>NC_137217.1:16229456-16744610 GCF_949987685.1 Ammodytes marinus | reverse complement strand
GTATATCATTAGTGAAATGGAGAATATCAATGACAAAACTTGGTCCATCCATCAACAAGCAAGCTGGCTGTGGAAACATGTTGGAGAAACATGCGGCATCCCAAGCATAACAACAAAAGTAAACTCCCTTAAAAATTGCACGATTGCGAAAGCGGATACAAAACTGAACCATGAAGATACCTGAGTACCCTGCTGCGGAAACATTCAGCCTAAATGATTGATGCCACACCTGCACCTAAACCTTGGTAGACATCCCTCATATCAGGTTTATAGGTCACCCACAGACATAGTAAATGATGTGGTCCCCAGTGTTAATTTTGGCAGCAAATTCTGATTTAGTCTTAGTCTTTTGAATATCACACCATTTAGTCTTAGTCCTATTCTAGTCATCTAAAATATTTTAGTCTTAGTCTAGTCTAGTCTACTAAATATAAGAAGATTTTAGTTTGACTAAATCTACAGCGGACTTCGTCGACTAAGTGTTTTTCTTCATTGAATGGTATTAAGGTTTGAATATGCAATACAGACACAGATTTAATGGTTGTAATACAAAACATGTATTCTATTTCATTAGTAATAATCTCACATAAAATCAGTGTACCTGACTGGATAGGGGGGAGGGGGGGCTTTAAGAGCCTGTGCCCGGGGTCCATTATCTCATGATCTGTCTATGAACCAACTGGATTCCACAATCTTTTTTCTTTTTGCGGGGAGCATGCACAAGCATTATTTATAAAAAAAATTAAAATAAAGAAAATATTTTAAAAAAGTGGGGGACCCCTCACTAGGTCTTGAAACGGGCCCCGAGATCGTTAAGGCCGCCCCTGGGCAGCAGCACGCAGTTGAGGTGCTGATAAATTTGAGCAACTGCGCCTTCCTTAAGCAACACTGCTGCCGCTGTGTGTGTTCGGACTTCTTTTGCATCAAAGCCTTTTAGATAATACAATTAGAAGTTTTAATTGAACGCTGTCCATGCGTCGGAGTTGATTGTAACTTAAAAACAGAAACTAACGGACGGAGGCGGCAGTTTCACATGGCTCTGTGTATTCAAACTCGAGACAGAGCCTACTACAAACAGATCACGGAACTTAGCCGTTCCCCTAGACATCGTTAACGGGCAGGATATCCCTGACTATCATTTTTGTCCATCATACCGCAGAGTTTTTCAGCACAGCGGCTCACTCCACCCGCTCACACCTGCGCGGTCTCCCGTCGATTTTCACCGACACAGGGTTGAATTCGCTGCTTTGTACTGATTGGATTTCTTCCCAACTTGTCCCACAAAAAGAGTAGTTCTGATTGGATCTCTTCTCCATTCGTCCCGCCCTAACAGCTTCGTCTAGTTCCTATTCGTAGACTATAGTGTCAGTTAAATTAGTCTCAGTCTTCGTCATCACATGCCTGCCTTTTTATTTAGTTTTTATTTAGTTTACGTCCGTGAAAAAGGTTCGTAGACGAATATTTTTCGTCATAGTCTTATGGCGCTTTTCCACCGCATGGTATCAGCTCGACTCGACTCGACTCAACTCGCATTTTTGGCTTTTCCACCGCAATTTCATGGTACCTGGTACCACGTAGCGGCTGCTTTTTTGGTATCGCCTCACTCTAGGTTCCAAGCGAGCTGAGCCGATGCTAAAAGGTGACGTCGGCAGACGGCCGGCCACTGATAGCAGCTAGGCTAATAGTAGCCAGCTGGGACAGATAGCGAGCGATTACATTACAAGCCTCGGACTGAACTGATTACCTCAATAAAATATTCAGGCTGAGACACGGCTTGCATTTGAAAACACGTATCCTGAAACAAGCACTAAACAGTCAACTTTATCATGCCCGTGTTTACGTGCATAGGGATGTACGTGACGCATCCCTACAGCTGACTGTGTGGCAGAGTCACACATCGGGACAACAACCATCCCTTTTAATGGCCCATAGCAATATTCTTCTACTTCTTTTAGCAAACAGATACAAGGGGGGTATTTCTTAAACATTTTTCATCCGTGTTTTTGGCGGTTGGTTCAGTTAAATAGTGCAACAACTGCTCGCAATTTCTGCTCTGCTACTTTGCTCCGGAGTAGGCTTTCAGCCCCTTACGACGACCCCGCCCACGTTCAGGAGGTACTATTTGCGGTGGAAAACGACCCGTGCTGCTACCAAACCAAGTTGAGTCGAGTCGAGTTGAGTCGAGTCGAGCTACATTTGCGGTGGAAAAGCGCCATTAGTCTACGAAATTAACACTGGTGGTCCCCTCAATATTCTAAGAAGTCTTCTACACATAGTGTGGAAGCATGAGAGGACTGAGAGGAGAAGGTTGATTGCTGTAGTGTGTGCACATTGAGAAGGATAGCAAATCAAGACATGTCTGAGGTTATTATACATTCATATCTATCAATCAACATGGCAGCAGAGGGGGGAGGTCCTGGTGTAGTGGGTAGAGGTTCCCCCCATACCCTGTCAACACACCCATGTGGGGCCCATGTGGGTTGTATATGGGCTAGTGAGTGGGCCCCATATGGGCTTGCCCACATGGGGCCCAGTCAGTTTTGTCATGGGGTTCCATAGGGGCCCCATGTGGGCAAGCCCATATGGGCTGAAGGTGGGCTTCGGGTCGGCCCTAGCTAAATCCCACATGAGCAACCCAGGTTACTCCCATCTAGGGCCCACTAGCTGGGCCCCATGTGGGCTGATTATGGGTCCCTGATGGTACTAGTGGTGATTTTTGGGGCTTATTTTACAGGTAGCCCAAACAGTTATTTAAACAAGTTACAATAACAATGAGACCAGTAATACAATTAATTACATTTTTATTTGTCACTCAAAGCAACACACAGACCACATGCATTATCATTGCGAGCACAGTTCTCAAAATTATTTAAACTTATCTATACATCTTAACCACAACCTGCAAGACACTGGGGATTTACAGGACATTGTTCAAATGCTAAACACACTGCTGCCAAAACTGTAAACCACACATTCAAAACATAATGGATTATGGCCTTGTGCCTTTCAAACACTGCTAACATTCCTATAGAAAGTGGTCGTGCGTACAAACACACACACTGTAGATGTCACGGCCCTAGCTGACAGTTATCAACACTGAATAAAACACATCTTAACACACTGTAAGAAATATAAAACACTAACTTATGAACTTCGGGGCCTTTTCCACACACACAAACACACACGCAAACTGCAATCAGGTTGTATTTAGGAGTGCAAAACTATGGATTCACCAAATAAATGCCATTCTATAGCCTATGCTATATTTGCTATATACATAGGAATAGAGACAGCCAAATTGAAGTATGGTGTGGTAGCATATGTTTTAGTTGATTATAATTTATTTGCAGTATTTACACCATCATTTGGATTTTCAATGGATAAAATACATTTAAATGTAAATATAGACCTTATGTCCTTTATCTTTCAATTCATACAACAATATACAGAGAAAATGGTAATTTTTTGGGCATATTTTGAACGGAAGAGTCAATCTTGATTAATCCACAGAATCCTGTGATTAATCGGATTAAAAATTGTAATTGTTTGACAGCCCTAGATAAAATGTTTTGTGAATACGGCCCCAGCTCAGCTGACCTATGGTACTGCGGACTGTAGTTAGAGTTTTGGCTGGTCATCGGGTTTTTCTTCATGCCTCCTGCCTCCCACAAGGTTGTATTTCCAGGATAGGCCGTGGTCTAGGAGGAAGGCCATCATCCATCTTGTGGCCCCATCAACAGTTGCCCCCCCTATGTCAGCCACAGTTGCGACCTGAGGGGAAACAAAGGCAATACAAAGCAAATTTATCAACCTGAAAGAACTACCATAAGCATGGGTGTGAGCACACTTGGGAAGTTTCAGATGAAATTCACTGCTAGCCCGCTAATAAAATTGAATGAAGTTGTATTACCCTAGACTTAACATATAGTACATACCAGTTCAGACATGACGTTCGTGTTCGTCAGTTTTTCTTCCATGTTCATGACCTCATTAACTGTCTTTAAGGGGAATCCCTCTGGGGTAGAAGAGACGGTGGAGACGGTGGTTACACGCTGTTGTAAAAGAGTTTGCAGCATCCTCCCTAGAAATGTTTAATACAAGCACAATCAATGAGTTAAAGTATTTTAAACATGTGATGTTTACTTTTATTAATTTATTACATTTAATATTATCTATTGTTTTATCACATATCTGTTGTATACATCCCTCAATACACTTAACAAAAGTCTCACAAAACTTTCCCTCCCTGTGTCATTGGGAAAGTGTCAGCATCCATTGAGTATCTACCATTTCATGATTCAAATAGACTCACCTCCTTTTGCGCTGTCCTTTTCCCATGTTCTCTGAATCAGACTCGGTCCGGACATCTGTGTTGTCCTCATACTCCACCAATTTTGTGCGGGCAACTCCATACGTTGCTGTGGGAGACAAACAAATGTGTGGCAGTGAATAATGATGACAGGCGTTCTATACATAATCCCTTACTTAATACACATGAACTTGGACATATTACCGGCTTTTCTCTTGACGGTCAACTTGTATGTCCCAATCAGTGTGCGGGTCCAGTTGATCTCTGACCGCCTTTGCCATGCTGATCCTGGCTGGTGGCCAGTAATATTCATCCTCCTCAGGCCCGGTAAATCATTTTGTTGGTATTACTGCCAATCCTCCATTATTTTCGAATGCCACTATCGCGAAAGGCAACATGCTTAAAGAAAAACAAATACATAAAATACATACAGTTGTGAGAAAAAGTGAAAATGGGAACCTTTGTCTGCAGTGCTGACACACGCACTCGCTCGCACACACACACATTCTGCAGACTAGCTTTTATCAATCATACCCAAATATTCAATTCAATTATAAATAATTTAAATTCAAAAGTAAATTCAATTAAATTATAAATAGTTTGTGATAAGTGTGATAATTAATCTAGCCCAAACATATTGAAATCATTTTCCAATACTATTCCCTCCCCCCCTATTTTCGGTTTTTGTTGATTGATTTTTCCTAAATGTATTGATTTGCTAACCGGTTACACCCCTACCATTAGTTGTTTAGACTTTAGCTTCAATCAGTTAAAAATGTAAAGGGGGGCAGTTATCGGTCTTAAAACACACAGTGCCACATTAATAATAAGTGAAAATAATATGCCGTCTAACAGAACTGCTATTACAACAAGAACTACTAATATCACCACAGCTAAAATCACATTTATTTCTGGAAAAGAGAAAAGAGTAATTTAGCATGTTGAGAGACTGTAGCCTAACCATCTCTCTCCTTCTCATGTGTGTGTGCGCTGCACTCACCTCCTTAATTTTCTCCATAGCCCAACAAAAAAGAACCAAATTCACCGTCCATTGATCTAGCTAGTCCCTTCTCTTCAAAACAACTACACAACAGTACTCATCCAATTCGAGAAAACCGGAGGGAAGGCAACAGACAAGAAACATGCACATGTGGAAATTTTAGCTATAGTGCTAAAGCTTTTTTTAACCACTTGCTAACTAGGCCTGTTTGACTGCCTTGCTAACAAGTTAACAACCAAATCCTTCCAAACAATATATGTAAGTCAACCACTCAAAATAAGCTCAAAACATGCTTGATATTGACTAAATAAATTGGACTTGTATGTTCAACACCATGCTTTAACCAGGTTTAATTACCATAGCTAGCTGAAAGCTGCTAGTTAGACTGAAAGCTCATTAATTTACATTCAAAACTGGCTAACCGAACACTCTCCATAAAAGCTTTTGGTAAACCTCATGCATGAAAAATACATCCCCCGTTTAAGTATACATAGAGGCAGATTCTTACCTGTTTTTTCCGTGTTAAACCGATGATGGTGTCTTAAATCCGAGAAATGCGACTGACTGCAGCAGAAGCTATCAGACAATGACGCTCTGACGTTGGTACTGAAGGCGGCAATTTTTTAGGCGGCAAATTCAAAAAACAATATTTTTCTTGAAAGGCGGCAAAGTGATGTTTTTTTTTTTGCTCCGTGATGGGGTGGAACAGGGAAACCCCATAGATAGTACAATAATATAATAAAAATAATAGTAAATGTATTTTATTACAATGTTGTCTGTTGAAATTCATATTCTGTCTAAAACCACTATTAAAGTGCAATGGCTACACTTCTAAATAGCTAAAAAGCCTGATACATTTTTTTATGAAAAGTGAAACTAGCCAGTGACTGTTGTTAAAATAGGCCTATAACAAAAGCATCCATATTCAATTTTGAATATCTTAAGAGTGGAGCCCAGCTGGAACCCACTTATGCCCATGCATAGTTTAGCCCATCTTATGCCCATCTACTGCCCATGTGGGGCCCAACAACAAAGCCCACTCTGAGCCCATGCCCAGCCGAAGCCCATCTAGCCCAAGTGAGGCCCATGTGGGGCCCAACTAGACGTGTTTGCAGGGTAGTGACTCACTCCTCGTCGCAGCGGACAAGGGTTCGAATCAGGCCTACATCGTTCATTGCATGTCATTCCCATCTATGCCCCATTTCATATACTGTATGTCTCTCTGCACTGTCGATAAAAGCATTTAAAAATGTTAAATAAAAATAAATAAACCCGCTAGCGCAGCACACACTAATGCTCAGGATGGTTTACGCAACAGCAACATGGATGACATCACAGATATCTGCGTTGTCCCTTCATAATCAAGAATGACAGGGTGCTCTTCTGTCAATCAAAGTGATACTCACTGTTCAGTAATATTTCCTTCTCCAGGCCAAATACTGGAATTCAAGTGTGAATGAGGTGGAGGGAACTATTGCGGATAATAAAGGGAAGGTTATCCACAAACTCTTTGGAAAGTGGCAAGAAGCAGTTTTCTGTGGAGACCCGCCCTCAGCCAAATGCATCTGGAGTGCAAGTAGTAGGACAAGTTTTGTTCACAAAAATACACTTTACGCTCTTTTATGATAAACCTCTCCATTTTACAGTATCTGATGCGATGTGTGATATTTGTGTGCTTTGTAGATGGAGTGCCAGTAAACCATGAGCAGTACTTTGGTTTCACCAAGTTTGCTATTGAACTGAACAAGCTGAACCCATCCCTGAAACTGCTGCTGCCATCCACAGACACCAGGCTACGTGTGGACCAAAGGTAAGAGGAAAAAGATGGGGAGGAAAACAAAACAAAACAAAACAACATCCATTTATCACAAGCATTTAGGTGATTTGATTATTTTTGGTTTTCAATTGACTTACAGTATCTCTTAAATGTCATGTCAATAAGGAAACAAAATGTTTCATTTGGGTAAAATATGTTTAGAAAGCTTGTTAAAAGAGTTTTGCCGGATAATTGTCATAGACAGTTTAAGTTGCTAGTTATCTACTGCGCGTGCGCGGCAAGGTGGTTGCTGTTCTCTCAGTGTGAATAATGGCGGCAGCCATGGTTGTGCATGTAATATGCTAACGTTCAGTAAAAGTCTCTCGAACAACTGTCGTTGTGGTTATTGGATTAACATTGGTAGCAGAGATGGCCGCTGCTGGGAATTACAAAGTTCCGCCACGGTTTGACGAGAAGATGTCATAAGAAAGCTGGAAAAATGAGATCGAAATATGGAGACTTGTCACCGAACTGGATAAAAAGAAGCAAGCCTTGGAGAGCCAAAGCTAGTGCTCTGGAAGTTGCTGCTGGCGACTTAAATTCCGACACGTCACCACATTAATGCACTGCGGTCTTCAAGCAGCGAGTTATTTAGCATCAGCTCAGATCCATAACTGTGATAAAACATGATAAAAACCATCAAAACAGACATTGGGAAGGATTTTTACCTGCTCCGCCATTGGAGGCGCATACACATTCACCCATCTGTCGCTCTGCACGTGCACCGGCAGTGAGACGGGTGCCGATTTGTAGCGTTCTCTCTTATGATTGGTTATTAGTAGTGGGATCCCCGAAATGTTTATTTGCCGATACGTGCAGAACGAGTGACGCGCACACTATATAAGTGATCACTGTATGAATAAAGAGCGATTTAACACTTATATTAACATAAATAAATAAATGGCTTACTTCACCGTTAATTACTGTGAAAGATAAACAGTTGGCGCTTATAGCTTGCCCAAGCGTCTCTTTTGTTGACATGAAATCAGCATTGAAAATAATTTTTGGCAATAACGTTTCACCATCGCAAGAGGGCAACAGTGCGCTGCAAATGAGTGATGATACTGATGCTGCCTACTACACAAGATACACAGGCAAACGGGAGAGTAGATCATGCAACCGTTACAAACGGTGGTTCAGGGCACAAACCCACTTGAGAAACATGGGAGGAGATCAAGATGTGCAGTATGCCAGAGCACTTATCACTGGGCAAAGGATTGTCCAAACAAAAAGGAACATGTAAAACTTACAAAGGACGAGGGGATAACAAATGTTGAAGAATGCAACATTACTTTGTTTTAAAACGTTTTGTCTGACACAGACATCTTCATGGTGAAAGCCCATCAACAAGTGCAGTCGTCACCACCGCCCCGCCGTCGTCATCACCGCTCCGCCGTCCTCTCTTTTGTTTTACCTCTCGTTCGTATTCGTGTAGAGTCGGTAAACTCCGTCGGTGGCCTGTTGCTTTAAATCTTGCCGCCGTAAAGGATTATGGGATACCACTATCTCCTTTCCTTTCGCATAGGTTGGTCCGGAGTAACCTATGCTAAAGGAGGGTTAAAGGATGAATTGAGGCTCCTTTCCTATGCCTTTCCTAAGCATTTTGAGAATTCGAATCACCTATCCGCTGAATACTTCCGGTTCATCTTGATAGGAAAGGAAATTTCCTATGCAAAAAAGACTCTTCGGATTGGCCCCTGGACACACCGGTCCGACTACCCGAAAATGGAGTCTGTCGTTTCAGGCAGCTCCAGTCTGCCCGTCGTGGCCAAAACAGTGCCAAGAACATACCGAGCCGACTACTGACTTTCCGTACGCTCTGCGCTTGCGCGGGATGTAATGTCTTCATAACAGCAGGTGGTGCTAATCTGTATTGTGGCCCACAAAAATATAGAAGCCGGAAATGATGGGACAGCTGTCTAGTCCATAAACATAGATATAAATACATATTTATATCTCTGGACCATAAAGAGCACCATTTTTAACAGAGAGTGTCGAGCAGTCAAGAAGGGTTGATACATGTGAGTACTCGCTGAACGAAACAAACAAACACATTAAAACAATGGCTAGCGATGCGATACTTTTGTTAGCCGTTTGTGCTACCCGCCTCACTTCCGGGCTTCACTGATTCGCTGGCCCTCCACCAATCAAATTGCCCGACTGGCTCAAAAGAAGCCCGACGACATCTACGATGGCCGACGTCACCGAAAACACACCAAACAGATTTGTGTCCCCGCCCCCTCCAGACTCTCCGACGGTGATTATCGGGCCGGTGTGTCCTGGCCTTAACACTGAACCCTCTCATGCATCAGTATAGCCTGGAGGGAGTGATCTCGATCAACTTGTCACGTCGCGGACAAACTCAACCACGACTTGCGAAGGCCTGAGGCTGAAAGCGGGACAGTTGGTTCAATTCACAGACAATGAGGAAATTCTCAGCCGGGCAAGAAAGGCCACTGGAAAACACAAAAACTGTTATAATGTGCAGTACAGTGAGCCCGAGGAAACTGAAGGCACAACAAGGTCAGTTGACTTAGGACAAATTAAAGATTTTCAAGTTATTCTGTCTGAGCATGCCAAGGTATGTACTTATTACAATGAGGATGACATATTGATAGTGAATGATGATGCCTTCATACCTGCCAAACACAATGAACTCAGCAACTGGAGAAAAAATTATGTATTTGAAGAGGTGAAAGATGAGGGTCAGAAATGCATCTCAACCAGGTGGGTGTGCACACTTAAGGAAACATCTGATGGCATTGTACCTAAAGCCAGACTAGTTGCGAGAGGCTTTGAAGAAAGAAACACACAAGACCTTCCCAAAGACTTGCCTACATGTGCTTCAGAATCTCTAAAGATGCACTGTAAGAAATTTCCCTGGAAAAAAACATTAATCAACTGGCAGCAGGGTTGCCATTTTAATACTGTTAAATTAACATTATTTTACTGTCACTAAAATTGACAGGATTATACTGTTAATGAAAAAAAGGGATGAACCTGGACTAAATGTTTATGTTGCTGTTTGCACCGTGAGCGAAGGGGATGTTGTATTTCATTGGGCAGATGTGTTTCATTCCATATGTAAGTTTACTATGTCCCCTATTTGTTCAAATGCTGAACACAGAGAGCAGCTTCTGTTTGTTACTTCAACACACTTGTCACAATATATCAAGTTCAATGGAATGATTAATTTCTATTGTAAATTGTCTCCTGAGTTGAACTAGGGATCTTGCTTAAGATTTCCACAAACCGTTTGTTATAACCAAAAATAACGGTTAGTTCACACAGAAATGTTTTATTTAAAAATTGAAACAACTTTAAGTAGATTCAGCTCTTTTTGTGTCACTGCTGAATGTGACAATGTAGCGGAGATGTATGATCCTCATCTGTGGCCTGCTGGTGCTTTTGTTCGCCGGTATTTTGAGCCACGCCAGGCTAAAGTTGCTGGTGGGGGGGCGGTTCGATTGGAAGCTAATCCACGCTACCAGTTACCTGCGCCACAGCCTGTGGTTTCTGATGGGGAGTCCCTTTCTGCTGTCAGCCAGCTAACAAGCGAATGCTGATGTGACTGGTGCGCCCGAACAATATCCCGTAATGAAGAACAATATGCGGATTGTATCGTACAATGTACGCAGTCTACGTGTGGGACACACTGCTACAGATAAATCAAGACGCTTTGTTGTTGATACATTGTTGAATGAGTGTGATATTCTGTGTCTCCAAGAGACCTGGCTTGCCAAACAGGATCTAGACAAGTTAAATACAATACACAGGGATTTTCATGGTGCTGGGGAATCCACCACTGACCTAAGCATGAAAATAGTTAAAGGTAGAATAGCAGGTGGAGTGGCCATCCTTTGGAACCGTAGATATGACCCAATGGTGAAAGTGATTAGATTAAATGTTGATTGGGCCATAGGGTTAGAGGTATGCTTTAATGGCAAGAGGATTACCATTTTAAATATATATACACCATGTGAATCATATAAGGCTGAGGATGAATTTTTGAACAGACTAGCTTTTATCCACTCCTTCATTGAGGACAATGATTCTACTTGTGTGTATGTCTATGGGGATTTTAATGCTGATATATCAGATAGCAATTCTCTTTTTGCAAAACATCTGGTACATTTTTGTAATGACAATAATCTTATCATATCTAGTAAAGTATTCTTACCTGATAATAGTTTTACCTATGTAAGTGAGGCATGGCATACAACCTCCTGGCTTGACCACTGTCTGTGCACAGCAGATGCTCATGCCTCTCTAGAAAATATGGATATTTGCTATGGTCTGGCTACCTCTGACCACATTCCTATAGCTATGTTGTTAAATGTTGACACTGTGCCCCTCCTGGTGGATACTGGGAATTCGGGCAACTCAGTGAAATTAAACTGGGCTAATCTATCTAAAGAGGACATTGATAGATATACTGGCTTAACTGACAGCTTATTGAATCATGTTGTATTGCCGAGGGATGCCATTATGTGTCTAAACATGAACTGTACTGACACACAGCATGCTGCTGACATATGTGATTTTTATGATAACATTACAAAAGTTTTAAATACCTCCGCTAGGTCTTTCTGCAGTCATAATAAGGTGGTTAACATCAAACCTGGGTGGAAGGAGTATGTGTCTGAACACCATGCTGCAGCAAGGGAAGCCTTTAAACTTTGGACTGATGCAGGAAGGCCTAGACAGGGTGATGTGTTTGAGTGTAAAAAACAAGCTAATGCCAGATATAAATATGCTCTTCGTCATATTAAGACAAAAGAGAATACTATTACAGCGGACTTGCTTGCTAGGAATTTACAAAAGAACAACTATGTTGACTTTTGGAAAGCAATCAAAGTGATGAATAACCATAAAACGTCTTTACCACATGACATTGAAGGTATCTGTGGTTCAGATAACATTGCAAAATTATGGCGTGAGCATTATATCAAGCTGTTCAACTGTGTCAAGAGTAATGTTGTTGCTGTTAGTAATGTTGATTTGGACACTAATGTTACAGTAAGGCCAGCAGAGGTGGCACATGCTATTGAGACGCTTGATAACAACAAAACATGTGGTACAGATGGTATTGCTGCAGAGCATCTTAAGCATACCAGCTATAGGCTCTCTCCACTGTTAGCCATGTGTTTCACTGGTATCATGGTGCATGGTGTTCTCCCTGACTCCATCTTGTCTGTTTTGCTGGTTCCTGTGCTTAAGGAGAAGGCTGGAAAATTAAACAGCATGGACAATTATAGGCCAATTGCCCTTGCCAGTACTCTGTCTAAGGTGCTGGAAAAAATTATTTTAAATAGGATGGAAATGTATGTATTAACTACAGAAAATCAATTTGGATTCAAGAGAAAACATAGTACTGATTTATGCATTTATGCTTTAAAGGAGATTGTCGCTAAATATCAACGCCAAAACACCTCTGTGTTTCTCTGCTTCATTGACGCCTCTAAGGCATTCGATAGAATCAACCATGCAAAACTATTTGGAAAACTACTTATGAGAGATGTTCCTAAATATATTGTTAGAATTCTAATGTATTGGTATGCTCAGCAAACATTCCAGGTCAAATGGGATAATACTGTTTCTGATCCTTTTCATGTGGCGAATGGGGTCCGTCAAGGAGGAATCTTATCTCCTATTCTTTTTAATGTATATATGGATGACCTTTCAAGACAGCTAAATGAATGTAAAACAGGATGTATTGTGGGAGATCAAGTTGTGAATCATCTCATGTATGCTGATGACCTGGTTTTACTTTGTCCATATTCTGTTGGGTTACAAGAGCTGTTGAGGATATGTACACAATATGGAAGAGATTTTGACATCAACTATAATGCCAAAAAGAGTAAGGTCGTTGTTGTGAGATCTAGAGAGGACAAAAAATCCTCTTTTCCTGTTTTCCACCTCTCAAATGGACTATTAGAAATATCCAGGGAATTAAAATATCTAGAACATGTCTTCTCAGATGATCTCATGGATGACAGTGACATTCGTCGTCAATGGTGTAAAATATATGCACAGGCCAACATGATGTTGAGGAAATTTTCCATGTGTTCCACAGATGTTAAGTGTGCTCTGTTTAGGGCTTATGTCACGCCGCTGTTTACAGCTCATCTGTGGTCCTCTTACAGAGTGAGAAGTATGCAGAGGCTTAGAGTGGCATATAATGATGCCATGAGGTTGTTGCTCCGTGTTCCTAGGTGGCACAGTGCTAGCCAGTTATTTGTGTCCTCTAATGTACCTACATGTCAGGCACTGTTGCGAAAGTTGATGTTCAGTTTCATGTGTTGTTTGGATTTGTCAGAGAATGGCATCATTATGGGCTTAACCAACCCTATGATGGGCTATCGGTTCACATCCAGGCTTCGAAAGCATTGGCATGATAGCTTGCACCTATTTTAGTACAGTATTTTATTGAGTAATGTATTTTAATGTGTTCTATGTGTGTGTGTGTATGTTGGATGTGAGTGGACCATCTGAGTCCTTAATAAAGATTATTATTTAAACAAAATGCATAGTGAGGTAATGGAGTGAAACATCCCCTTTACTGAGGGTGCAAATAGCAACATACCAAACGTTTAGTCCAGTGCAAGTCATTGTGGGAAAGGGGGCGCCTCTACAATACACTGTGTTGTGCTTACTTACGGCTCTCTCTACATTAAAAAACACTATCCATAGTTCAGTGCGCAGCGCTTAAGTTACTGTTCAACAAAAGGAGCATTAAGGCTACGGCTTCACAGTAAAAGCATGTCACTGGCTAAACATTAATAGCATTTATCTGGACAAACGTGAGTTGACTTTTATTTTGAAGTACGCCTAACAGGAAAGTAGCCGTAGCCGCTCACAAAGCCCCTTCACTACCAGCATGTCTTCTATTTTCACGAGTTCAATGCGGTGAAATAAGAGGACAGAAAGCTTGTCATTTACAATACTTGTAACCCCAAGCTTACACCAACCGCTTTATGAACGTTAGTGGCATTACTTTTCGGTTACAGTAAGGTTTTATGCATCAAATTGTACCGGAAAAGCTATCTACTACTACCTTGTACCGCCAACTGCTGGCCTGGCATGCTTACTACATCGATTTCGTCCCGTTTCCTCTGAAAACATGTGCACGGGTGAAGATGTCATATAAATTGTGTCTGAACGGGGTTTTTTTTTTAAACCTAAAACGGGAAAACTGTCACGTTTTCACCGTGAGAACAGACCCTTAGTCTACAAGGAGACATCCTGGCTCCTTTTTGTATAGTGTATATCCTGGCCTATTGTCCCTCTTTGTGCGCTTTTGTGTGACTGTACATGGCTGAAGTGTGAACCAATCACAGGACAGAGATCCTGCCCCCCTGATGCTGCTTTTTGTAAATGGTTAAATGATTGTGTTTCCACTTGAACATTATCATTCCGCACTGTATTCCTTCTCTATACAATGCGTAATGATCCTCGCGAGAAATCATTGATTTGAATTAAACTCTCATGCTAAACTTATTGTCAGTATTGTCTCATTCTCTTTCTCACAACAATCCATAATTAGCTTACCTAAGTGAAGATTACATTTGAACACTGAAGATGAATGTTTTACCATATTTGCATGAGGAATGTGTCTTGTGTTTCACCGGCAGACTGCTGGAGGAGGGGAACGTGGAGGTTGCAGAGGAGCAGAAACAGAGGATTGAACAGCTGCAGAGAGAGAGACAGAGATTATTGGAGGAGAACAACGTAATACATCAACCCAAATTCTTCAGGTAGCCTCAATATCCAGATCTAATATAGTTTCTCACTAATCACGAAAGTGATTCATGGGAAAGTGAGCATGTCTTTGTTCTTAATATACTGCATATGCAGCTCGTCACTGTAAATGCTGCGTTTGTCCCAATTCCAGTTTCATCACGCTTAACTAATCGTTAACAGTATTCACTGCCGTTTCGTTTGTCCTCTGCTTCCACAGGAAGTCAAATGATGATGCCTGGGTGAGCAACAACACATACTGGGAGCTGAGGAAAGACCCAGACTTCACCCACATTTTTTCCTACACTGTGGTGACCCCTGGACTGCAGATCACACACATTTCGACCTGTACAGCCTCTACTGTGATCCAGGCTGGCTGGAGAAGTCTGCATTGCAGTCGTAACACTAACATTCAGTATTGAGCTTCTTTAATGCAGTTCATCAAAGTTATTGCCTTAAAAGCAAGTGCTTGTATCAGTTGTGTAAACTTGTTTATGCAAACATATTAGGAGAATTTTGATACATTATGGCAAATGTTGCTCGTTCTTTCACGTGATATGTTACAATGTACATGTTAAACTGAGAAAAAGGAAACCTACTTGGTATAAAGGATGACAACTCCTTAGCATTACTGATGTACAGTAGCTTAAAATCTACTGAACAACAGGTCACTTTAGCTGTTGTCTTATCATGGACACTCTCTACCTCTGAGAATATCTAGCCTTGATATGTCATTGATGGAGTGTACACATCCTATATTTATTCTGCACCTGCCTGATGCCTTAACCCTCCTGTTATGTTCCGGGTCAAATTGACCCGTTTTGAAGTTTGAAGATCAAGGAAAAATATAAGTAAGTATAATAAGTATTTTTTCAGTATGAAACTTCTTCTGCTTGCCTTAATTAGGGTAATCAACATATAATATGAATATAGTTCATCTCACATATTTTTGCAACCACCCCCTGCATGTTTATATCACATAGATACTGTTCGGGTCAATTTGACCAGGCAGTAAAACTGGAGGTAAAAGGGTGTCAGAAATGTAAGACTATTTCTTTCTTTACAACTGTGAGACATATTTCACCCAAATCGCACACACACACAGAGACACACACACGCAGACGTAGGTGCAAGTGTTACGACTTTTGACGGGAACCATTACGTTCTCGCGGGAACACTCCACCCACATTCAGTGGACACTCAACAGGGGAGGGGCAAAACATATAAAAGATTATCTGCATGGGAGTTCAACCAACATTACACTCTGTCAGGCAGACCTTTACAAAATGAGAAGCAGAAGCAAAAGGATGACAGTCCAGGAGGCTCTGGAAGTCATCACTGATCATGCTAGTGAAATAGAGGAGGATGTATCTTGAGCTAAATTCTGATTCTAATGATTCTGATTTTGAACCAGATGAGGGAATTGCTATTCCTATTCCTCCAACCAAGACATTCATGTCGAAAAATGGTGAAATACAGTGAATACTTCATCCCCAAATATGCATCAGGCAAAACTCGCTGCAGAAAACATAATAAAGACAGTGCCAGGGCCCACTAGGGCTTTTGAGTCAGCTTTTGAGCTGGTCATGCCAGATTCAATACAGAAAACCATTCTGGAAATGCCTAATGTAGAAGGAAGGCGTGTTTTAATGGGAGAAGTGGAAGAAGCTGGACAAAATACATTTAGATGCGTATTTGGGGCTCCTCATCCTGGCTGGGGTCTATAAGTCGAATGATGAATCGACAGCCAGTCTGTGGGATGCAGAGACAGGCAGGGCTATATTTCAAACCACAATGTCTCTTGAAACTTTTCACATTTTCTCCAGAGTAATCAGATTTGATAATCGAGAGACAAGGGCTAGTATATGGGAGAGAGACAAGCTGGCAGCTGTTGGGACAAGTGGGTAACTTCCACTACTCTATAACCCAGGCACATTATGCATTCTTCTTGTTCTCTGGGGCTCCTCCAACAGGCTTTTCAATGTAAACATGTTCAATGCATAGCTGGTGTTTGCATCACATGCTGTCTGGATTTTTATCCCATATTTAGCTGGTTTGGAAGGCATGTATTGCCTTAATGGGCAGCGACCTCAGAATGCCACCAGCATTTCACACACTGTGATATTAGGGCCTGGGTTATAGAGTAATGTTGGTCTTTCAAAAGTAATAAAGTTTAAACATGTATTTTTTTAATGAAAAACAAGTGAATTATCCTAATTGAACCATTACCTGTTATAGAGGTAAGGAACACCATTGCACTAAATATTGATAGAATAGTTAGTAATGGAGTAAGTAATGAAATGTTCACACTGCTTGTTAGGATCTTTTTAGTTTCGGACATCTTTTCGATAATAAACATGCACCGGGTCAAATTGACCCGGGAACACCATTGCTGTTCCTGACAAATGAACATAACAGGAGGGTTGATCGATGTTCTCATATTATTTATTTTATTTTTGTTTCATATCTGCTGCCTTTTTTTTATCAATACAATACAATTTGTTATTTAAATCTACTTTCCTTTCTGTCTCATAACAGTCATTTGTTTCTGTTTCCTGCTTTTTGCCGTGACTGTGAATGATTGTGCAACTGAGCAGCTGTAGCAGATATCAAATGCAGCCATTTTTCACTCTTTACTTTGCACCATTGTTTACCTAGACCCTGACCTTTGGGACCAAAAGTGTCCAAAACTACTATGACCCACCAGCTCAAATAAAGTCTCTGATGCTTTTTTTCTTGTGGAGTTATTTGTGACTGTCACAAGCAGAGGCTGTAAACTAGACCATCAGGCTTTAAACGTTACCAAAACTTCCACTCGAAATTGGTAGTCCATTTTTTGCCTCTTTTGTGCCAATGCCTTGATTGTAACAAATAGTTATCTGATGAATTAAATAAATAATTGTTATCTGATGTTACAGCTCTCTGGTGAGTCTCCGTAATTTTATGTTTGCTTTGGTGTCGGACAAGGGTGGAAGATGACTTAATAAATGATGACGTTTTTGCTCAGGGCTCCAGGTTTTGGGTAGCCTGGTCCTACCAGACCATCTTACTTCATTTTATTTGTACTGAAGGGAAATTAAAATTGAGCGGAAGTAGTTAGGCGTGTGGTGCCAGGCTAGGTTTTGGCCGTCATAGGATGCTCGACATAAATACCTTAAATAGCTCATGAGTAAAGTTGTAACTTTAGCTGTGTAACACTCAGCTTTGTGATTTGGTTGAACTCTTTTTTTATTATGTGTTAACAATGCAATATGTAAAAGGGGGTGCTGTATATTTCTGTTTAATCTGCATCAGATACTAGATGACAACAAAGATCAATCAACTGTGGCAGGCAGTGCTAACTCATCACTTTGAACTATGTAGTGCTATTGTGGTTAATATTGACCAGCATTGAGTCTTTAAACGAAGATACTGTTTATGACTAGTTAACTTACATGATGTTTTGACATTATGGGTTGCTGCCAGTAATTTTATGCCCACAACACCACCATAGCCAACCCTTTGCCTTTGCTGTTATCTCCCTCCAGAAACCAGCTGACCCATTCAAAGCTTTATTTCGTGGCTTACTGCATACAGTGGAATTCACTATGTGATCCACTACTAATTCCTTCTATGAGAAATGTGCTGAAAAGTTTATTTTTTTACATTTTAATACAGAGGATCTCTGGATGTTCATAGTGCATTATAAATAAGATGTTCAAATATTGAGGTCATGTCGAAAGAAAATGTACCAAATGTTCTAACATCTCTTTTTGGACCCCTGTCAGTACGACCTGTCAATAGGACGACCTGACCTTCTGAGAGCTGTCTGCCCTGACCTGCAGCTATCTATCTCACCAAAATCATGATGGTCACAGGGAGGTGCCCTCAGTTAAGCTTGGCCATTTGTAAATTAAATCGAGCCAATGACTGCAATCAGGAAGCAGCCAAAGTATAAAACTCACAATCCTATACGCTGTTGCACACAACATCTTGACACAAGATCCATGGTAAGAAGATCAAGGCACGATATTTTGTGCAAAATAGAGGAATTTCACATGAATGCAACATATACCCACCTGTTTAGCTATTTCCACCTGTATGCATATTTATTGTGGTAGGCCACCAACTTCATTTCCAGTCTATCAAACTGGCAGTGAAAGTATTAACAATATATAAGTGTTTTAGTTACTGTAATGTTTAAAGTGTGTATTTGTCTTTGTACTAGATGTTGTTTCTCATGGTGATGATGCTGGCAGTAGGCCTACAAGGCTCTTCTGTTTCTGCTGGTAGTCTTGGTAAGTACTGGTATTCTGATGTAATTAATATAAGCTTTATATTTTAAATTTAAGAAAAAAACATACAGCATATGCTATTGTCTTTGTCAGTCATTTCCTAATTTCAAGATGACAATGAGATAGATATATCATCTTAAACAACTATTAAGGCAATTAAGTAGGCCTAAATAGTACATTTTTAAAACATGTATTTACGAACTACATCACGGACACACACAATAAATAATAGTTGAATAAATATAGTAAATCCATTTTTAATAAATAGAGATCAGAAATGACCTTGTCACTTTGCAGCCTGGAGTCGGCAGTGGGGATAAGTAAACAGGTCCAAGGTGCAAAGATATGGGCAAACAGGAAAAAGTTTAATAAATGATGGCAGATATTAATACAGGAATCACAGTGATCTTGGCAAAGCCTTTAGTTCCATTTAATTTCCTATGAGTGGTGAATCTCTCGTGAAGACCTTGATGTTAGTGAAAGGAAGAAAATTATGACGTGGTTAACAGTCTAAAACAGTTAACAGTTATGAATGTAAGTTAAATATGTATTTGGCAGTTTATTATTTCATGAAGTGTGGCTTAATTTAGATGGTGTTTTCTGCATAATTCATCTCTTTACAACACTGTACTCCAACAAGTATTGGCACTGAATATACTTATGAACACATTTGTTGCTATTGTGGAATTAATGAATTTCTCTCTTTATTACAGATCTGTCAAATAAGATCCTCACCTTCGGCAGAGAATCCAACACAGATTCTGTAAAGCTGATTCCACGTAGGGAAAAAGACTTGGACGCTATAACCGTCTGTTTCAGGTAGCATTGAATGTACACAATGAATGAAACAACACACTGTATCTTTGACAATAAAAATCCCCATGAATAACAATGTTTTTGTTCTGTCTACAGATCCTTTACAGACCTCAGTAGAGACCACGTCCCTTTCTCTATTGCCACAAGCTGTGCTTTCAACGACTTTATGCTTTACGTGGATGTTGTAAACAATGAGATTGACTTCTATGTCAGGAATCATAAGGTAGATTTTGCAGGGTTTAAATACAATCTGATCGAATTCATAGATGTTTGTGCCACTTGGGACTCTAAGTCTGGGATGGGACAGGTGTGGTTAAATGGAAAGCCCTCAAGTAGGAAATTCGTCAGCTCTGGAACCCCCATCAAAAAGGACACCGTGATTATTTTAGGACAGGTAAGCACCATTCTTAAAGGGGCAATGTGTAACATTTTAAGTAATTTATTAGCTAAAATCAATATCCTCATTCATAAATATGTCCTCATTGGTGTAAAATCACCTCTGCCAATAATCTGAATTATCCTCCTGAGCGGAGAATTACAAATATTAATGTTACATTTTGTCCATTGAGCGGGCAAGTCGTATGGAGGAATCCATGTTTTTGGAATGTCATCAGGTGCATTGGTTAGAATTTAGAATTGTTCTTGTCCTTGAAGGCCACTGAAGCTTCTGTTATTATTCAAAGCGGTGGGGTTACCCAGGGAGCATTGCATTCTAGAACTTTTTAGATTATGTCATATTACACAGTGCCCCTTTAAAGGAATAGTTAAACATTGTTGAAAATTGGCCTACACTGCTTAGTTTTATTTGTCCAGAGAGTTAGAATAACAGATCAATACCAAATGTGGGCTACTGCAAAATGCTGTGATGGAGAGTAGCCTAACATTACGGAGTACATTTACTTGAGTACTGAACTTTAGTAGTTTTTTTGCTAACCAAATGTTACATGCTCAGCTCGAAAAACAATTCCCCAATATTTCTAACCCAGGAGCACTAACTTCCTGGAGTAGGCTCTCTGCTGTTTTTCTTGGCAACTACTGCTGGCCAAGAAAAGGTCCAGTCCAGCCCACAAGTCCTTGCAAAACAATACATTTTGGTATTATAAATGTCTTTGTATATTGCTTTAGAGAAAGGGGCCTGGTAACACTTTACAATAAGGTACACAAAAAAGAGTAGTTACTGTTCCAAAAAAGAGTAGTTACTGTTCCAAAAAGATTAGTTACTGTTTTTAAGAACAGTAACTACTCTTTTTGAAACAGTAACTACTCTTTTATTTAAAAATGTTAGGGCAATCTAAAATGCATTAGATTGATAGTTAGGCCAATCTTGTAAGATAAGACTGCAGCAAAGCGAGAAAAAAAATTGCATTTCCCCAAATGGAAAACTATTCCCTTTAATTTAAAGGTGCAGTGTGTAATATGACATCATCAAGAATGTTCTACAAAGTTCTAGAATGCAACGCTCCCTGGGTAACCCCACCCCTTTTGAATAATAACAGAAGCTACAGTGGCCTTCAAGGACAAGAACAATTCTAAATCTTAAACAATGCACCGATGACATTCCAACTATGACACTTTCAACATGGCGGCCAGTAGGCCTTGGTCCAAGGAATGGAGAAATATGGACATATATGAGACCCTTTGTAAGGGAAAAAATAATCATTCTAAAAATGTTTTTCAGCTATTATGCACTAAATTAAACGTCAGGGTTCAACACAACTTTTTTTTCCCACTGGCCACTGGCCCGTCAATAATTATAATACCTGTATTAACCAAATCTAAACGGAATATCTACACTGTAACAGTATAGATATTCCCTTTAGATTTGGTTATTTTTCTTTTCGTTAATTATATGAAATGTTGAGATTGCTCATACACATAATATAAAACCAGGCAAACATATTGAATTTGAAGCCTATGACTGGAAGTATGTGGAAGGGGTGGGCCAGTATTTTAAAGTCCAGTAGTTTGATGATTGTTTTTATTCTTGAATTTGGGCAGTTTAATGAATAGTTCACCTGCAGAAGTCATGATCAAACATAGGGAAAAATAAGATGAAGGTCTGATCAGTCTTGGTGGTGTGGTAGGCTGTTTTTATTACTTTTTTATATGCATTAGGGATGTGAATGTGTCGACCGATTGACCGGTTTTCCACTTGCGCTCAAGTTGACTTTAAAAATAGAATAGAAAATCAGGGGGTTGTGCCGTTTTTTTAATGGGAGATTTCACCGTGTATGCGAGTTCACGTCTGTTCGTGAGCGTGCTGCACAAGCGTCACTTCAGCATGAAGTGTCAGCTTAACATAAGAGTCCGGTGTGGGACCATTTTTTCAAACTATTGATACAAAACAATGCAGTGCAAAATATGCAGCATTAGTTAAACGCTCGTCTAAGACTATGACGTTAAATCACCTTAGAAACACACAATGCCTTCGTCCGAGCATAGCAGCGTTTCACCGTGAGATCTCGCCAGTGATTGAGTGAGCCGCCACGCAGAAGAACTGTGGTTTGTGGCTAAAATAATAACCGGGGATATTCCCCCCGTTAGCGATTTCAATGGGAAAGACTTCCACGATCTAATTGTATGTCTCGAGCCTGAAAACACAGAGCCATGTCGGCAGACAAACTGCGCGACTAAGGAACTGTCCGTGATCCGAGTCCCTCCGTTAGTTTCTGTCTACAACCGTCACAATCACCGGAGACGCATTCACAGCGGTTAAAAAAAGCCTCTCATTTGTATTACCATTACGGCTTTGATGCAAATACTGTAACATTACGGTGGCAGCTGAAGGAAAAGCGCAGTTTTCACTTCAATTTCTGCACCTCAACCTCTGCTGTGGGAAGAAAGAAAGGGGGCAAATTAAGTCGATTGATTTGTCGACTCGCAGGCGGACGGTAGGCAGCTCTGCCAACGGAGCGAGAGTGCGCCCGCTTGTTGCTCCGCCTGTCAAAACGCCCACACATCTTTTGTCCACTGGCCTTTCATTAAAAAATATATTTTATATTAGGTTTATTATATTGAGTCTTAAATAAACACTGCTTTCATTACGACTCAACGCGCATTTCAATGAACCATGATGTAGTCTACAAAAAGATAGCCTCCTGAACTGTGATTGGCCGTTACTGGCCCGGGCGGGACAGTGACTGGCCAATCAACTTGCCCTGCATATGATTTTACTGGCCCCGGGCCAGCGGGCCATTGGTTATGTCGAACCCTGAACGTACTTATGGATATTATAATTACTTTCTACAAAATCTGCTTGGAAATAAAACCCAACATTCTACACACTGCAGGTTTAATGTGCTGTAAATGTATATTTTGTGATATGTTGAACGATACCATAGTGTAATAAAGCTGTTATGGCTCTATGCACTCTCTACAGGACCAGGATTCCTTTGGTGGAGGGTTTGACATTAATCAGTCCTTCCTTGGCGGTATTACCGATGTCCACATATGGAGCCGTGTCCTTACACACTGTCAACTGAGGAACTACAGAAGAACTGTCGCCAAAGGGAATGAAGGAGATTACTTCAACTGGAAAAGAGCGACAACGGTTGTGGAAGGAGAGGTGAGATTGGAAGATGTGCAGGACATTCCATGTCAACAGGGCCCTTACAGGCAAGATGATCCGGAAGCAGCTCCGCAAGAAGATCAGGAAGCTACCACACAGGATGATGATTATGAATAAAAAATAAAAAATTATTTTTTTCTTTGGCCTAAAAAAAAATGTTTCATTGATTCCGTGATAATCATTTGCGAGCGTGTGCGCCTGTCTTTACAGCCTCTCGTTTGATCATCCCATCAGCTGATCTGTGTGTCTGTCTGTGTGTGTGTGTGTGTGTGTGTGTGTGTGTGTGTGTTTGTGTGTTATTAAAACTATAATAATACGTGTTCGTTTATTCGGATATATGGAAGGTAAAAAAATAAAGAATGACTGGAAAAAGTTTCAAAGTTCTCAAGTGTAGTTTAATAAAGTCAAATCACAGGACAGCTCTATGCAGGTTTCAGAGACAGCAAAAAGTGAAAAAGTGAAAGTCCTTATCGACAGCAAGGCTTTTTAACCTCCCTAAACAAAGGATAATGATTGGTCTTTATTGCTGTCATCTGGTTTCAGGGATCATCCTCTTCTTTCTTCCTGGCCGTCCTCTTCATGAACTTATGCGAAAGTAGGGTTAAGCTTCCCAGCCTTGAATGTATCTAAACTAAAGCTTGACTGGACTGAGTGAGGAACTATCAGAAGGCCTTTGTTATTAAACAGATACATCGCCTTGCCCTCTAGGCTTATCTTATGGGAAACACATCGTAAAGTTTTACAACAAGATTTATTGCTATTTCTTCTCCTCAAACTGTCCCTGCTCAAGGCCTGAAATGAGAACATTTTAGATCACATGTTAAGAATATATTGATTGTTCAATTGATTATATATGAGTAAATGCAAATTAATGATGGGGGCTATAACATCATTAATATTTAAAAATTAAAATCCTGACAGTGTCACATCTTGTAGCCTACCCTGACAGGGATTTGGTTGTTTTCTTTGAGTTAATGATATCAAATGTTGCTATAAATTGTGCATAGCCTACACATAATATAAAACTATAGCTACATATTGAATGTGAAGCCTGCAACTGAAAGTATTTGGAAGGAGTAGGCCAGTTGGGAGTAGTTTAAAGATTGCTTTATTCATGATTTTGACCTTAAAAGGTAGAATTTTAAGGTGCGAACACACTGCACACCGCAGCGCGGCGAGTTTACATAGAAAGTCAATGTATTTCGCGCGGCGGCCGGCGGCGAGCGGTTCATGCGGCGCGGCTAGGGCGGCGCGGCCGCCGCAGAAGTTGAAAATATTGAACTTTTTGCCGCCGGCCGCGCCGCGATAGCCAATCAGCGTTGAGCTCCTCCCGACGTCACTCGCTTCGGGACGACTGACAGAGGAAATTAAGATGGATGAAAACACAATAGTCACAGTTTGCTCCCATAAATTCTGTGAATAGCCTCTGTGTCTGTTGCCTGTTGTGTACAGCTATCAGTTTTGCTTTATGAACCAAGTTAGCACCGGTTAGCTTGGGTAAAGCACCATCAGCACAGCAGAATGGTGCTCTCAGCACCGGTTAGCACCAGCGCTAGCCAGGCCCGGTTCTACGGGGGTGCATGAGCATGCATTGCACCCTCAAAAAAATTGTTTGCACCCTCAAATGAAAAAAGGAGGGAGTGAATTTTTTTAAATAAATATGATAAAAATAATAAAATACTTGCTCACAAAACAAATTGTAATTAACCTTTGACCATTTCCATTAAATACCGCTGTTTTCTGCATTTATTTTGTTCACTAAACCGATAAGAACCTTATCATTATTCAACTGGCAACTGTTGCTAAGCGAACCCTCTACTAGTGCGCTCCGCTCTGCCCTGCCCGCCCCTGCCTGAACTATTTAGCTTTCAGCGATTGCAGTGGTTATTCAGCATAAAGTTAAAACACTCGCTCGCCCAAGACTGATGTTAAACCGAAACACAAAAGCCTTGCGCGTGCAAAGCAGTGATTCACCTTGCCGGTGATAAAAGCTCTGTGGCTTAACGGCTAAAATGATAACCGGCCGCCGGGGATATCATGTCCGCTAACGTTGTTCAGGGGAGGCTTCCGCGATCGGATTGCATTTCACGAGCATGAAAACACAGCAATGTCGGCAATCTGACAGCGCGACGAGAGAAAATAGAGTGAGCCGCTTCCGTCCATTAGTTTCAGTCTACAGCCGAAAAAAATACAATCACCACTTAAACATGGATATCGTTTAAATAAAGTCTCTTGTTTTTATGATCATTACGGCTTTGATGCAAATTCTGAAGTCTGAACATTTCGGTGGCAGCTGTGGTGCAGTTTTTTTCAGCAACTCACAGACTCATGCTAAGTTGCTTATTGAGCCAGGACTATACTGAATTTATTAGTAGCGTATCTTATTCTATAATGGAAGAAAACACTAATCTCCTCAGTTTGTAGCTTTGCCATAACTACAGATGTATGATACATGTCAGCTACATGATGTTACATTGAATGTGCCATGTTTTACAGATGTGAGTGACCTGACTGAGCCTGTGTTTGATGAAGTGTCTGTTGACCCACCCGGACCTTCACACAGCTATCTGTTCCATCAGAGGACGTGTTCACGGTAAATACAGTTTAAATATGTCAGTCAATAACAGAATATGAACTGAAGTATTTATGCATAAACTCTCTAAACTGGTCAAATACACCCTGTTTTACGTTTGTCTTTACAGGGTCAACGGAGGAATGACCTACAGCCCAGTGGAGTGAAAAAGCTTGGTTGTGAAGCGATGCTGATGTTACAAGTAAACATGTACATGTAGCATATAGAGAGGCCAAGCCCATCTTTAGGCCCGAGATGCTGTGCCGAGGATATAGTTCTTGACGCACCTTTGTCCGGTATTGATGAATGAAAGTCTGAGTCTTTCTTGCAGTTTAAAACATTTGTTTCGTTCATTTTCACTTTCTTTAGCTACAAACTCTAAACCCAACATACAAACATAGACCCTGACGTAACGTGGGTTGTGTGTGCTCAAAAACTGTTTCAATGTCTGGGTAGCAACTGTGGAACCAAAGATTGGTTCCTACTTTATACAAGAGCGCTAATTGGCTCTTACATAGCATGTTACGTAATGTAATAGTTAACAGTAACCATAATGAGGCTGGAAAAGAATATATCATGAATCATGTCAAGATTCGCTGGAAAGGCATTTACTTTTGTAAAATGTATTTTTGAAATAATGCTTTAGAAGGCTTGTCAGAGCTGCAAATGATTTCTGACCGATCTACATGCAAAGAATTATACGTTTTTCATTTCAACCCTTTATTTCTCTAATAAGACAGTATTATTACATTTTAAAGGTCACATAGTATGCTAAATGCACTTTTTAAATGTGTTCCAACATATCCATGGGTCCACGGTGTGCCTAGAGACTGCCAAAATATAAAAAAATAACAATCTCTCCTTTTCTCACTCTCCCCCTTTCTGAAACCCCCACCCCTCCCCCCTAATATACTCCAGTCAGAATTCTCGCCGACTATTACGTAATAGTCGGCACAGCCACATCCCCATATTTTCTTTATATGTCCATGCTTCCCCCCACATTAGTAACCAGAAACGTCCACCGTGCAGTAGTCTATGATAACCCCACCCCCCCCCCCCCCCCCCCCCATTTCTTATTGGTCCACGGCTCCGAGATCCTCTGGAAAATTTTCCGAGCGACAGCCATGTTGCTTTCCCCTCTAAGCGACAAGATGCCCATAGTACAGCCTGAATGTTACATACACCAACACATAATGCTTTTGCTCATACTCCACTAATTTATCTTAACCACAGCAGTCTATGCCTCGTTTTTAATAACACAACGGATAGGAAGCTACTTGTGGGTTTTTTCAAACAGTGAAACTGAAAGAAATGTTTGTATTGGTATTTTTGCCTGACTGGTGTATAGCTATTAGCTTTGGGACAAGCATTCAGCTTTTGCTCATAAAAACATAATTCTATCCCCCACACCAGTCTGGAAATGCCTCGTTTTTAACAGGACAAAGGATTGGAACTTAATAGTGTAGAAGTCAACTTTGAAAATATTTTTTTCACTGATTTTAGTGGTATTTTTAGCCGGTAGCTCCCGAGCTAGCTTCGCAGTAGCCACCATCTTTTGCAGCATTTTTATTGTGAACATGCCGTTTCCATTAGCTTGGAAACGGCAAGTCAGTGCATCTGTATGAACATCATGTCATGTCAAACTGTTCAAAGTGCGTTACTAGCACTAGACTTAGTTCTTCTCATGGGTAGGCTAACTGCGCTAACAGGCCCAGCAAATACGTCATCATTGTTTACAAACAGACAGAGGGCGAGGCGTATCTGGCTTCGCTTTCGGACAGGGGGCGGGGGCAGCTCGAAGATTGTATATTTACGAGGGGAGCTGCAGCTCTTTTTAAAAAATAGGCCATGGTGAAATTAGCTGAACATCAGCATAGTACAATAAATTATCTGAAAGTTTTTTTCAGCAAACAATTAAAGAAAAACGTATTAGGGACCACTAATAGGCCTTTCACACCGCCGCAAAATCGGAGCTAGTTCCGGGCTAGTTCGGAGCTAGAACCAGTGTTTTGGTTTCACAACGCCAGAGAGCCGGCTCCGGGCTGTAAAAACCGGTTCAACTCAAAACCCAGGATTGAGCAGGGTTTGAGATAACTGCTTGCGCCAGCGGCCGGGGGAGGGATTATCCTGACCAACCAGACCAACTCAAACCTCATGCCCGCCATATTTAAAAACACCGCTACTACGAGACGTAAACATAACATAATTACCGAACGTAGCGATCAAATTGACCGGCGAAAATACGCTGTATGGGTCCTGTTTGCAAAGTAGGGTGACCAGATCCCAATTCACCAGATGTGGGACAAAGACTACGTTTGTGCGGGACAATGTGCCGTTTTTTTTTAGCAAAATAAACTTGTGTCACCACCGGTAATGCCAGAGACACGGCTTTCTACATTGAAAAACACTATCTTTAGATCAGCGCGCAGCAGTTAAGTTACAAATAGAGCATTAAGGCTGCGGCTTCACATTAAAAGCATTTCACTGGCTTCACATTAGCATTTCACTGGACAAACGTGAGTTGGCTTTTATTTTGAAGTAACATGAAAGTAAACGCTGAAGCAGGCAGCACCTTCACAGCATGGACATATAAACACAGAGCCCACTGAGCCGAGCAGCGCGACAAACGGAGACACACGCACACACACACACACAGATAAAGTGAGAGCCAACACGTGTAAAAATAAGAGGTATTCGCCGCTGTTGTTGTGCTTAAAGCTAGCGCTAGCTTTAGCGTTAGCCACGAGAGCAGCGGCGTCGGGCGACGTACACACACGTTTACCGTGACGTCATGACGTTGCTCTCTTGCCGGCTCCATGGCTGGCTCTGGTCGTTGTGAAACCAACCGGTTCATAACTGGTATAAGGCTGTAACCAGTTTTGAACTGGCCCCAGCACCAGCCCGGAACTGACTCATGGTTCTTTCTGGTGTGAAAGGCCTATAAGACCATATAATATGGTGTATAATAGAACCGAAAAGTGTATAATATGCAAGCTTTAAGCAAATACCTTTGCTGTGTTGTTAATTTGTATGTGTATAATTGGTTTGAGCATTGACTTGATACATACATGTTTAGATAAGAAGAAAAAAAAGTGCATCCACCAACAGACATTTGCCTTTTCATGTCTTTCCAAATAGTGTGATTCAGTTTGGTGCACTGGTTAGATTTAGCTTTCCTGCAGATTTTTTTCTTTTCTTTTACTGGCAGTAAAGAATCTGAGAGGGGTCTCTGTACTCAACTCAACCCCCCTCAAAGTTACCCCCCTCCTTACCCAACATCTGTGAGGTGAGGAAGAGGGGAGAGGGGTAGTGGTTTTCATGTTAGAACAGTACATACACCTAAAGTGGCACAACATTCTGCATGTAAGACTGCACAGGATTTGGATCAATCATCACCTCTTACGTTCTTAATTAGCTTTAATAGAGGTAACAGTCCATAGTTCACGAATGTTCTCCACTTTGTGACGTGCTACTCAGTGCAATCATATTATTCATAAACATGTTGAGTTATAAGAGATGCAAAGGAAGTCTGGGAGAAAAGTTTGGGGTACTGGGAGGGTTTCAGTGCAGCAGGAGTAGCAAAGGGAAGGGGGGGTTGGTATGGGTGGAGAGACGAGGAACAAGCCAGGGCTTATGTGCTTATATTATTCTAATCTCTGAGGCCGGGTCCAATGTAAGCAACATGGGGTATACTGACCATCACTTCAATCATAGCCAGATCAGTGCCTGCACTGTTCCAGCCTTTGCTATTAGACATTTCATTAAATTTGAATCAATAAAGGGTAAATAAATACGTGAGCTTCAGCATCACAGATTTTCATCTTGGGATTTTTCGTCAGCAACCAACAGCAACAGCACATTTGAAAAAGTAGTCTTCTTTTTACTGATGCCTCTCAAGGTGATCAATTGTCCTTCACGGTATAAACTTTTGTTAATTATTCTAGATGCTTTCAGCCTTCACACTTGTGAAACGAAGCACAATCGATCAAGAGTACTCACTACAGAAGGAGTACATTAGTTATTGCTCAGGCTGGAAAACACAATTTCACTCAACAAAGTCAGGTTGAAAGTGTGAATAAACATTACCTGGATGTATAATTTTTTTAATCTGTGGAATGCCACAAGAGATTTTCCGCTAATACACAAATTCCACTAGCACATGCTCACCTTCTCTGACACCTACACCAAATATGCTTGAACCGCAACTGTAAAATTGGATGGGGAATTGCGATATGTGCTGGTTATGGCCAGGTGTATTTTCTTAGGTGTGCAGTGACCTTAGTTGTTTGAAGGTGTGTCTCAAGCCATTTTTCCAAAGGCCAGCGCAGGGTCAGCCATTTGAGGGTGGTCTAAAGTGCAGAAAGCAGTAGAGTGAAGGCGGAGCTGTCCTGGAAGCTGCCAGCAGACGGAGTGGGACCACCCACTCAGGAATCCACACTACACTGACAATTATTCTTTGTTTTTCCTCTCAACATCAAGGTGACATGGTCTCTTATTAGCATTTTTTCCCCGCAGATCTGTTGACATGTCACAGAAGGGACAGCACGGATGTAAATGATAAGGGTCCATATTTCCTGGTTCTGTGCTTGCTGGCTTAATGAGTGATCATGAATTAGTGGCGCACTTGAACAGAACACAGCCATCATTATTGTTATATATACAGTATAAAAACAACCGTTTGGAGTTAAGATATGTTTTGTACCCTGAATCACAAATGTCATTGATTAGAGCTTAAATTTAAAGTTAACCAAAACAGTACATGCCATAGTAAAGGGATCTGTGTGTATGTGGGAAAAGTGTGTAGGCCTATGTATGTGCGTGTGTGCAAGCATGCAGAGCTACTCATCCTGCAAATAGTTACAATGCATTTGCCTACAAACTAGTTACTAGTAATGAGTGTGTTTATGTGTTCTAGCTTGTGAATTCATTTGTATGCACACACACGTATGCTGTATATCAAGGTGTTTAAGTTTCCTTTTGGTCACATTTTGATCGTGTCTGATTTGTGAAATACACATCCATACTTTACCTTTAGCAGTTACCTCGATGTATTTACCACTGCTGCTTTGGCATTTATCCAGTGTAATTCAGACATTATGTGGGATAAATTGTCTAAGTACCATTCACCTTTAAAGCAAGCGGCAATCAGATTCTCTGCTGTACCGTCTTGTTGTGCAGACTTTTCCTCAGACTTGGAAGAACCACAGCAACTACATTATTCACCAATGTACATTATTGTCTACTACATTGCATTGATGCAGTAATGTACTGTAAGTTAGGTGTCTTTCAGTATCAGAACATGGTGTACTTGCCAAGAAAAACGTGTTAGCTCAACACATTTGCAACTAAAATATCTGCTGGTAAATATATTTTTGTCTGTGTGTGTTCCCTATATACCCACAGAGGGAGCAAATAAAAGAGTATAGAATATTGCAGTGCTATTGCTTCAGAACTGGCCGGAGTTCACATCTGTTATTTTAAATGGTTTTGCAAGCTCATGGTCTTAGTGAAAATATATCTAATCAGATATCGATTAGACCATAGGAAAATAGTAGGGCTACACATTTGATTAGGCAGGGTGAGGGACCTTCATAGCCCACTGTCTCGTACGATGTATTTATCTCATGAAGCACATACATAAAGTGTTGTCAGAAGGTACTATCACTGTTTTTGTCAGTTACCAGAAAGGTTTTTTCATTAGAAATCAAGTTTAAGGGTTAACTTTTTGGGTACAGGATTTATTTGAGCATTTAAAAATAACAACCCAAGATCAACTATAGTGCTTGTATCAGGTGAATACAACATTTTAATCTGTTGTAGTGTTACAGCAACAGCTCAAATACATACATTTGTAATCAACTAATCTTTCCTCAAAATATATACTAAATATTATGGATGTCAGTGTATCGTATGACTTTGGATATATAAAAACCTCCAATGATATAAACTTTTGTTTTTGCACTCCTGTTAAATTAGGAAAATGTAACTTATGTCCTGTTTGTTCAGGACCCTTGATATACTTGTCTTCATGTGGTTTACAAAAGGTGGGATGGTGGGTGGCCAGTTGGTCACAGATTCAGAGCCTTCACAGAGCATTCCTTAAATCTGGTGGACTTTTGGGCACTTACATAACTCCCACGTTGTTACATCTCATTACTTCCAACAAACAGCCAATTCATATAGCCTAGCCATTCCTGTCCCCCAGAGTCAGCACTGAATACCTGCAGTGTTATTCTATGTATTCCAGCTGAATCATGATTCTCAGACCAAGGCTTCGTTCAATTGATGCTGTGTCTAGGCGTAAGCAATGTCTGGTCTAAGTCAAGTTGCATTGAGCGGACACTGAAATAACTGTCGTCAGCCATGCAGAGTTGAACATGCAGGCTATTTTAGTCTTTTAGTCTGTGAAAGAATACAAAAAAAATGCAGCATGTACTGGACATAGATTGCAATTGTTATATATTTACTAAAAGTCTGATCACCTTAAATAAGTAATTTTACACAAAAAAAAGTCAGACCAAAGTGATGTATTAAACAGGAATGATTTAATGAATTCAGCTTGGATCAGTTGAATTGTTGAATGTACCAGAAACGTTATAGAAATGTTGATCGTATTGGATACACAAATAAATCTGTATAAAATTGCCACTATTCTTGTAAGTCCAATACAAATATTTTCCATGTTGGTTGAGCGGGCCCACTAGGCGTGGAGAAGGGTGGGGGTCCTTAAGTAGGAGCAGACTTTATCACTCTCCTCCTTTCTAGTGGTGGTCCTTTCTCTCACCTCTTTCCTCCCAGATCATATCCAGAGAGTCTACTTGAGCTTTTCAGATGGAGGGAGCGTCACAAAGACAGAGATAAAGCCAAGAACTAAATATTTTTTTCTGGTAAGTTTGACCAAGTTCTTTTTGCCATGTTGCTTGCTATATCAATATCAGAGTGGCGTGTCCGTTGATATTCCTTCGTATCATAATGCTATTATAGCAAATAATGGCATGTATACTCTCGGGGGTTTTGAATGAGTAAATGTGTGGAAACAGCTTATGTTGTGGTATAATACTGTATTTTACACAATATAGTGTGTGGTGAATATGTCACATTAAGTGTACATATTGCATACATGATCTAGCATAACTACTATAATTTACCTTAATTTGTCATAGCTTAACTTCACTCAAAATAATAAAATTTTAAAAATTATAATTGTGTTAGTAATTCATATTTTACAAAAAATAGTGGCTTTTAAGTCAACTAATGCAATAGACAATTGTTCCATGCAATCCAGGGAAACATTTGAATCTTGGCTTGCAGTGCAGCAAATCATCCTGGAATGTTTACACTCTCCATGATTTGTTTGATTTTCTACAGATTAAACGCCAAGGCTGCACATATTTCTCCACTTGTGGCTTTTTGAGATGTGGGTGCAGCGGATTAGGAAGCCTTCTGTATAGTGAAAGACTTACAGTGTCCCACAGTTCTATACAGTGACGCTCTGTTACCTCTCTGCATAGTAGTCTCTCCAGCAGAGTCTCAAGACTCACCTTCTTCCTTCCTGTTCAAAATCAGTTAATTTAGATTTGACTTTTTGGCACGCTATTGAATTAGGTATTGTGGGTGACTAGAAAATGCTGCAATTCTTCAAGTTATATATATTTTTTCTTAAGAATCAAAAGTGTAGCCTACCATGAACATTTTATAAAGTTTGTGACATTTAAGGATAAGTCAGCTCAGTAATATTCATGTTCATGACACTCACCTTGTTTCCAATATCTTGAAATGGTTCTCAAAATTATATTTTAAAAAGTTAAATTAACTGTGTCGTATAAAAGAAAAGAGAATTGTTGTTTATAGATGTTTCGATATAATCTTCAGTCCTCTGTGAATTATTTTGCTCAACGAGCTTACTTAAATGCAAGATCACATCATATGACTTGATAAAATGACAAGTGCTATTGCTAAGGTTATATAAATTGAGTATTCAAATGTAATGGTTAAAGGTAAGTTATGCGGCCAAATCACTTCGAAGCAAGCAAACAACCTGAAATTGCTCCAAATGTGTAGCTTTTCAATAGTAGAAGGCTGTACAAGGGAGCATCAAAATGTGAATGGGAACTCTGTGAAAGTGAAGCTGACTGAAAAGGAGTATGTATGCCCTTTTTGAAAAAAAAGTGTTTTAAAAATTATTTGGCATAGTATTTCATGCATTAAACTCAGTCATAACGCTGTTTATTCATTTTTTTCTTCATTCCTAGGAGAGACCTGGCATATTCCTCTTTACAAGTGGCCACAGAAATATAAAGGAAGGAGTTCATAATTTTACAGTAACATACATACAGATCCACCAAAGGCAATACCATCTCTGGCTACTGCTGCTGGCTCAAGATGTTGTTTATTCTAGGACTTCTCCTCCTTCTCACCCCATTTCCCTCCTTTCAATCCCCGACCAATGAGAGGAGAAACCCAACAGGAAGCGACGCGTCTAAACCCAATCCTGTTTTCACCCTGTCAAAACCAAAAACCACTGCTGCTCTCGCCAAGCAGACCGTGCGTCCAACCCTAAAGCCAAACACAGTCAATCAAACAGTAATTCAAACCACTCTATCAGCGTCAGTAAAGGCTACTACAGTCAGCGGCACCACCACCAGCAAAGACAAGCACACAGTCTCACTCAATCAGACTGTTTTAGCTAAATCTCCTACAGCCAACAGCGAAGTGAAGGCTACTAAAGACAAGCCTGTCCCCACTGGAACTCTGAATGTTCAGTCAGCATCAACAAAGTCTGCTTCAGCCAGCAGGGCTAAAACCACCAAAGACAAACTCCAACCTGTGGTCAATCAAACCGTTTCACTGAAATCTCCTTCAGCCAGTGATGGGAAAACTGCCAAAGACAAGCCTGCCCCCGCTGTAGTTCAAAATGTTCAGTCAACATCCCCAAAGTCTGCTTCTGCTAAAACCACCAAAAACAAGTCCACTGCCTCCGTCAATCAGACTGTTGTAGCCAATTCTCCCTCCACCGTCAATGTGAGGAACTCCAAAGACAAGCCTGCTCCAGCGGTTGCACAAACCTTTCTGTCCACCACCAGCAACACCAAAGAAAAGCCTGCCCCTGTGCGACCGATCAGAGTGGTCATCAGTGAGGGCTGTGACTCGAGCAGCACCAAGGAGCAGCAGCTGAATCTGAAGCCCGGTGCTCCTATAGTAATGACACATAAGTTCAGCTTGTTGCCTGGTGGCTGCAACGGAGGATGCGAGGCTGAAATGGCTACGCTGAAAGGACGTGTTGCCCGACTGGAAAGAGAGATGTCCTCCCTGAAAGAGAAATGTATGATTCTTTCACATTCAATATTAATATATTGGAATCAACTCGTAGGGGATGTGGATTTAATAATTTTGGTTATTTTATTACTACCCAGGTCCATGTTCTGCAAATTGTCCTGATGACTGTAATGGCAATGGGGAGTGTCAGAAAGGGAAATGTATCTGCCATCAGGGATTCATGGGTCCAGACTGCAGTAAGTGTGCACCAGGAGCAGAGTGTAATACAAGTAAGTGAGATTTGCACTGTTATTTGGATGTGGTAGTATAAGAGACACATATTTTAATAATGGGTAATATCTATACTTTGAGTAATACTTTGATCTTAACCTCTGCAATTTCAGAAGCTGCCAAAGGGAAGGTCAAGGTAACAGTGGAAACAGTGACCCTGCAGGTGAACAAAGACAAGGAGAACACACAGGACAAAAACACCAAAGTAGAACAGACAATCTTCCAGAAAAGAGAGCAGAAGAAGGGCTCTGAAGCCAAGGAGACTGACGCTAAACTCAAAGCGCCTATTAATGCTAAAGCAGTTATTGTCAAAACACAATCAGGTTCTGTTAAGAAAGTAACCATCAAAGACTCTTCAAATGCCATTAAGGCCAGTCGCCCAACTGTTGGTCAAGTTCTGTTGAAGCATGAGGGAAGAAAGCAAGAAGAGGCCCGTAAAGGCAAAACAACAGTCCTGACCTCTAAAAAGGTTGTCCAGAAAACGGATATTAAGCTTGTTAAGGAAGGAACAGCCAGCAAATTATATCCTAAAGCTGACCAACTAAAAGACCAGCCTCAAGTAAATATAACCCATACTAACGTCAAGAAAAATAATGGCACGGCTAAAATCGTGACTGTTCTGTCCAAGGTTGTGGAAACAAACAAAACAAGAGCAGGAAAAGAGACATTGGAGCAGTCGACTCTGGCTGAGAAGAATGTTACATCATCTGCAAATAAACGCACCAAGAGCACACAAAAGAGTCAGTATGTAGTGAATACAACCACATCAGGCGAGGCTCAAGTCCAACAGAACAGAACAACTACACACACAGCTGGGAGCTCAAGGAGGATGGGAGGATCTGGATTAGGTTCCGTAAAGGTCGTGAACATCTCTACCAACAGCTTCACTGTCACTTGGTCAGCACCACAAGGGATGTTCAAGAACTTCACGGTGATCAGAAGAGAGCCACGGGAAGATGGTGACAAAGATGATCATGAAGAGCTTGAAGAGGAAGCCCTTGAAGGAGACAAGGCCTTCACTGCAAAGAACACAACTGACATCCTGGTACAGAGTGAGAGCACCAACACAACATCTGTCAAAGCTACTGGATCTAAAGGCAAAGCAGAAACCAAGAGGATCTCTATGACGGTCCCTGCCAGCGTACGCTCTGTGGAGTTCAGCAACCTTCGGGCTAACACTGGCTATGTTCTGCAAGTTTATGGTACTGCCGCTGAGAGAAGATCAAAGATTCACAGAATAACCGCAATTACAGGTAAATAAAGTTGTGCTGCATGAATGTATAATTCCTTCACCAAGATCAGTACTGGGAACAATGAGAAAATGATGTACTGTATTCATTTTCACTAATAAAATGTGGATAAAAATATTTTCGCTTTGTCTCACCAGGTCCTGAGCCAGCCACAGACATGGTTTTCAGCAATGTTACAGAGTCTTCTCTCACCGTTTCCTGGTCCAAACCAAAGATCACGTTTGCAAGCTTCAGGGTCACATACACCAATATTTTCACAGGTGTGTCATAAGCTGCCTGTACACTGCATCTTGGGTCAAAATCCACTTTCTTAATATCAGTCAGTGTGGATATTTAATTGGTAAGCTTTATAATATATATATATAGTTTGACATTTGTGATGTTTCATCCTGCTAGGAGAGAGCCGTTTTGTGACTGTGGACTCTCAGCAATCTCATGTGGTTCTGTCCAAGTTGCCTGCTGGATCCTCCTACATAATCTCTGTAACTACTACGAATGGCAAAGCCCAGAGCGATGCCCTCACATCAATTATCACCACAGGTACATAGTTAGATAAGCTTACTATTATGTATTGCTACTATTTTGATATTACATCATGAAAACAGTTTCTAGTAGAAACCCAAATTACAATTTGGAACCTGAGAATTTGCACAATATATTACCTTTAACGTCTAAAACAAGCATTAAACACACTATGAATTGTCTTTTGATTGCAGTGCCTGCCCCTCCAACACATCTGCAAGTTGTCAATGTGACAGACACCAGAGCTGTCCTGCAATGGACACCGAGTCTGGGGAAAGTAGACCGCTTCATCGTCAGCTATGAGTCCTCCAAGAGTGAGTGAGGCAGCATTACCTTCATGATGCTGATGACAAAGTGCTAATGACTTAACTAAATGCTATTTCACTTTAACCCTGGCCATATTGCACAACAGAACTTGAACATCTCCCTGTTTATTGAATATCTATCTATTTATACTATTCTTCATTTCAACAATATGACCATATGTAAATACTTGCAGTAACATTAATACATCATCTTTCTTGTGTGTATATATTCTGGAAAAACGTATTTTATTCTATCTTTTTTTATTGTATATTGTATTTTTTTTCTTTTAATTATGAGCACAGTAATATGCCACACCAACATTTCACTGCACATACTGTATGAGCATGTGACAAATAAAAGCTTCTGAATCTTGAATCTGTATTCTCCTCCTCGCCAAAGCTCCTAATGTGACAGTGACAGTGATGCTCTCTGGTAACTCAGTGGAGCACCAGCTGCGAGGCCTGCAGAGAGGCACATTGTACACAGTCAAAGTCCTGAGCCAGAAGGACAGTCTCCAGAGCATGGCCATCTCAACTACATTTACTACTGCTAATGGTGAGTAAAGAGGGGATTTAATAAAGGGAAATCAGGCTTTTTCTGTAATTGGATGTGTAAAGGATGCAATCTAAAAGCATAACTTTTTTTGTCCCTCAGCTGTCAAAGCCAGCGAAGTAGGTGCTCGCTTTGCAGTAATAGTATGGAGAACGTCCACTGTTGTTTATCACAGCTACAGGCTGGTCTACCAGGTGGCCGGAGAGGAGACAAAGGTGAATAATATTCCTTTATCATTGGCACGTACAGCACAAAGAGAGCCCAGCATTTATAGGATGTCGCTAGAAGATTAACTTTTTTTTTTGCTTTTCTGTGTACACATTAGGAGGTGATCCTGGACTCTTCCATAACAGAATATAAGCTGACAGGGCTGTTTCCAATGTCGCACTATATAGTTCTGGTACAAGGCGAGAGAGACGGACACTACACATCTGTTGTCACCACAGAATTCACCACAGGTGTTGTATTTGATATAAATGTGTTAATGTGCTAATTTATCTGCCCTATCAATTACTTTTCACAACATTCATTTGTTTCATCCCTTAGGCAAACTGCGTTTCCCTTACCCAACTGAGTGCTCTCAGGAGCTGCTTAACGGAGCTCTGCACTCAGGAGAGGTGGATATCTACCCGCAAGGAAAAGAGGGACCAGCGGTCAGAGTTTACTGTGACATGGAGACTGATGGAGGTGGCTGGACGGTGAGAAAGTTATCTGAACTAACCTTTGCACGATCTGGAATAAATGGCAGAGTAGATTTAGACAATCTGGTGTGTGTATCTGGTGTGTGTGTGTGTGTGTGTTCAGGTGTTCCAGAGGAGGATGAACGGAAAGACTGATTTCTACAGAACATGGAGTGAATACAGCGCCGGCTTTGGAAATCTCAGCGAAGAGTTTTGGCTAGGTACAGTTGAAGCAAGTTCTTATGATCATCCAATCTGAATCAGAGTATCTTTTTGTAATAAAATAGCCTTTTAATAGCCTTTTAATAACATGTTTTTCTCATTTCTTCCTCTATTAGGAAATCAGCTTCTTCACAACCTGACCAGCGTCGGACCTGTGAGTCTGAGAGTGGATTTGCACTCTGGAAATCACACCGCTTACGCTCACTACGCCAACTTCTCCATTGATTCAGAGGAGAGGCACTATACTCTTGCGGTGTCCGGCTACACTGGAACCGCAGGTGAAAACTATGGTTTCATTTGCCTTAACAGTATATTATGCCTTAGAGTAAATGCCTGACTAATCATGCCTAAATGTCACTGTATTTCCCTGTCAGGTGACTCTATGAAGTACCATACTGGGCGTCCATTCTCAACCAAGGACAAGGACCCTGATTCTCTGGGGATCCACTGTGCCAGGGCCTACATGGGAGGCTGGTGGTATAGGAACTGCTACAAGACCAACCTGAATGGGCTTTATGGCATCAACAGTAATAATCAGGTATACCCTTACAGCTGGACAAAAATGAATGAAGTTGGAACACTTTTTATCTTCTATGATATTACACAACACTAACCTAATAATGCCACTTTTCCATTTCCTGTTCCGATACAGGGAATAGTCTGGATAGACTGGAAAGGTAAAGACTCCTCCATTCCTTTTGATGAGATGAAGTTCAGACCGTCCAGGTTCTCACCTGCAACACATGGCTAAATAGACGTCTGTCTCAATGGGCTCACCAACCTGAACAACTTCCATCCAACAGCTCTGGATATCCAGAAGACAGTGGATCTCACAGCTGCCGCATGTCACTTTTTCTAACTGAAATTGCATGTACAGTGGTTTTGTTAGCAATATTGACAGCCATCAGCGCATTGAATGTAATGTGCAAGATTTGTTTTTGATCTTTTTTTGTCTTTCCTGGAAATCTCCAAAAAGATTGCAGGAATATTTTCGTTCAAATGTTTTGTTTACTGTTCTACTGTTCTGCCTGACTTGTCCATTTCAACACCGTTTGGTTTTGATTCTAATACCTTATTGTGCACCGTCATGGTATTCCACCCCACAACTACTGTAACAAAATATGCACTGTCTCACTCATTCAGAATAAATGTGGCCAATGTGGGTCGGAAGTGTCTTTTCTATGGTGTGTGAAAGTAAATTAAATCATCCAAATCCTGGGAGTTTCTTCATTCCCTGTCGTGCAAGATAAACAAATGCCAGTGTGAAAATGTCACGTCAGCTGTGATATGTTATGATGCCCTTCAGCATGTCCCAAGCCTGTTTATCATTCTGGCTCTTGTTACATGTATTGCATTCATCTCAGTATCAGATATGTTGGCCCAAAGAAAAATATTTAGACATCCTTGAATTTCATGGAAACTCCAACATTATATCAAGCTGACGGACTCACAGGCATTAAGAAGACTATAAGTGCAGCAGCATGTGTGCTGAGCAGCTTTCTGAAGTGGGACAGCAACAAGAAGACACAAGATGGCATTAGAAATATCAGCGATCAGTGTGGGAGCTTTATTTCTAGTTTTTCTGTTGTTGGTACTCATTTGCACTTCTGGTGGAAGAGACACAGCTGTACCAGGATACCACAAAGGAAGTAAGTCTAAATGTCATTATCAATGAATTGTCTTGGTATATGTATTTGACCATGCTGGTTATGCAATCAAGTATTTTAATTTCATGAAAATATAAGGATTACAATTTGTATTTTTTTTCTACACATGGACAAGTAGCGATCTAACAGATTATTGCTGATTAGTATTCATTCTCTCTTTGTCTTCACTCTTGTCTTTCCAGTAGTTGAATCAAAGCTGCTTGAGTATCTCGGTCAGTTCCTTCCCAGCTCCTCATCTCCTCCCCTCCCAGGTCCTCCCAGCCTTTTCCTCATAGGCAACATGAGGGAGCTGACCCATGATCATCTGCCGATTCACCTGACCAATCTGGCACAGCGGTACGGAAACATCTACCGCCTTAAATGCGGAAACACAAGTAATGATCCCATTTCAGATTTATTGATTATTATTTCACAATTTCATCATATCAAACAAAAGCAAACAAACCAATTATTTTTGTTGATGAACCTTTCTGTGGATAGTAGGGTTTAGACAGCCACCACATACCAAAACTCTGTTCTGTTGTGTTTTTCAGCCATAGTGGTACTTAATAGTTGTGAGGTCATAAGAGAAGCACTGGTGAAAAAGTGGTCAGACTTTGCTGGGAGACCAGTTTCATACACAGGTAAACAACTCAAACTTATTTTGCAGTAATGGTGTGCTTAAATATTGTTTTAATGTACAGTATGTACTGTATGAACTCGAGCCCATGACCTCTCCCGACTTGATTCAGGAGATATTGTGTCTGGCGGTGGCCGCACCATCTCTCTGGGGGACTATACTGATGAGTGGAGGGCACATCGTCGTCTCGTCCACAGTGCTTTGCAGCGCTGCAGCCAGCAGTCCTTGCATGACGTGATCGAGCGACAGGCGCTGCATCTGAGAAAAGTACAGACGTAAACAGTGCCTGATCTAAAACAATTTTTTTTAATGCTGGATTATTTCCAAAAAGGTCACATGAAAAGATAAAGCATTGTTTGTTCACTGCTAAGGTTTTGATGGACTATCAAGGGAGTGTGGTAGATCTCTCAGAGGATTTCACAGTGGCAGCCAGTAATGTCATCACCACTTTGGCTTTTGGGAAAGAAGTGAGTAACTTTCCGCCCACAGCACATTTCTTACCTCCGAATAGTTTGAGGTTGGATTGCAAAATGTGCTTTTTTTCATCAATGAACAGTTGTGGCTGTGGCAGACCACTGCATGGTTGTCACTGTTTATGTTCCCTTTTTAGAGGCTTTGCGTGACATAAGTGCATTCATAATGTGTGTTTCTGTTACTGGATGGAGCGGGTCATTGGTTGGATGTATTCAATTATAAATCTCTGTGTTTGTCTGTAGTACGACAAGAGTTCTTCAGAGCTGCAGCAGCTGCACCGCTGTCTGAATGAGATTGTTGCTCTGTGGGGCTCCTCTTGGATTTCTGCTCTGGACTCCTTCCCACTGCTCAGAGTCAGTAAAAGTTAACTGTCTTGAAAAGAAAATTTACAAATATGTTTTCGAATTAGATTAAAACCATTATGTCATTTGTTCTCTCAAAGAAATTTCCCAATCCCGTCTTCTCCCGTCTACTAGAAGAGGTGGCCAGGAGAGATGAAATTATTAGAAAACATCTCAACGATTTCAAGGTTAGTAAGAACAAATGAAAACGAACAAATAATGAAAATTGTGTCACTGTTTTGAAAAACATACTGAAGAGAAGAGAGAAGTCTTATTATGCTGAGGAAAACAGTAAACAAACACATGCGTTAGTTTGACTTCACGAAAATAAGACACGTTATCTACTAGGCTAGACTATAACTCATGATTTAATGTGTATCACCCTGTTTGCTTTGACTGCACAGACACAAGACAAAAAGAATGAGGACACAATCACAGGATTCCTCCTCCAAGGGCTTAACAACCAAGAAAACAAAGAAAATGGAGTGGTAAATACAAAGAACAAGGGAAATCAATTGTACATGGCTTGGGAGAAGAGCATGAACTGAATATGAAGATGTTGGTTTATTATCCCCTTTTTTAATGAAATCAATCATAGGGAAAGTTTGGGATTAATATGTGGTTGAATGGAATTTCCTTTAGGAGGAGAACTGCAATTGGAAAATGAGTATACTGTAAATGGTGCTAGTGTGGTAAAATGACTTGTCATGTCTCCAGCTCCTCACAGATATTCACGTTCACATGGCCATTGTGGACCTTCTCATCGGGGGAACAGAGACCACTGCGGCCTGGTTGAACTGGACTGTGGCCTTCCTCTTGCACAGGCCAGAGGCATGGCACATTGTTTATCCACAACACACACACACACACACACACACACACACACACACACACACACACACACACACACACACACACACACACACACACACACACAATGTACACAACATGATGTTTTTCTCGACTTCTCGACTTTTGCTTTACCCATGCAGGTGCAGACCAAAGTGCACGCGGAGTTGAGCACAGTGCTGGAGGGACGATATCCCAAGTACAGTGACAGACACAGACTTCCTGTCCTGTGCTCTTTGATCAATGAGATGCTCCGACTCAGGCCAGTTGCCCCGCTGGCTGTGCCCCACAGAGCCATCAGAGACAGCAGGTCAGCTGAATGACAATGTGTAGTGATAGCAAAGGGGAGATTGGTGACTAATTAGCATTGAGAACATCTGTCTTAAGTATCATATATTCGGAAGCCGGCTCTTGTCGATACAATACAGACAAGTTTATAAATGTGGCACTTGTCCCTCCAATAATTCACTTAATGTTATGTCATTGGTACAATACCACAGACTGAAGCTTGATGAGTTCCTACCTGGAACATGGCTACAAAGCAAGATCTGCTTGAAGTAAATGTCTATGCTTTGAGAATGCTCCAAATGTGTTGTTTTCATGTAAAAATTGTGCAAATGTGTTTTGTTGTTGTCCTGCTTTCCACATATTACCTGCTAACACTCTGTTCACTTTGCATGATGGCATCCCTCATGCATGTTTAGTATCGCAGGTTACTTCATCCCTAAGAACACAGTCATCATTCCCAATCTCTTTGGAGCTCACCATGACCCTACAGTTTGGACTGACCCGCACAGCTTCAAACCAGGTATACAGCCCTGACTGTGAGGTGGAGTGCATTTCCTTTCACTCTGCTCAGCAGATCCCACATAAAGCAGCTTCTCTCTTCCTCTTTCAGAGCGCTTTTTGGAAGGAGGAGGGGGCTCCACCCGTGCCCTGATCCCTTTCGGTGGGGGGGCTCGGCTATGCTTGGGGGAGTCTGTTGCCAAAATGGAGCTCTTTTTGTTCACTGCCTACTTGCTGAGAGATTTTCAGTTCCTCCCTCCGGAGAGCGAGGCCTCTCTGCCCGACCTGAGAGGAGTTGCTAGTGTTGTGCTCAAGGTCAAATCCTACACAGTGATAGCACTTCCAAGACCTGTGACTGATCGCTGAACTGCCTACTTGTCGCTTAGACTGGATTTTATAAAACGTTGACATGTATACAATTTCATCTTTCCATTTACCTGTGGTGTTGGAGATTTTGATTAAAATAGAATGTGAACGGGTTTATTTCACTTGTTTATTTGATCAACATGGCTTCCACTGCAGTGTGAATGCCTCTGTTAGTTTTTTAAATGTCAAAAAGTCAAGCTGATTTCCCCAGAAAGGAAACAGAAACTGAGGAGCGGTCAGAAGGAAAGCTTGAACAAGTAGACACTGTTCAGAATCTAAACCTGGGGGTAGTGCAGCTAACTGTAAACCAACACTGGGAAGAAATACAGGCAGTTCAAGGAGAGAAAGATGAGTCACAGAATAGTGCAGCACCACCCAGTGGACCAACACTGAACATGCTACCGATAGTAAAAAAGCTGTCCTTGTGTCGAAAATGTTCAGCAGACCTCTGGGTTGGAGGCACATCTTGTTAACATGCTTGCACTCACACCATAAAAGATATCTCATGATACATAACAGGTATTGCTATGAGGCTGTAAAGCAAGGTTATTACATACTTTGCAGAGATGAAAGTGGGTTCCTATCGTGGGCTGGTCTGAGACTAAAAATGAGTTGCCTCTTGCCTCAACCACAATAGAAGGTACCAAGCTCCACTTTAGCGCACTCCAAAATAGAAGATGTGTTCTAAGATGTACAAAGTGTAACCTGTGTTCCCTTTCCGCCAGATGGCATAGAGGAAGTGTGTGTTGCAGTGGGCGAGTCAGTGTCACTCTCTTGTAGCAACACTTCCTCACTTGCCGTGGGTGGCAGCGTGGCGTGGGCAAGGGGCAAAAGGACACTGACTGATGATACCTCACATTTTAAAAGCATATGGGCATATCATGTGAATAAGACTCATCCCTGGCAATCGGCAAAGTGACTGCGCTGCATGCTGGGGACTACCAGTGTTCAGAGGCCACTGGTCAGCAGAAAGGTCTTTAACAAAATCAGGCTGCATACCCAAAACTCTAGAAGTGCCAAAACAGAACATGAACTTTGCTACATTTACATTGTGTCGCTAAGCTGCTATTAAAACATCTCCCCACGTGTTTGTGTTCACCGTTACGTCAGAGTTTGGGCCAGGAAGAGATAGTCTCACCTTGACTTGTGTGAAACATTGTGCTCAAGGTTGTGAAAGATACTTCAAACTAACTTTGTCAGGAAGTAGCCAAAACAGCTGGCAGAGCTTTTTAATAGATGAAAAGGCTATTTCTCCCAGTTTTGACATCAGATGAATGTTCCTGTTTTGTGCATAGTGAGGGTGAGGTGATGGCAACAAAGAAGTAGTGCACCCTTAACCGTAAACTTGTATGCAAAATGCTGGTGTAGCCTTTCTTGGAAATCAAACCCAAACATGAGACAGAGTGCACCCTTGTGTGTTTTGTTTTGGAAAAGATAATAATTGACCCTTTATACAGCTGTGCACGCACTTGCATGGATAGCGCTTCCTTTAGGCCCCCTGATATGTATAGCTGCTGGACTCTTCATGTACCTGAGGAGTAAACACAACTTACTACTAACTCCACTATTCCTCCTCACAGACTCATGAGATCATTCTGGAGGCCTCATAATGAGGAACTACACCAGCCACGATGACCCAAAAAGGAACCGGTCGCCACGAGTGACAGTTCTTTTTATGATCTGCTACATGCTGTAAACTAGAACCAAATAAAAGTATGTGTTTTTTTAGCTCGACCTCAAAAATAACCTTAATACAGTCAGTTATCTCAGCCATCATGTACTAAAAATTAAAAAGATTTTATTGAAAAATTACATTTTAAATGTTGCCTTATTTCTTTTAGTCAAATACAGATGATTAGATAGATTAAAACAAACCGGGTAAGAAGGAAAAGGCTTTTCAGCAGTATGAAAACAAATATTCCATGTTGCTCAATATTAATCACTGTCATTCTTCACACGACAAACTCAAACACTTTCCACATTCGTAAATATATTTGAATGCATATACGTAAGCAGGCAATCCAGATCCATGCAGTAAGGAGGCTATTCTTCTTTTTTTCTCTTCAGCAGATTGAAAATGACTAATAATGAACTGCAATGGAGAAGAGACAATTCAGTCATTTGGTTTATATTGGGAGAATTTAAATATAATTCGTTATGGTTTTATAGCATTAGTATTACTTACAAGTACACAAGCTGTCATCCTGGGATTGTTGGTTGTATAGACTGTTGGCAGGATCTGTGAGATTTAAAGGTTTTCAGGGAAGTGGTAAACAAAGCAGATGGGGTCATTCTGTGGCTAGAATAAGAATAAGGTAGTGAGAAAATAAAAATGGTGCTCACCATGGGAAAGTGTAGATATCAGACCCACAATCTCATAGCCATCGATAGACTCTGCAAGAGTGCCTGATTGACAACAAGAGGACACTAAGATATGGTTACACTCCACTGCACTGCATTGCTTTCAATATATATATTAAAAAAAGCTTCAGTGATGGATCAAACCTGCTGGGTGCCTCTGGACTCTGGTATGTCTGCGGTAAACAAATAGTCCTATCAGTGCTGCCATTGCAACTGTTCCAGTAATGACTGAAGCCACAACTTTTCCAAGTGCCCTACTGCTCCCCTCCTGCATGGTTTTCTGGATGACCTCACTGGTTGTTAAAGCTAAAGGAAGACAGGAAGGCCACGTAAAACAACCACAACGTCACACTTAACAGGAGATCACTATTAATATTATGCAAAATCTAACAAAAATCTGAGCTTTTGATGCAATACCTGGAACCACTGTGGCCACGACGACAACATGTTCCTCTTCATAAAGGAAATAGAAAAAAAATCAGTTATAGGGAGTAATACTATTAATAGCATTTCTTGTCAGTGAAGATAGCAAATTGTTTCAAATCTTACCCTGTAGGCCGACAAGTAGATTGATGTCAAAGCAGCACTGAGTTTGTCCAAGCATGTAGTTACATCTGTACCAACCACTGTCTGTGTTAGTCACAGACTGGATAGCCAATGAGGTCCCATTCATCTCAACCCTTTTAGAGTTGACGGCTACAGGGTTGCTTCCTTTCAGCTTTACCCAGGAGACATTTTGTGGTCCTGGTTGTCCTGACATTGTGTCAACTGGGCAGTTCAGGTGGACAGGCGTGCTGGGCACTGCCTTCACTGGTTCAGAGGTTTTGCAGTCTGAAAGAGGGAATATTTACGTGATACATGAATTATTTGCAATAGAGTGACAACTGGGATTATAAAATGTGCAATCTTACCTTTTACTTTTAGGGATATGTTTTTGCAAAGAACGTCCCAGCCTCGCCAGAATTCACATCCGTACAGTCCCTCATCAGATTTTTGTAATGTTGTCAGAAAGAGTTGCATTGGTCCATTTCCATCAGTTTGCCATTTCACACGTTTAGCATCTGGGTATTTGGATGTTTTAGGCCAGGCGAAAATAACCTTCATTTGAGTGGCATCTGTGGCATACTTTACCAACTTGACTCTGAGGCAGCCCTTTGGGTCAGTCACATTAGAAATAAAACAAGGCAGTGCTACGTCGTCTCCTTGAAAACCATGCACGGGCTCAATCACTGGTGAAACGTCTTTAAAATGATTCAAAACAAATTTAGTTATTAAAATCTGTTTGAGGATCAGGACTAGGGTTTTCAGATAATGAACACTGAAACATTCAGTGTCAGAACTATGAGTTGGATCATTCAAGGTTTCACAATGCATGGCAAATGTTTAAATAATAGTATTACAGTATAGGTAGTGGTGTGCCACGTTTTAGTTACAAACACAGTCACAGTTTATATATACCGAATACTTAACAATACATACATTCACAACATACATGGATGAATCTGGTAAAGAAAATAATCAGAGACCTACTCACCACTGCACTCTGATATGACTATTGAAAGAATTACTAACAGGAGACCCTGTGGGAAGAACTGTGCCATTTTCAAGGTAATGCAGCCAAGTGAAGACACCAGAACTGGTTCTCTTGTAGATGTTTTTTTGTCTACAACTATTCTCAGTTCTCTGTCACACTAACATCTCAACATGAAACTACCCTCAGTCAAACTTTCTTCTTGTGTATCCAATTATGTGGCCAATAGAGCCCCCATGTGGCCATGACGAAACATTACATCAAACTGATTAAATGGACATGAGAACCCATGTTGGAGTCCATTGAGTATTGAGTACTGAGCTCACGTTTAAATGTTAGTAGGGAAAAGGAAAGGGAGGTTGTTTCCTTCCCCCCCTTTATCATCACCACCGAGGTGCCCTTGAGCCAGACATTTAACTCCCGACTGCCCAGGTGGGACTGCTTCGTGGCTGAAAGTCCTGACTGGTGCTGCTCTATAGGTGTGAATGTGTGAAACCATGTGAGCTTGAATGTGGCACTCCTACAAAAGAGAAATTCGCTCTCTTTTCCTGAATAATATACATTTATAGAAAAAAAATAAGTATGTAGCCAAATCTTGTTTTTGTTACATGAATCATTAGCACACGTATAACTGCAGAGTAATGTGCCTACGTTTCACTCACTGTTTTCAAAGAGACAGTTCTTCTTACAGAAACACTCTTGCTTCCCTAATTAAATGTCAGCTTATTTCTAAACTAGTTGAGATGCTTCACTTTTTTGATGAGCCATACAGCAGAGCTGTTTCCTTGTATTTCATGTGAAATACAGACAGCATAAAGTCGACCTATGTTTACCACAGCCATAAATACTACAGAGGAACATCACAAAAAGCTAACTGAAACTTTGTCACTCCACTTCCTCTTCAATCACAATTTATTGAAACACCAACATAGCTTTTCATACTCTCTGTGTTGCTTTCACAGGCTCTCAGCTCATGTGCACGGAAATGGACCGCGCTCAAGGTTAGTTTCCATTTTGACCACTATATCTGTTTGTCATTTGATTAGCTTGATATTGTCTCATATGAAGTTAATAAAATAAAATGCAATTATCTAGTGGATTATTGGTGGGTTTGGTGTTTGTTTTTCCCAGGAGGTAAAGCATTTGGACTTCTCAAGTCTCAACAGGAAGAAAAACTGAACTCAATCAATGAGGTGAGTTGAAATATATTGTTTTTATAGGCCGAGTCATCAGGTCACAATGCAGACAAGAGGCTGTTTGTATGGTTTTTCTACTAGCGGGTTTGAAAAACAATAACATGAAATGTGTGATAATAATAACAATATGTCAGATTTATTGGTATTATTTATTTTCTCTCCACCCACAGGCGTTGCTCTCAGATCCGCAGTATGCAGAAGAGGAAGACCTTAGCTCAAAGCTTGAAATGTTTAAAAGTGAGTGTCCCGGGGTGTCCAATCACTCCTCAGTGAATGGTGTTTTATCATTTATTGCACACTCATACATTTTGGAAAAAGCTTAAGCCTACATCTGCTTGTTTTACAGAGAAATACATGGAGTTCGATCATAACGACAAAGGAGACATAGGTAAAAATCCTTAGTGACTCAGTAGAAGGCTGTCTTCACAGATTATTAATATAAAAGCACTTTTTCACTCATTTAAATTCTTTGAACATTCATTTTTTTCAATAGATATAATGGGGTTAAAACGAATGCTGGAGAAACTTGGAGTGGCCAAGACTCATCTAGAGCTGAAAAAGATGATGTCAGAGGTGGTTGGAGGGACATCGAAAGAAACAATCAGTTACAATGACTTCCTGAAAATGATGCTGGGAAAAAGAAATGCTATTCTGAAACTGTAAGTAATGGATTGAGATCCAAAATTGGGTCACTTGTGGATTAGGGTTAAAGGGGGATTACTTGCCCAAATGATTATAAAATGAATATGTGGACACTGTAAATGTGTTTGTTAGCAGTAATGTTGATGGCCTTATTAGCGTCTAAATTTACAAGACCATTCTACCTATTTGGTACCAATAATCAATATGCATCTCCATCTTCATTAATAAATAAAGACCTGAAAAACTAAAAAATTCAAATATTCTAACAGTATGAAAAACATTGTTGTAGATCGAAGTGCCTCAGAAGTCTGATGATTAAAAAAGAAAGAAATTACGCTCCTCTACTGTCTAAAGTTAACAAGTTTTCAGTAGTGTCTTGTAGCCTACAGCAGCTGACATGTATTATTTGGTCCATTTTAGGATCTTGATGTTTGAAGGCATGGGAAAGGAGCAGGAGCCTGAAGATAACGAGCCACCTCGTCGCAAAACCTTTTCAGACCTGCCTTGAAGGAGCTCTTCATCTCAACAGGGATTGACTACCATAGTGAATTTTATTTCAGATTTAAAACCATCTATAGTGTTGAGTATTTTGTCTTGCATGATTATGACCACAGGTAGATTTCCAACATTGTAGGCAACTAAATCCTTTGTAACAGCAATAGACACATAGCTGTTATAACTTCCTCGTAGCAGTTGCTTTAGTTGCTTAATACAAACAATTCTATAAGCTAAGAATGCAGTCTGCATGGGTGATCTAGGAATATCTCTGTGTTTCATAGGCCTATTTTTGGCATTTTTTTATATTACAATATTTAAAATCGAAACAATCATGAATTCCATGTCACCTAATGATTAATAAAAAAAATTAATGAAAATATTTTTAATTTTTCTCCTGTATTTACTTATATGGGGTTCAATCAAAAATTCAAGATTTTAGACACATTACTTTTACTGTGTTAGTGTGTGGTGACAACATAGGCACATCCTGAGGACCTTTATTTTGAAAATTGGATGGACGGAAGACGTGTATGTCATCCAGGAAGAGAGGATAAACCAGCCACCAGCTAGCTAAGCTTGCTAGTTGATGTGTTAACAAAAATAAAAAAGGGTGAGTAACAAAGTGACTTTCTGTGAACTTACTTACATGCACGCGAGAGACAGTAGCCTATATTGCAGTCCCAATCATTAATTTCCGCACTATCTGTTATACGTGGCAACTCTAAAGAAAGAAAGCTAGCGTGTAAGTAAGAGCTAACGTGTAGTTCCAAGGATATAGACGCAAACTGAAGTTACATTACATAGGCTCCAATAAAATCAAATTTCCCCCGAGATAACTGCTTTCGTTTGTTTCACCTGAAGCTAGCGTTATAGGTTAGATTTTTGTTCGTAATGTTAACATATCAGGAATTTGAACTGTCGGTGTTGAGCTGTTAGCTAACCAGTTGAGATGTTGACTGAAATGTGTTTTTGGTTTTTGTCAGGAGGATGAGCAGCTCAGAGGAGGTCTCCTGGATATCCTGGTTTTGTGGCCTGAGAGGGAATGAGTTCTTCTGTGAGGTCAGTCCCCCGGATGATCCTAAACTGGGTCTGAGTTTAGATTGGAAACTCGATTTGAACTTGCCTCCCAATTGCATTATGCACAAAGAGAAAGTATCATTAATTCACAGGTTTACTGATGAAAAACTCAGACTGCAGTTTTTTGTTTGAGTTTGTTGAACATGATCTTCCCGAAGGCTGTCAGACTGCTGAACAGTCATACTGACATCCAGCAGTCACTGACACCTCTATCAAAACAAACACTCATCTTGTGATTTAAATGACAAACAGCTGTAGCCTACTTTGTACCTTTTTAATCTTTTTTTTAATGCTTTGAACACATTCCTGTAGAACTTTCATAAAAAAATCGTAATCTTTTTGCTAGTCAGTAATATGATCGATTAGCACTCACACAAGCCACTTCTAATTTTAAGTCATTGCTTTCTTTATTGACAGCATCTAAGTAAATCTCCTTAAGCTCTTATGCAACGCTTCCACCTCAGCGTGCCGTTTCAACAGTAACCAATGACGTTAAGGGCTTGTCATGGTGTGTTACAGGTTGATGAAGACTACATACAGGACAAGTTCAACCTGACGGGTTTGAATGAGCAGGTGCCTCACTATCGCCAGGCCTTGGACATGATTCTTGACCTGGAGCCAGGTGAGAAGAATAGCAAGAATGCAGCAGTTCCTACATGAAATGAAATAAAGCAGAGTCAACAGTTTGACCGCCTAAATCACTTTCATTTGACAGATGAGGAACTGGAAGATAACCCTAATCAGAGTGACTTGATAGAGCAGGCTGCAGAGATGCTCTACGGGCTCATACATGCACGTTACATCCTCACAAACAGAGGCATTGCACAGATGGTAAGCTGTTGCTTAATAACTGCAAATTCTTACATGCCTTCTGCCAAGAATCAACATTGATTTCTAAACATGGTGTTCTCCGTAGTTGGAAAAGTATCAACAAGGGGACTTTGGCTACTGCCCCAGAGTCTATTGCGAGAATCAGCCGATGCTTCCTATTGGTAAGTCGGGTACATTCTCCCTTACACCAAACCCATGCTTTACTTATGACCTTTCAAGACGAACTCATCTATCCCCCGTCTTTTCCTCTGATGTAGGTCTGTCAGACATCCCTGGAGAAGCAATGGTGAAGCTGTACTGCCCTAAATGCATGGATGTTTACACCCCCAAATCTTCCAGACACCACCACACAGATGGAGCCTATTTTGGGACAGGGTTCCCTCATATGCTATTCATGGTGCACCCAGAGTATCGTCCAAAGCGACCAGCCAACCAGTTTGTGCCAAGGTGCGTTTGATATCACATGGTTTTGTTATTTAATGATGACATTAGCCTGTTTTTATTAGAAATGTTTTATGGGTTTGCTGACAAATTTGCCTTGGACCTCAGTAGGACTGGATCATTTCTATCCAGGATTTCATTTCATGTATTATTGCTTTTTTTTTCAGGCTATATGGATTCAAGATTCACCCAATGGCCTATCAACTCCAACTTCAGGCTGCTTCGAGTTTCAAGAGCCCAGTCAAGACAATTCGCTAGAACTCTGCTTCGTTGAACACAGTGGACTCAAAGACTTTGTTATTTACTACTTCTTTGAAACAATGGATTATATAGTCCCAATGAATGCCTGTATTGTTCCTCACACTCTGTTGAGACAATTCAGACATTTTTCCTCTCATTTAGTAAAACACTGATACGGTTGAGCAGGTACATTTTTCTGTATTAAAACATGTAATTATTCACAGAGGGCCAATCTCCCAATACAGTGTTCAACCTTAATTGATATCAGTCCATCGTTTCACATCTCAGTGCTGGTTCTCTAAAACAGTGACAATGAGTGCTACAGAGTGCACTATGGCTCAGTTAAAGGTGATTGAATGTAAAATGTTTGCCTTATCCATGATAGTCGGTCAATACTTTTAAACGTTAACACTCAAATTGCATCCAATCATTAACCTGTGCTGCAGAGCAGATAATGGAATGTTCATACAATTGTATTGTTAAAATGAAGGATTTTATTTTGAAACGGAAATATGTTTTGATGTGATCAGGTGCTATTTCCATGAAAGGTATAAAATGAAAAACTTATTTAAACTGGACCTTGGAATTTTATTTTAATTTCATTATTTTGTTCATTTTCCTTTAATTCAGTGGCAATGTATGTAGTTGATTGTATTGGCAACAAACAATATTTCCAGTTAATCCCATATTTTTTGTTTCCTCATTTTAACATTACGGCACTACAATCTAAACAAATGTTTTCTCATAAGAGTTTGGTGTTCATTGAACATGCAAAAGCAACATCTACTGTGGAACACGCATTAAATATTTATTTATTCGCAAGCTTTCATACTTGAAGTTACGTGCTTCACAGACAGCCTAACACAATGCAAAATTATGCATATTTTATTTTTTCATAAAAAGACAGGGATAAGTCACAAAGCAACAACATATTCAATTGTCTAAAAACTAATTTCTTAATGTGAATTTCTACATGTTCTTCCAGGAGAGGTTTCTGTTGTATTCCCATGTAGCTACAATACCAATGGCTTCTTCTTGGGTTAAGAAAGGTTTGCTAACAAACATGCTATCTAGAAAAGGGATTTGTATATTTTAAGCTTTTTCTCTTCTATGGAAAAGTACAGAGAGCAATCTACTAAGACTATGTGGTAAAAAGGCTTTACAAACTTGGTTGATAAAGAATGCAATATTTAACATGGTGTCATCTCTAGCGGAAGCCTGGAAAAACAGCTCGTGTTGAAACATCACAGTACATCAAATCACATGAGAAGCTTCCTACTTTACAAATAAATTACTGTATAGTAGAACATGTAAAAAAAAGACAGCTTGTGCTCCTATGAGGAAAAAAACCCACATACACTTGGAGAGCTGCCTTCACCTCTTACACATGGTTGCTTTGACAGAGCTTTGTATTTATTGACCTCACTTGGCTGAACATAAATGTACATTTAAAGTGGGGATGGATATACATATATGGAAATTCCTCATACAATCATTTGGAGGTCTTAAGTCTTACAAAGAATATCAAAACCTGAGATAAACAGACCAAAGCTTGTAAAACTTTTTCTTATCAACCAAATATATTCAAAGCAATTATGACTTCTATGCTACTGAACCAAACATAGGGCCGAGGGAAGCACTCCATTGTGGTATGTAAATTGTGACAAGTTTAATAAAAGTTGGTGGACTACGAGAAGAAACAAATAAGAATGATTCAGGGTGTCAGGCAGGTAAAACAGGTCTTAAATAGGGACCTCAAAGATTCAGTAAACAGCACAATGGTAACCAAGAACTTAATGAGCAGATGGATATGAATAACTTAAAAAACTTCAAACTTGTACAAATCCTATAAAAGCATTTATTCTGTAAAATAGAGAAATATTTTAAAATAGATCAATTTTGAATTCAAACTTTACAATAACGTGTAGGCTACTGGTTCTTGGCTGGTTAGGGAAGAAAATATCTCGTGTTTTTTTTGTACCTGAGCAGTGAACAAAGCCAAACCTGTCCAAATTTGAGCACAGAACATCTTTGTTCACATATTGATGCGAGGTATGTCGTTTCATTTCAAATACATTTCACTCCTGAATTAAATAGACAAGTAAACAACGACAAAAACAGGGTGTTCCCTTGAATGTAGTCTTAATGATCCCCTAGCAGCACCAAGGAGAAAACATGCTGATAAGGCGTCTAAACTAGTATGGAAACAGTGCAATTGTATAAAATCAATAATGTAAAAACCACTAAGAAAATAAAAGCGTTTAAAAGCAAACACAACTGAGATCCCTCAACTGAAAATGCCCCCCCCCCCCACCCCAACTAAAAGTATTTGCTATGGTTTTTTTAAACACCTGAATGAGATTTGATCAACATGGAGCACTGTGCAGCCCTCCTCTACCTACACTGAACAGCTCAACTGAAAACAAAGAGGATCTACTCAGATTTAACTACTCAGTCATCGCTCGTTTGAGGTGCAGATTAATGGGAGATTACTTTGTGGACATGTGTGCGCAGATAGAGCTGGTCACTGTGTGTCGAGTGCTGCACTCTGATGAACGGATGTCGGCGGTGGAGAGACGGTTACAATGCTGATGCTCCGCCATCTTTTTCCTGCAAGATAGACATTTTGTGCACTTGTATGAGTCTTAATATGAAGTAATACAATCATACTATCCCTAGAAAAAGGCTAGCTGTCTTTTTCTCAGATTTCAGGTTTTGTGCTGAGCTAACCTTCTGTTGGCGTTAGCTACATATCGACTAGATACAAGTGAATGTTATCGATGTTTTTCATCCATCTCTCAGGAAACAAAGCAAGATTTTTCAAACTATTCCTAAAACATTCTATCCAGTTTGTGTCATAGGCAGAGAGAGTTTTTACCTGATCTTGGTCAAAGTCAGAGTCTGCAGTTATGACGATTCTTTTCTCCACTCGAGCCTCCGTGGATCCACTTTTCACTACCTGGTACAGGGGAAGAAAGAAAAAAAAACATAACTAGGCAGCACATAAGGTAAAACTAAATAAATGAAACCAAGGAGTACTGCCGACCTTTGAGATGTGAGTGGTAGTGGTGACTGTGGTGCCACTGCTGGTCTCTGAGGCCACAGTCTTGGAGCTGGACACAGCTGTGCCATCATTGTCATCTGTCCCGTCATCTGTCACCTGGGGGAGAAAGAGACAAAAATAAATAAAAAAGGTAGAGTGATAATCACTTTTTAGATAATGTGGCCCTGAACTTCAGCCAAGGAAGGTAAGGTTAGCAGTGCTGCTTCATGCTAATTCTGAAGTCCCTGGGCCTGGTCCTTCCAGACATGCATGCTCTAAAAATTCGAATATCTCCTCCATCCCAAACTGCTATGTCAATGGCTGAGACAGATCTGGGCTGAGCAGGTGCTGGAGCCCCTACCTTTGAAGACTCATAGATGAAGGTCTTGGTCTGGACGACAGGGACCTCTGTGGTGGAGATGCCACTGGGTAAGGAGTTGGAGGCAGCTGTGATGGTGACTGTCTGGGTCTGCACCAGAGGGGGCTGTGGATGGGAGCATAGCCCCATGAGTGGCTGTTTTAACCACACAATTTGAACCTCACAGCAAACCAATTTGTTTCACACCATGCACCTTCAAATGCAATTGTAAGGATTGATTTTCACCACAGCAGCTCCTTACTCACCACATTTTGTTTCAATAAAGATAGTTGGACAAACAGATTAATCTTGCTACTTTGCTTCCCCACCACCAACTACAATAATATAAATAGGTGAAAAGAAAATATCAAAACATAGAGTGGATTGTGAAACATGATAAAAGTAAAAAGACAATGTCATTTGAGGCAGAGAAGAATGTGTCACAGCGACCCATCACCATAGTTTTAGAACTCAGCACACCACTGTGCAACACCTCAGCAACCAATTTTAAAATATGAAAGGCAGAATTCACACCGGACTTAATAACACTACTGTTACGGAATCTGATTTGTAATGGTGCTGCAAAGAAGTGAGCAGGGTGTGGCAGCCTTGAAACCCAAGCAGAGACAGAATCAATCAGCATCACCCTGAGGAGGCGGGGTCAAGACTGAGGCTACCTGGAAGCAGCGTATGACCTGTGGACCATCGCTCGTGACTTCCGTATCTGATCCTTCTTCCTCCTGGCTTTCGTCTATCGCTTTAAGGCAGGGGTGGAGGGAGGGAGTCAGCTGTGCAACCTCCACCTCTATGATGGGCCACAAGGAGCTCTCAAAGACTACAACCTCTTCCTGATCACATGACTCTTCCTCAAGTGGAGCACCGGCGAGGGCTTCCACACCATCACTGTTGTGGCTCACAGTGGGACTTGGTGAGCCTGAAAAGCCCACATCGCTGCAGGTTTCCACATGTGCAGTCTTTGTCTCTGAACCATTGCAAAATGGACTAATGCACACCCTCTAAAAAAGGACATAACATAGTCACTATGGGATCATGGGTAAGTATTTCCTAATGACATGATATGTAAAAATAAGTCATTAACATAGTAAATGAGTATAATGCACGCATGTAAAATACAAAAATTAACTATGGATCTCGTATGTACAGTATCCATTCTGTGAGGTTGTACATCTCTGTAGAAAGATAATTTGTTTTGGATTATATTAAACTTTATATGAAATTTACGCTGTTTTAGTGACACATAACAATATTTCAGACCATGTACCCTTTCCTTTACTGAGTCCCCCATGACACATGCTATAGTAGGTTTAGGTTACCACATAAGATATATTGGATACAGATGGTATTGCTCCATATTGTTTATTTCATCCATGAATACAATTCAGTACCCGTTAGAATTAAATGGGTTTTTTTCTTAAATTTTCTTTCAATAGAGAGGGAGAACAAAAAAGAAATGCCACGTGTACTACTTTTGATAGACAAACAAAGAAGATAATAATGAATCATCCTTGAAGGAACAAACAATCAAATGAAATGTATATGGAATGACTTTTATTCTTTGGTCATAGTTGATTGTCAAAACGTCATGCAACAAGGCAGTTGCTACATACTGCCACGCCAAACACTCTTGAAGGAAAAACAGGTTAATAAGTATAACAATTAAGCTGCCTCAAGGTTTTCCCATAACAGGATATACTATATTGTGACAATAAATAAGATACATGTTCGAGTAACATAGCCCAGTGCTTACTTCATGTGTGTTCAGGGAAAAAGTTAAAATATCCCAAAAAAATCACATCACAGTGATCAGCTTATCCAAAGACAAACCAACAATGGAAATATACCTCAAAGTGTGTACAAAGCCAGGCTCAACATGATATGGTCAAATATTAAAAACCTCCAGATAAAAAGTCAGTTGGTGTAAGGTATTGCTGGTTAATTTGAAGTTAAAAGACATTGCAGAAAATGCAAATTATATGTGGTTCGATTGTCCCCTTTTCCAGTCCTAACCAGTCTTTGGAGAAAAGCAGGTCAAGTGCGCTGCAGTGGGAAACACTAGGAAATAAAAGTCTTCTTCAGAGGCCAGAACAAAAAAAGAAAGAAAAAAAAGGGCAGCTTCTCTAGTGGAGCAGAGGATGAGAGATGAAGAAGTGATGTTGAAGGAAGGAAGGAGGAGGTGGAGAAGAGAAAGCTAGAGACGATGGTGCTGTCTCCACCGGTCACACTCACACCTGTGTGGGATTTTTCCGCAGTGTCGAGACGGCCCCTCAGCTGCGTTTGGAGTAGAAGTCTAGCAGGGGGCCGCGAGGGAGGCGGATGACAAACTGAAGGGGGGAGGAGGAGGGAGGAGAGATGAGAGGGAGGAGCTTTGAAATGTTTTTGCAATGGTCGGAAAAATGAACTGAACTTGTAAAAGTTGGGCAATAACTTCTAATTGAAAAAAACATAGAATTCTGGTGTAACAGAATGAATAATGCTTTCTTTCCTTTCAAACAGAAAAGGTCATTTAGAGAGTATTTGTTTTGTCCAAAGCATGGAAATTTCCACATGCATTTTAACATGCTTTTTTTCCCCATGTCCAAAGATTCACTTTCTTTGAAAAGACAGAAGGTCATTCACACTTGGGGCATCATGTTTTAAGTTAAAAAAACTAATCTGAATGAACTTTAAGCTGTGATATTGGTTCATCATATAAGAAGCTTAAATAATGTAGCTGGTATCTGGACAACATGCAGCAGTGTATTATTAATTAAGACTCCTCATTTTAGTCCATTAGCACTAGCGGGACCAATTCTGTTGCTGCATGTCAATATGAATGTTTTTCCTCACTGTATGGGGGAAGTTAAAGTAGAAGGACAAACTGGCAGTGTGTGTCCCCTCCATGATGCAGACAACATTTGACCAGTATCATGTTGCTGTCATACTGCTTACATCAAATATTTTGTAAATGTGTTGTGATTGGCCCTCTCACTACGACCACCCGAGCTGTCAGTGTTGCTTTGCTTTGATTGCAGTTTAACTGTAATGCCTCTTGACATTATAATGTAGTTGGAGGCAGTTCTCTCCCTGTGTAAAAGTGCTTTGCATCTGTGTTTCTGGTGCAGTTGAGTTAATGTCTCTCCGAAAGGCCTGAAGAATAAACCCTGTTGATCCATGTGACAGCACTCTGGCATATTGGGGGTTTGTTAATTCCACTGAAATAAATAAGGATATACTCATAATGATGCAATTATATAATGTAAGTTTTGCTCTGGGATGCTATCGTAGTGAAATTATTTAGTAATATAGGTTCAAAAACAACAACTGTGAATGACGTTTTGTCTATTTGTGGAAAAATAGGCCAAGGCTCAGAGAAAGCAGCAGCCAAAAGAGGAAAAGGTTAAAGCAGTGTTAAAAGGAAAGTGTTAAAAGCAGAAGGAACGCTCTGCAATGTGGAAGGGGACAGAGGAGAGGGGTAAAGGTCCATTCTGCTTAATGTCAATACGTGCAAAAAACAAAGTCGCGAAAATGTCAACCCTGACTCATGCAAATAAAACTTTTAATGTCAGGTCGGTCAGTCATGCAATACAAACATGTCAGGGTTCACAGGCATCCAGTGCAGATAAGATGAACCAAAGTGAGTTCTCGGAGTGGACAACCTGTCCCAAAAGATGCCTCAGCCACATTAGTCTTAAAGCACAGACCCTATTCAACCAAGTCCAACTGCATTCTTCATACACATGCCTTTGCCTTGAATAGGTCTGTACATGCATTCAGACAATCCATTTCACTGCAAACTGTAGGAGACCCTGATCCCCTCTTCAGTCAGTTTCATTTGTTTGAAGATATGCATAATGTGAATCAGACTGAATGCAGCAATGACATTTTGTAAAAAATAATCAAACACAAGACCTTAGCAAGAATTCCAGGTTCTTACTCATCCATGCACACTGTTCACACAAGTGCAGTGCTGAATGCAGAGCCATGGAAAACAAATGTGATGACGAACATATAAATACAGCAACCAGGTCAATAGAGCTGTTAAGCGGAAGTCCCTTACTTCCGGGGCATGGGGCCTATCGGCTCGAAAAATTACAACGGTAGTCAATGGAAAGAAATGTATTATTTTCTGGTCCCAGTCATGAAATGCCTTCGATTACACATATGTTTTGTATGGATTTAGATACAGACCTGCAAACTCATAGGAGGTGAAAAAGGTGACAAACACCCGTCCCTTCTAGGGGGGTCGGGTGTTTTTCGCTGTCCAAACGATTGGCTATTGTTAAATATCATTCACACAACCAGAGTTCTCCACTATTGCCTCCAATGTCCAGCTGGGTGAAAATAATAGCCAGCTGAGATCCTGACCCTCCTAGGGGGATCCGGGGGTATGCCCCCCGGGAGATTTTTTTTAAACTTTTTAAAGTGAAATGCATGAATCTGGTGCACTTTGAGAGGGAAATTAAGAGGCTAAATCTGAGGAATTTTGTGTGAACAAATAATTTGGAGACACTGGGTCGGATGAATTAGAAGCTTCTTGGATTTTCCATTAAAATGTTAATTTAAAATAAAATATTATGCAGGGTCCTCTGGGTTGGGCTTGGTGCTCTTTTTCTTTTATGGGACATATTTCTCTGTAATATATTGAATACATTTAAATGCAGTGAGAGGAATGAAGCAGAAGAACTCTGTTGTCCAGCTATCTTTTTTTCCACAGACGAGGCTGAAATAGGTTATACAGTGCATGGGCATCTGAGCCCCATTTCCAAATGTTTTTAAATAAACTCAATACACACTGGACGTGAACGTGACGTGATCAGTTAAACTTGGATTACCTCCCAGATGAACTGATTAAATTATTGGGCTATTAACTAGGCTATCTAGATCAAAACATTGTATTCATTTTTTTGTATGATATAATAATATGATGTTAATATCAAACACACAAACTAAAAAATAAAAATAAATTGGGGGGGGGGGGGGGGGTGGTGTCTGTCGGTCGGCTCTGATTGTGAGCGCACTGCAGACACTTCATTTCTGCAATGTGCGCTCATTAAACTGTCAGCTTCACTTAAGAGTCCTGTGTGGGTCAACAGTGCAGTGCAAACTATGCAGCATAAAGTTATAACATTCGTCTACGACCGTGATGTTAAATCACCTTCACACAAAGTCTCCGCCCCAGCAAAGCAGCGAGTCGATCGCTGTGACGGTGAAAATCACCGGGACCCGGGAGACCCAGTGAGCGAGTGAGACGGGAACGGCTTCCGCGATCTTTTTCTATGTCTCGAGTCTAACATAGAGCCATGTCGGCAAACTGACAGCGCGACTAAATAAAGGGACTGTACAGTGAGCTGCGTCCCTCCGTTAGTTTCTGTTTCAGTAGGCTGTTACATTAACCTCTGAAGCATTGACAGTGTTTAATCAAAGCCTCTATTTTTTATTATCAAAAGGGCTTTGATTGAGACTTTTAGCCAATTCTAAAGTCTGAACACACAGCGAACGCTGATTGGACAATACTCATGACGTCTACCAAAGATGTTTTATTGCCAAGATAACGATATTCCTTTGTCTCACACTACGGTAACTCGCCCACACAGTCCAGTCTGGGAAGCGCTGGCTGACTTCTCTGGCAGCTGCCGCTACCCCCCCCCCCCTCCCCAAAACAAAAACTCTTCGGATCTATACGATTCACGTGGGTCATATATTTTGATTCTAAACGGCGATTTTCGCCGAAAAGCGACGAGTTTGCAGGTATGTAGATAGTATTTTTTCGTGAAAAGAATGGAACAATTTAGCGAGTAGAAGCTGGATACGGTCAGGTTTTGTGCAGAGCGCTTTTGTGGACTACAGCTCTTCGCTGCTCTTGACACTTATGATATACGTCACCACCACTCGCACCCGCTTAGCTCAGAAACATGGCTGTGTCTTTAATGCACTTTACCGCCTTCTTTCAATGACAAGACAAAAGTCTTCAGCGTGGCGAAAACCACTACACAAGTGGACATGTGGAGAGTTTCAATTTCTCGAGTGGGGAGATTGTTGGCGTTGTCCACGCCAGCCATTAGCATTAGCATTAGCACTGTCAGTCGAGAAGTGGAGGGAATGTGTTGAGGTGACGTCACAGAGGCGACAAGACGTGTAGTTTTTCTCGTTACATTTTTTCAAAAGCCGTCAGACGAATAATCATACAACATACCGTCAAACTCTTCACATGAAAAATTATCATTTAGACCCATACAAAACATATATGTAATCCAGGGCATTTAATGACTGGGACCAGAAAATAGTAGATTACTTTCCATAGACTCCCATTCATTTTTTTTCAGCCGATAGGCCCCATGCCCCGTAATTCCGCCACTTCCGCTTAACAGCTCTATTCAGGAATTGTTAGTCTTAATGACCAATTTTTTCTAATTCATTTTAAATTGGATTATTTGCTTTTTTTGCTGTAGTTCCTGAACTGACAGACTTGAAATGGGTTAAATCAACTAAAAATGGATTCGGTGGCAAGTGGTTTCTGTGGTAGACTTACCCCGTCTCCACTAGACTGGCCGTTGATACCAGGGGTGCGGAACGGAGAGTGCGTGGACAGGCGCTTGTCCCACTCACTGAGCCTCTTCTCCGGCAGGGCTTCCATGAAGTTCCTCTTCAGCTCACTGACACTGGCATGATGCTTGAGCAAGTCCTCGTGAGGCTTTTCAAAGTCCTATACGGGGATGTAGGGCGTGCCGGGAAATAAAAACATGTCAGATTGTGATGCTTTCTGCTGTTTCTGTGCACTTTGATTGATTAATGGCAGATTAAATAACAAAGCAAAAGCAGGGTTAATTGGTAAGGAGCATACAATAGGGATTCTGGACAAATGATAAGCGACTCCTTTTCAAAATGAAAATCATGTCTGGCAGAGGAGATTCAAAGGAGTCACTTCCTTGATTAATCAACGTTGATTATTATTTGGAGTTTAGGATTAAGATGGGGAGCTATAAATTATACAGCACAGCATCGTGGATCGATCATACTTCATATTATATAGCCTTAAGCTTTCAGTGAAACACGTTGAGTACACACAGGGTGCAAATCAAAAAGCAGGACTGGTGATGGTAGTGCAGACAAGGTACGAGTTGCCAAAGACAAAGCCTGTTCATTTAACACAAATGAACAAAAGGGACTGCAGCAGCACTGATTTGGCAACATTTAGCACCGAGTTGATCTTTATTAACAACCGCAAGATACTGACACCCAAACATACTGCAGAAAAGGTTCTGAACAGAATGCTAATCATGATTTAGTGTGGTGCTAAAGAACAACTTAATGATAAGTGTTTCTCCATAAACAGCAGACATGTAAAATTATTTTGATTTACTTTTTATGACCAAAAGATTACGTTTGCATAACTGCTGAGAAAGTGCTAGCAATTATGCAACGTACAAAGAACAAGGAAAAGCAGGAACAGGAGAATACTGATGGCGTGGTAAATACATCTACAAAATGGAGCTGCTTGTGAATCCTGGCTTGAAGAATGACAACCAGTCCATTGCTGTCCCCAATTAGCTTTACACTTTGCTCATTAACAACATCCCAGGTTATCATTAGGAACAGTTTAATAAAAGAATGCTTTGGAGAGCAGCATCCTCAACAAGCTTGTGTATACCAATACAAATGAAATCCTGACTAGTTCAACAGCACTCTCCTGAAACAACTGGATTAGAGTTACATTGCCACCAACACACACACACACACACACACACAAACAACACAGATTTATTATGTAATCAAAAGCGAATGGAATACGATGATGGAAGAAGTGTGAATCATGCCACTTGCAAGCGTGATATTAAAACAGCTGTTGCGCCAAAGAGCAAGAAAATACAGAAAGAGACTGACATCTGCAGTAGGGATACAAACCTCCAACATTAAAAGGCTATGTCTCATATAAATTGAGTCTCCCTCAATTTTCTTAGCTCTCTTCTGTGAAAAATGAAAAGAAAAAAAAGGAGTGTGGGTTTGTTTTTAGTTTCCCTGTGTGCTGGCGTTAAAACCGCCACACCTTGGACATGCATGTTACAAAAGTCACGACACAGAGTTAACACGACAGACAAAAAGAGATGCGAGGAGTCTGCATGCAGAATCGTTTGGGGCGAAGTGACCATAGGGTCCAAACTGATATGTACTTAAAAAGCTAAATAACCTAGAACTCTATAGAGGACTGACTTAAGATTTTAATTTTAATAATGAGAAAGAAATATAGAATGGTGGAGTGACAGGAATGTGAAGTGCAGTTAATCTATAATCATGCATGTGTGCATTCCAATGTTAACAACAGCAAGCAATGAGAAGAGATGAATGCTTTTCAACTTTTATAATTACATGTGTTAGATCATAGTTTGAAGCAAGCATTCTCCTCATATTACTCTATAAAAACCAGTTCCTGGCTCTTTACTTATTCAATCTATTCTTACATTGTTCTACCTCTTAAAGTATACTGTATGTGCATCTAACCTGATTTCAGTTTAAGACCTAGCCATACGGAAGCACAACATGAGAAGAGGATGAAGTTAGTCTTTTGGATGAGATACTCGATATCATCAGAATGGAGGTGGAGAGATGGCTACAGAAAAACGTACACCAGGCTAAGAATCTGACCTTTCGCATTCGCACCACCACCTCGGTGCTCACGGCCTCAGTCTCGTGCTACCCCGGGGGAGGAGAGAGGGACACATGTTAGCATCCTCTGTGTGGTGCACTCATATGGAAGCCATGTTGGACAAAACAAAAAGTCTTCTGAGGGACGACATGCAAGAGGCCAGTGTCTGACACTAACCTGAATGTCCCCATTGATGGTGGATATCAGTGAAGAGTAAACTTCTCTCTGGTCCCTACACACTGCTGGCTACAGCAGCAAGAGAGACACAGTGTAGGCTCAGTAACTGAGAACATTCTCTGCTGTACTAACTTCACCATATGTTTTAACGGTGAAACAAATACGTTAAAAATAAGAGTTTCTTTATATTCTAGAGGTCTTATTATCTACAAAGGAAATACCCAGGAAATCACTACGAGGACAAATTATTAAAAAAAAGTATCGATCTTTCACAGGCACTAGCTATCCTGTCAGACATATGGCTTGCACGCATATATGATGCTACATTCTTCCTGCTCAAACACTTTTATGACTTTGGTACATTTGAATACCTTATCCTCGGCTTCGGTTTTTGAGGGCTCCACAGCTTCCACGGTGACCTCCAGCCTTCTCTCTTCCAGGCGTCCGGTCTTGATTGGAGTGGAGGTCTGGGGCAGATCGAATGGGGCCATGGGGATCCCCGCCTCGGCCAGGGCAGCCTGGGAGAAGACCGGAGCGCTGACGGGACGGGTGCTCCTCTGTGTGATCACCACTAGATCAAATCCAGACACAGTGAAATAGTGAATAGAAGGAAATGGATTTTATTGCATTGGGTAATGGGCGATGAGGTTACAGGCACACTTTTTACATTGGAACGTAAGAAACATTGAAACACATAAACGTATAAATACACTAACACACAATAGTGCATCTTTGCAAACAGCGGAGGCGACATCATACTTACCTTGATGTGATCAGATAAGTGTACACACAGCAGAGGCATACTGTACCTTGTGAGCTTTAGTCTCTTTTAAAAAGGACAAACCGAGTCAATGCTTGAGGTGTGCCTGAAGCCAATGTCCACAAAGTGGAATGAGAGCAAAAGCATGGATTAGTTCTTGTCGCGATCCGATGATGGATCCAAAAGGCAGATTATATTAGTCAGCAAGGAGCTACAAAAGCTCAATGTGGTTTAAGTGGTGAAATGCCGGGATTAAGAAAGCCAGTCAAGAGGTCCTTAAATGATTGTGAATGTACATTGATATCTGTGGACACATTCTCTTTGTGGAGAGAAGTCAGTGTATCCTGTAAACTGGCGGCAAATGTTAACAAGCGTTTAGTGGAGCCAAGAATGAGCGGCCATGAGTTGATCTGCAAAAAAAAAATAAAAAAACACATAGGTTGAAAATACCTGAGTCCTTGAGGCCAACATCTAGCAGAACAAACCAATCATCATTGACATGAGTATATGTTCGTCTTTCTTCCAAGATCCGTTTCTCAAACTGTGGTCGTCGGATATCGGGAACAGCAATCCCTCTTTTGGCCACAGCAATTGGAGGAGCTTTCACCGCTGCTGGGGCTTGGACACGCTCAGGTACTAATACAAATGCACAAGCAAGTATTATTGTCGAAATAATTTTAAATATGACATTAAATATAAACACCCGAAGTTGCAGAATCTAGGGTAAAACGGCTTCATCACAAATGAAATCAGTGCTCAGTCTGAAGACAAAGAACATATTAAGGACAGGTCACACATCAAACAATAATTGTGCAATGTTACAGATTTTTTTTTTGTAAATGTATGTAAAGCTGGACCAAGTAATTTTGATTATACCTGATTTCTTTGTGGCCATATCCAGAAGAATAAACCAACTGTCATCCACCTTTCTCATTGCTGGACGAGGTTTCTGCTGAACCTCCTTCTCCCGCTGCCACCTCTCTTCCACTATAGTAACTCTCATTCGTGTTCTCTGCTCTGTGGCGGCAAATTCTTTCACTTGTCTTACTTCTGGCTGCATACGGATGCGTTCATCCACTGACGTGGGATACACACAAAAGCCTGCTCAGTCAGAACCCAATTCCACATAAACATATTGTGAACAACGAGCAATATATAATAGACATTTCAAGTTTCAAAGCGGACACTGTTATTCTCTCTGATTCCATCTCACAGTAAGAGCCATACATGAAACAGTAGAATACCTGGCGCTTTTGCTGCGACGTCTAGCAGCACAAACCAGTCATCGTCCACCTGTCTAGGAGGTGATGGTTTAATCTCCACCAACCTCACAGCTGGCCTTACTTCTTCCATGATGAATTTTGGTTTGGGTTCAGTGACTGCCACCACATCACGCTGCACCACAGCAGCTAACATAGAAATGTATGGGTAAGTATATACATGTAATATTGAATTTTTGCCATAGCTCTTTAAGGTTTAAAGTAAATAAGAAAAGCAGAGTCCAGATTAAAGGGGCTCCAAGGAACTTTCAGTTTGTGTTAATTTTTGCACCCCCTTTGGACAAAAGCGCAAGTGTTTTAGATAACCCAGCTGTTGTTCTTGGGTGAGCGTACCCATGACAAAAGCATTAAGCTGGGAACACACCGCATTGGCCGCCTGCGGCGGTTGGCCGCGTGAATGCAGGAGGTTCGCCGCTTGGTCATATTGGGCCATGTTCACCGCAGTCGCCGCCGCGGCCAACCGCAGCCTCATCGTAGGTAGCGGTTGGCCGCGTGACAGCAGGAGGCTCGCCGCTTGATCATATTGGGCCATATATTCCTGACGCCGAGATCAGACCCGTCACACTTACGGTGCAACAACAACAATAACATGGTCCAGCTGTGCCAAAAAATACAGATGTAGGTTCACTGTGTAACCAGCGGCAGTCTTGTCACAAATATCATTAAAACAGCCTGAACACGCACCCCGATCGCAAATACACATTAACAGCAATTCAGCAACATACTAAACACATTAACAACAGCAGTGTGTGCTCAGCTGCAAAAATAAAGGCAAACATCAGCCTACCTGAAAGTGAAAGTGTGCCGGCTGACGGAGGACAACACCGGTTCTTCGCTGTACTATATTGGAATTCCACACGGACACCGCCGTCAAGTTTGGGTATATTATCCTCAGGAACAGCACACAGCTTGGTGAGTTTCACTATGCTAACCGGCGCTACCTTGGCTAAAGTACAACCAACAGCTAAACAGATGCAAAATAGCCTACACATATTTGCAGAATGTATTGGAAGCCCGATGTCCTCACTCCACACGCCCACCTCGTCTTGCAGACCACCGCCACCGGGCAATCTCAACGCTGATTGGCTGTGGAGGCGCGGTGCCCGGCGGCGCTGCAGAAAAAGATGAAAAATTTCATGTTTTTCTGCGGCGCCGTGCTCGCCGCACAAGCCTTCGATTCACGCTCCTTCGATGACACAATTTCTATGCGCCGCTAATGGCCGCGCTCCCGATTCACGCGCCTCTCATGAGGCGCGGCCACGCGCCGCGCAAGCCCCCGCCGCTGGACGCCGATTATTGGGTGGACGCGCGGCCACGCGCTAGTACATTGACTTTGTATGTAATCTCGCCGCGCGGCCAGTGCGGTGTGTTCCCAGCTTTAAGAACCATATAACCATATAAGAATAGCATTCTTACACTAAAAAGTTACCTGATGGTGTGACAGAGGGTTTTTCACGGATGATGTCAAATAGCAGAAACCAGTAATCGTCCACCTGTCTTGGAGGTGATGGTTCAATCTCCACCAACCTCACAGGTGGCCTCAGGTCTTCCATGATGAATTTTGGTTTGGGTTCAGTAGCTGCCACCACATCCACAGTACGCTTCACCACAGCAACTAACATAGAAATGTATGGGTAAGTATAGTACATCTAATGCAAATATGATGCAAATAAATGTAATATTTTATTTTTGCCACAACTTAAGATCACTTGGTTTGGCACAGTGTGTGCAGACTACATTCTGCAGTGAAATGTACCTGGTGGTGTGAAAGCGGGCTTTTCACGATTGATGTCAAACAGCAAAAACCAATCATGCACTCCTTCTCTCTCTGATGGTGGTGCAATTTGGCTAGGTCTAATTTTGGACAGACTTGTCTCATCTTGCCATTTGTCCACAGCAATTATCATCTTCTTCAATGTTGAAGTCTCTAGGGTTGTCACCTCAACTGTCTCTCTCTTATCCGGGATAATCTTAACAGGATCCACTGCCACAAACAGACAAGAGTCAAAGATGCTGAGCGACACTTGCATAACCATCAAACAAATGTTTGACCCTTAAAGCTGCAGGAATGTAACAAGTGGCAAGGAGTAACATTATATGATGTTTGAGAGAGAATTCTGAAAGAGACATCTGAAGACTATGGGTACCTAGAGGAACGGAAGTAGTTTTTGTGGGAACAACATCCAGCAGAAGATACCAGTCGTCATCTCTTTGAATGACTGGCTGGGATATTCTCTGCTCAGGAATGATTAGCTTGGGAAGCTTCTTTTCCTCCCTCTGCACCACAATCTCTTCAACAACCACCAGCTTCCTGGACTCTATGGTTATCGTTTCAGCCACAGTAGAAATGCCGTCCTCAGGATAAACCCGAACGTACTCGGCCATGGAAACTAATTTAAAAAAAAACAGTAAGTATTGCAACAGATATACTTAACTCGTATGTCTCCATAGTGAGATTGGAGGGAAAGTGGACAGTACCTGGTGGTACAAATGATGGTTCTCTAGCGAGAACATCGAACATCAAGAACCAGTCATCTTCCATCTCTCTCACGGCCTGTGGCGGTGACACCGCAAGCCTTTCTCTCAGCACTTGTTTCATGTCTGTGTCTTCTACCACAACTTCTTTTCTTTCTTTCCACTCAACGCTGGTCATTTGAACCTTAGAGACACGTTCTTCACGAGACACCTCACGCTTATGCTGTGCGACAGCAACTAAGACAAGGGAGATAAAAATCCTCAGACACTATGGACAATACAGGGGATTTAGGTATAACGAGCGTCTGCAAAGCTCAGGATAATTGCTTGCTTTGATAAAGCCGTGAAGCAGTTATTGGGATTGAGGAGATACCTGGGGGTATGTATGATTTTCCTCTTGGAACGACATCCAGCAGCACAAACCAGTCATCATCTCTGTCCGTCACTGGGGGTTGTGGGATTTCTTGTAAATATATTGGTGCCTCTTGTATTATCTTTATCTCTTCAGGTGGTACTTCTCTTATCTCCTCATAGGCTGCAGTTACAGCCACAGAGACAACACGTTCTGCATATGCTGGGTCTCTTCCCATTGTGGTAACTGATAAAAGTAAAGTCAGGAGAAAGTCTTTTAAACATTTTTTTTTGACTGCCTTCCTTTATATGACAATCGAAAACAAAATAAAGCACAAGAGAGCCAAAGCTGTTTTAAGAAGCAGCACAAAAGACTTATAGCAATACCTGGTGGTACATATGATGTCTCTCTGGCAATAACATCCAACAGCACAAACCAGTCATCATCCCTGTCTGTCACTGGCTGTTGTGGGATTTCTTGTAGATATATCGGTGCTTCTTCTATTATCTTTCTCTCCTCTGCTACAACTTCCACTTCTCTAGTCTCCTCAAAGGCTGCAGTTACAACCTCAGAGACAACACTTTCTGCATCCACAGGGTCTCTTCCACTCAAGGTAACTGATGTAAGCAAAATCAGGAGTCTTTTTAACACAGGCAGTAATACACGCTTCCTCATATGACAAGCAAAAACAAAATGAAGCACACAAGAGCAAAGGTTGATTTGAGAAGCAGCACAAAAGACTTTGAGCAGTACCTGGTGGTACGTAAGGTGATTCTCTGGGGATAAGATCCAGCAACACAAACCAGTCATCATCTCTGTCTGTCACTGGCTGTTGTGGAATTTCTTGTAGATATATCGGTGCTTCTTCAATGACCTTCCTCTCCTCTGCTACAACTTCCACTTCTCTAATCTCCTCATAGGCTGCAGTTACAGCCTCAGAGACAACCGTTTCTGCATCCGCCGGTTCTCTTCCACTCAAGGTAACTGATGTAAGTAAAATCAAGAGAAAGTCTTTAACACGGGCAGCAACACTCACATCCTCTATATGACAAGCAAAAACTAAATAAAGCACACAAGAGCCAAAGTTGTTTTGAAAAGCAGCACAAAAGACTTTTAGCAGTACCTGGTGGTACGTAAGATGATTCTCTGGGAATTACATCCAGCAACACAAACCAGTCATCATCTCTGTCTGTCACAGGGGGTTGTGGAATTTCTTGTAGATATATCGGTGCTTCTTCTATTATCTTTATCTCTTCAGGGGCTACATCTACTTCTCTATTCTCTTCAAATGCTGTAGTTACAGCCTCAGAGACAACACTTTCTGCATCCGCCAGTTCTCTTCCACTCAAGGTAACTGATGTAAGTAAAAACAAGAGAAAGTCTTTAACACGGGCAGTACTGCTCCATTCCTGTATATGACATGCAAAAATGAAGCACACGAGAGCCAAAGTTGTTTTGAAAAGCAGCACAAAAGGATTTTGCCAGTACCTGGTGGTACGTATGCCGTTTCTCTGTCAATAACATCCAGAAGCATAAACCAGTCATCATCTCTGTCTGTCACTGGCTGTTGTGGGATTTCTTGAAGATATATTGGTGCCTCTTCTATTATCCTTTTCTCTTCAGATACTACTCTAATCTCCTCATAGGCTGCAGTTACAGCCTCAGAGACAATACTTTCTGCATCCGCCGGGTCTCTTCCCCTCAAGGTAACTGATGTAAGTACAATCAGGAGAGTCTTTTTAACACAGGCTTTAATACACACTTCCTGTAAGTGACAAAATAAAATAAAGCACAAGAGAGCCAAAGCTGTTTTGAAAAGCAGCACACACAGATTTTGGCAGTACCTGGTGGTACGTAGGACGTTTCTCTGGCAATCACATTCAGCAACACAAACCAGTCATCATCTCTGTCTGTGACGGTCTGCAGTTGCAGGATCCCTGGTATACGCCACATTTCCTCTTCCTTGACTGTTCTCTCTTCCACTATAACCTGTGCTTTCTCCTCAACTGTTGTTATCTCAGTCGTGGAGGTGAAATATACCCCTTCATCCTGCTGAGCACCCTCCACGGTATGGACTAATGATGACAGTAAAGACACGGAATCTTTTAACACGGGGGCAAACGTGCAGAGCAAAAGGCTAAGAGAAGCAGGACACAGTATTTCTCAAGGTATAGAGGTTTAGTGCAGTACTGAAAAGTACAATTTCAGGAAAAGTAGTCAATATGTTAATGTTGGTATTTTGGTGCACACTACTTTGGGCATGTCACTACTTTCACTCGACTGGATATAACCCAGAACTAAACCCAGCAAAGACAACTTCTTCATAAATGTTAAGCTGTATTTAATCAACAGAAAGGGAAGCGCGATCAAAACATTATCCATTAACTTTTGTTGTCAGTTTAATCTAAATTAGGTTTTGTGGACTCAACACTTTCAACACAAAGTGTGACCAATTAGTTGTTAATATGAACAATACACAAAAAGTATTAGAGAAGGAATGTGTATGGATATAACAGTATTAGAGACATAAGTAAGATTTAAAGCGATTTGCAAAATGGCATACTGTACCTGGTGGTTTGAAAACAGCTTTGTATGGTCCGCGGTCAAAAAGTATGAACCAGGCATCATTATTTATCACTTGAGCTTGATCCTCAGTCTGAAGACTCTCTGTGACTCTTCTCTCAGTTGTCTCCTGCTGTATTTCTGTCTTGCGCCACGTTTCCCCTTTCTCTAGCCTCTCTTCTGACATCCCACCGGCAACAGGCCAGTGTAATGTCAGATCCTCCATTTCTTCCTGCTGCTTCCCCCTCTCGTCTACGATAGTCACCCTCTTCTTAATCCTACGCTCCACCTTCTGGTATGTTACCACAGAGGTGGTACCTGCAACGCCGGACATCTTCTCCTCCACCTCATCTTGCCATTTCTTTTCTATTTGGCTTAGCTTGTCTCCCACGCTCTCATCTAAGAGACTCTTGGCTGCCACCTCTTTGTAGTTCTCTTGCTTTACCTCAGCCCCTTCTTCTTCGGGCAACAAGCCTTTTAAAAACACCTGCTGTATTTGCTCTTCCAGTTCATCCTCCTCTGTTCCCTCTATTCTCCTCACAGATGTCTTCACCAACGTTTCTGTTCTACCTTCAACATGCATTCGTACTTCATGTTCCACCTCTTCCTCCTTTAACTTGTCTTGCCATTCCTTTTCAATATGGCGTAGCTTGCCTCTCAAGCTCTCATCTAAGAGACTGTCATCCTTTACCTCGGTTACCTCAGCCCCTTCTTCTTCAGGCAACAAGCCTTTGAAAAACACCTGCTTTATCTGCTCTTCCAGTTCATCCTCCCCTGTTCCCTCTATTCTCCACACAGATGTCTTCACCAGCGTTTCCGTTCTACCTTCAACATGCATTCGTACTTCACGTTCCGCCTCTTCCTGAATTAACTTCTCTACCTCTTCCTTACCCAATTCCTCTTCTATTACTTCTTGGATTATCTCTGCTATCTCATCCACTTCTTGGAGCCTTTCCTCTAGATCTCTAACTTCTCTCAGCCTCTTTTCCAAAACATCCTCCTCTATGATCAGGTCTACTGTGAACACTGTTTCCTGCAGCCTCTCAATGGTCTCCTCTTTGGACAGATGCTGCTCTACCACATGCATACCCTGCTCAACGTTCTTCTTGAGCTGGAGCTGAGCTAGCGGAGCTGCTAGGGCTAGGGGGAGTGAAAGGGAAAGTAAAACATTAAAAACAATGAAATACATTAGAATGAGAATTTGATTCTTATTGCAGGCTGTTAAAGGGTGCAATTTATGTCTGCTCAAACATTTGCGGCCATATTTCCACAGACACCTACCTTCTTCGTCAGCACACTCAAGGGAAGAGAGGCCAGAGGTGCGGTCAAAGGAGATGAACCAATCGTCTTGCTGTGTCAGTGACGGTTGCAGTAGCCTGTCCAAAGAGCTAATTTTTGCCAAGCTGAGCTTAGCTGACAACATTTAAAGAAACATTTCTGAGAAATTTCATACCAGATGAAGAACACACACAAATGTTGCACTGCAAATGTTTGTCAAAATGAAAGATTAAGAGATTTCTAGGTTCAGATTTCCTCAAAGCAAACTGCTAAAGAACCACGGTCGAGCATCAAAAGTGAAAATACCTGGCTGTTGGGCTAAATCAAAGGGTGGGACAAGTGGAAAAGGAGGGTGACGACGGAGCAGAGCAGACCACTCGTCTTCCTGTCTCCTCTGCTGTTGCTCATCAGATGCCAGCTCCTGCCACAGCTGACTGGCTGTCTGGCTGATGGTTTGAGAGCCTGTCTGCCAAGTCTCAGTGTCCTGCTGGGTGACTGTGACTGTGCGAACAAACTGCCCCTCTTCCCAAGACAGAGTGGAAATCTGATCAGACCCTCCGGCTGTGAAGAGATGACGAGGGCCGTTATGCAATGATGTCTGCTGGAGAGTTGGCGGCCCACTGTGAATGCTTCAGTTTTCTGACCGGGGCAGATGCCAAGCATTTGTACAAGACAACTCTTAGTCTGGTAAACTGAGGTTAGTACAAGGCTGAATGAAGCATGCCTTCCTCCAGAACAAGAACAGACTAAAAATGAAAAACTGGCAGTGAATTTTTCAAAGAGTTCCAGCTTTATCCTGATTTAATGAAGTCCACTGGGGCAGTGATGAGTGAGTAAGTCGGTTAAGATGTTGAAGATAAAAGTACAAGCTACAAGAAAGCAAAAGCCATTGTTGCAACACACATCAAGCAGCGACTTCTGAATATGAGGAAACTCTTTGCTTTTGCTTTCAGACTTCACAGTGACCAAAGATACCCGGGGATCGTTCCAGGGAAAGTACAAGATGGGTGACATTACCCACGTGTCAGCTGGTGCCGCGGCTAACAGACCTGTTAGCACAGATCTTTTCAAAGGTTTACAGCAAGAAAGCAAATGAGACAGAACGGATTGCCATGTTAAATGATGTGATAAGCCTGTTTGCAAGCGGGTATTAAAAAGAAATGCTGAAGAAATGCCAAAGAGCGCTGGTGCAGTTCCACACAGTTCCTGGTACCTGGGAATTCGGGAGAAGGCTGGGGTCGGTCACCCATCAGCATCAGCCACCAATCATCAAACTCAGACCTGGTTGATGCTGAAAGTTGTTGTAGGAACTGGAGAGTTTCCTCTCCAGCTACAAGAGCAGAACAAGTCAGAGAGAGCTTTACCAAGATACACAGACGATATGATGATTCCACAGCGGGCTCACACACACACTTGTACATACCTCCATCTAGATTACGGGACAGCCTCTTGCTGGCAGAGCGTGTGAAGCGAGGGGCTGGGCGGTCGATCATGGAGCTGGCCTGGCGTGTCTGGGCCTGAGTACGCCCGCTGTACCGGAACTTGGATCCCAAGGCGAGGAAGCGCCGCGATGAAGGGGGCTCTACTGTTGGAACCCTGAGGGACAAAAAACATTAATTTAATTTTCACTCCTCAATATGCAATTTGACGTGAAAATTATTAACAGGAAATCCAATACAAATAAGACAATATCACATCATATATACAATTCCCTAAGCACAAGCTTTCACCTCTAAAGTAGTCAAAACCTCTGAGGTTTAATTCGAAGGAGAGGGACCATGATTGTGTAGATTTTCTGTGGTTGAACTGCCAGGGAGCTAATATAGGGCTTATGTTGCAGAACAATTAGCTAATTATCTAGGGGATGGAGAGAGAACCTAAGAATGACCTCTGTTTCCAAGCAGGAAAATGTCATTCAGATTAAAGCAGCTACGAGTAACATTTAAATATCTTTTAAACAGCCTCATGTTTCCTCTGATAATCATAAATTACCTTTTACAGCAAACGAGACCATCAGTGGAAAGAAAGACGTTTTTATATAGTTTTTATTACTGCTTTTGGTCTGGTCGTACACCCAGTCCGATTTTCGGTTCGCTCGTGCAGGCTCTATGGTCACATATCCGTATTGGTCGCAGATTTCAGTGTGGCGCAGCAACGCGATTTGAGAAGCCTATCACTCCAGGTGAGGGAAGGGGGGCGGGAGCCTCGTTTGAGACAGTTATTTAGGTTAGGTTCAACTTTAGGTTAGGTTCAACTTTATTGTCCCAGTGGGGAAATTTGTCTTGGGCACAGTGCGAGACCATCAGTGGAAAGAAAGACGTTTTTATATAGTTTTTATTACTGCTTTTGGTCTGGTCGTACACCCAGTCCGATTTTCGGTTCGCTCGTGCAGGCTCTATGGTCACATATCCGTATTGGTCGCAGATTTCAGTGTGGCGCAGCAACGCGATTTGAGAAGCCTATCACTCCAGGTGAGGGAAGGGGGGCGGGAGCCTCGTTTGAGACAGTTATTTAGGTTAGGTTCAACTTTAGGTTAGGTTCAACTTTATTGTCCCAGTGGGGAAATTTGTCTTGGGCACAGTGCATCATTGCTTTCTTACACAGAGTACAACAGAACAATTTTGTCGTCATAATGACTGATAACGGGGCTGAACCATCAAAGAAAAAAAAGAGAATGCAATGAAGAAAAGCTAAAAGGGAAAGTGATATAGGCTACGGGCGGGACGAGGGCGTTGCCAAGCAACATGTATACAATTTCACGGGAGCGAACTAGACTGCAGTGTTTACTCCTAAATGAATGAGCGGTTGGTACTAACACAAAGTTTGCTTTGCTTCACCATCATCAGATAACCATTATCTGAAATAGTCATTATTTACATCAACAACACAAACACATTACCTCATCGTGATCCATACTAACTGCCGTCTCTCGTTCATTCGCTTTCTTTGAGGACACGTAATCTTTCAGCTCCGTGAGAGAGAGTAGTTAGGTGACACTGCATCAACTCATTGCAATCAGGTGTGTGTAGCACTGACTGGCATTAGTTAATGCAGTGTCAAAACCACTCTCACGGAGCCGAAAAGAGTCCGTGCCCTCACACTTTCAACACATGGACATGCACTATATTGCGCCCTTCTCAGTTCACACTCGCACGCCTGGCACAAGCTAGAAAACAGCTTTGCGACAGCGGGCGTCATAAAATTACTACCGCTTTTGTCCAAAGGGGCCGCCAACGGACCATGTTACTCGTAGTGGCTTTAAGGCAAGAATGACGTGGTCTTACCTGAAGAAGGTATGGTTTTCGACACAAACTTTCCACAGCTTCTTGGAGGCTTTGTAGTTGGGCAGTTTAAAGCCAATTGTGCTTTCATACTGTTCCTGCTGCAGGTGAAGAAACACATAAAAAGGCAAGGTCAGATATAATGACCTTATGTTGATGGCATAAACATACAATTCTCCAAAAGAAAGACGGCTTGTAAAATCACGATAAGAAATATCTTATTTATGAAAAACTTTTACATTTTAAATTAGCAAATGTACAGAGATGTCCAGAATCAAAACTGCAATTGCAGTTAATATTATTTTTGATGAATTAAGTTAATTTTAATGTAGTTGTGGAGTTAAGTTAAGTCTATGCCAAAATTAAAATACAAAGTGACCATAGGCTTTACACACCGGCAAACATGAAAAATGATACCATGAAATACAACAATGGGATTATAATGCAACAAAAACATTACAAATCTAATAAAATGTTAGATTAAATACAGGGACATACAGAGTAAAACCATCAGTTAATTTATATTTAATTAGTCAGAAAGGTGGATAAGGGTTTAGGATACATGTTGGGGCAGAAGGATAAGAAAAACATACATATAGGACTTCATGAGAAGGGAAAATGTAAATTCAGATTTACCTCTGACGGCCTGATTTTGATAAAGAAGCTGCTGCGTTTGTAAGAGATCTTGAGCACTTTGGGCCAAGGGAAACGGTTGATCCTCAGCTTGTCCTTGTAAACCATCAGACCACCGGAGCAAACCCCCAGTGTAATGTCAACGCCATCGAGATCCTGCATACACGAAAGCAGGATGAAACGGTTGTGATAGTGTATCACTTCACAGTCACCCTGACCCCGCACTAACGATAAACAGTCACTGGGAGGCAGACTTTCTCACACTATAAGTACATGGATTTTGAGGTCATGGAGTTTGAAATGTTTCTAATCCCTCTTTGTTTTATGAAAGAGGGCTGACATCAATTTTGTAATTAAAATCTGGATGCTGCTGGTGTAACACAAGCATGGTGTTGCAAAATAATGACACGCAGTTTCAAAATGAGCGTTTTTGAATTAACAGGAAAAACCTGCACATATTTCAATACAACACTAAACTATATTTAAACAGGTAACATAATTCAAACCCTACCTTGGCTTGGTGCAGGTCAACTCCATACATGGCAAGTTTTTTGGCATTTTCCAGAAACAACATGTCTGCTTGTGCTGGACTCATTGACCTGGAAAAGGCACAGATGTGAAGGGTCTTTTTAAAGTTATGTTTTATTGTCAGGATTAACTTAAGTACTCGTCAAAAATCTATTTAAACAGATACATATATACATTTAAATAAACACGGGAGACACAGAGGTCTTTCACAGTTTACATCTGCTGAATTGTGCTTACTCAAACTAAATTAAACTTGATGTAAATAATGTGTTAACTAAAAAAATCTCCATCACTATGTGTTGCTCCAATCAATGGCCGTCCTCTTTGTATTACCTGTATGTGCGGTGCAGCTCCATCACTTTCTCCTCCAGCTCTTTGCTCTGTCCGGGAGCCAGACTCAGATCCTTAACATAGTCTGTTCCGTGGAGCTCTGGGTCGTACTCACCAAGCTCTGACTGGGCTGCGTAGGAGCCCAGCATGGACAGTGTAACAAAGGAACAGGGAAGAACACCGAGCATAATGTCCTTCCTCAGCTGGAGACACAGGAAGTACCTGAAGATAAGAGAAAGAAACATATTTGCTCAGTTATGAAGATGTTAAAAACAAAGAAAAAATGGTATTCCATCTTTTATGAGACAACATAGGATTGTACTGTAGTCATGGCATTTGATGTAAATAAATATGCACTTTCTTGAGTTAAAAGAACATTCTCATGTCTAAACTGAAAATAATTCTTAAGCCTAAAGGTGCGAACACAATGCACGCGAATCGCAGGTTCCGCACCGCGTGATCATATTGGGTCATATTGTGTCCGCCGCCCGACCAGAGTAGCCTTCTCTACTCTGAGGATATGCTGGTACTGGTGCTAACCGGTGCTGAGGGGACCAGTCTGCTGTGCTGATGGTGCTTTACCCAAGCTAACCGGTGATAACTTGGTTCATAAAGCAAAACTCATAGCTGTACACAGCAGGCAACAGACACAGAGGCTATTCACAGAACGTATGGGAGCAAACTGTGACTATTATGTTTTCATCCATCTTAATTTCCTCTGTCCGTCGTCCCGAAGTGAGTGACGTCGGGAGGTGCTCAACGCTGATTGGCCATCGCCGCACGGCCGGCGGCAAAAAGTTAAATTTTCTCAACTCCTGCGGCGGCCGCCCTAGCCGCCGATGGCCGCCCGGAGTGCAGTGTGTTCGCACCTTAAAAGGGGATTAAGCATACTTCAGCATGAAGACGGGAAGCAGGGTTACATGGCTAGCCCTTGCTCTGACCAAACTTAAAAAAGAAAAAAATTAGCAGCAGATTTCCCCAAAAACCCAGCTTTTACTTTCAGACTTGAGCTGTTTACCTGGTGAGGTCTTCAGTAAGTTGTGCTGGATCGGCAGGGTAGAACTTCACACTGAAGGTGAACTCGTACACGGCACCAGAAACCTGTTTCCGTATCTCTTTGGTGGCTTCCAACCATGTCTGCAAGAAATGAGGGGGGGGGGGGGGTCAACCAACTGGCTCACAACTGATTTTTCGTCATTGCCATTTCTAATATGTTAAAGCATTTGAAGAGAAACTAGTGGAAAAACCCACCTTGTTTGTTGTTTCCCAGTTAGCAAGGCCAAAGTAATCCTTCTCCAGCAGGTTGACATGGTCATACACCTTTGTTAAAAGTTCTTGGCCTTTGGCATGTTTCTGCATGAGAAAGGGAGACACAGACGAGTGAGCTATTAAATCAGTCTTCATAACCATACCAATCTTTAACAAGGGTGATAGCCATTACATTGTATCATGTGGTAGTTCACTTACATCAAGCTCACACTCAAACTGAGTGTCATCCAGTAAGGTGACTTTGCATTGCATGGTTTTCTGACGTTTGGAGCCTTTGGCTTCCTCTGCTTTCTTCTCTGTCTTCTGTTCTTTTACAGGCTTCTCTTTCGTCACCTCCTCCTTTGCCTTCTCCTCTCCTTTGGCTTCTTTCTTCTCTTCTGCTGCCTCTTCCTCTTTTTCCTGGGTTTCCTCCTCCTTCACTTGCTCCGCTGCATCAGGCTCCTTCTTTATGGCAGCTTCTTCCTTGTGTTCCTCTTGAGCCTGCAGCTAGAGTGATCACGAGACATTTACAAACTCAAGTTAAATACAAATGGGAAGAATGTGGGAGGGCACAACGTACATTTATTTTTATTTTTTAGTGACGACAGCGCTATAATTAACATTACTACAGATCTTAGTGAACAGCAAATATTGTGCTGTTGATGTCAGCTTTAGTTCAGTCTGGCATTTGTGTTTGAGACCAAGGTTTCAGCTCACACCAGCACAGTTACTTCGGTGAGCAAGCTGTCCACATCATAAAAAATTAATTTGAAGAAAAAACATGTGCTTCTCTGCTAGAATCCAATATGCAGCATGAGTTTGTATACAGTGGGGATCTGAAGTTTTTTATGAGTCCTTTGTTAACATGTCACACACATTATTATAGTAGATATTTGCTTTCTTGTAAGGATTTAGATGAGAAACTTTATAAAGCTCTTATATCGGACCATTAAATAAGATATATGCTACACCAGAAGTCAGTTAGCCTTAGCATGGAATCAGGCGGAAACTGGCTGCAGCCTTGTATAAAGATGGAGTCAGCAATTTTGGAGATTGCCTGTTGTCAAAATCATTGAATATCTCCTGACGATACGCTACCTGTGCAGACTGTGTACTGTGGGCCACCTTTGTTTACATTAGGGCTGGCCCGAATGCCATTTTTCAGGCTTCGAATATTCGTTGGTTTTTCCGAGCGAATATTCGTTCCAGAAAAACACACCATCAAAAACAACATAAAAAAATAAAAATAAAAAAAACGTTAATAATCCCTATATACTCCCTGGAACCGATTTTGACAGTATCTGCATATTTTGTTGAAGATTTACGCGCTCGGAGGTGAAGTAATGGATGCGCTATGACACTTAAGTGATGTAATATCCTCCTAAATGAACAATACTACTACTACTACTTAGGGCTGGGTATCGTCAAGGACTTCGCAATACGATACGTATCACGATACACTGGTCACAATACGATATATCACGATATATTGCGTATCTTGATATATCACGATATATTGCGATATTCCATAAACAAGTTGCCTTGTCAAACATAACAGCACAATATAGTGATAATTGTACAGACAAATGAAGTCAAAACTATTTCATTCACAACTTCCTTTACTATTTTTCTTCCTTTTTTTTGGTTTTGGCAAATTATCAAACACTGCTGCAGCTGCCATAACATCAAAATAACAAATCCAATTCACTCTTGTACTAACTGTACAGGACACAATGAAAATGAAAACACATCAGTGTGCTTTTGTGACACAGTGAATCTTAAGTATTTTTATAAACAAAACTGATCTAACTTCAATAGTCAGTATCCTAGAGGCTCAGGCCTGACAGCAGACATGGGTTTGAATCTGACCCGTGGTTGTTTCATTCCCTCTCTGCCCCACTTCATATCTGTATATCTGCACTGTCAATAAAGCCTTGAAAAGCAAAAAAAAAAAAAAAAAATCATAAAAAAATGTATAAAAAAAAAATCGATATTTTGATATAAAAATCGATACTGATATCGGGAAACTAAGTATCGCAATATATCGATATTTTTTGACACAGCCCTACTACTACTACTACTACTACAATATTACTAACTTTTATATCCAAATATAAAATTATTTGATGACATTATATATATAAACGAAGCTCCGAATACTAATTTAAGCTCTGAATACTAATTTTCCGAACGAGTATTCGAATAATTCGGGCCAGCCCTAGTTTACATACCAGTTTACAAAGCATAGGCTGTGTGTTAGCACCAGATTTTGTTTTCAGCGTACACACAGTACGGATGTAGAGGATTGTGAGGAAATATTCACTGATTTTGTCAACAACAATTGCTTTCCAGAATCAGACGCCACCTTTTAAATGCACAAATACTGAACTGGTATCATTCTACTCATCTAACTCTTGACAAGAGAGCAGATTTGTGGATACAAACCACCACTCTAGGTTTAATATTTGTCAGTGCGACACCCACCTGTGTCTCTCCACTGCTGATGGAGTGCTGATCAGGAGCCTGTTCAGTGTCAGGCTCAGTTTTAAGCTCGGGCTCTGGAGCGGCAATCGGTGCTTTCACCTCCTCCTCACTTGGGTCTTTGGCCTCCTTCTTCCCTTTCTTTTTCCCCTTTTCTTTTTTCTTCCCTTTCACCTCTTCCTTCTTTTGCTTTTCTTCTTTTTTTCCCTCCTCCTTTTCTTTCTTCTTTACCTCTTCTTTTGCTTTCTCCTCTTTCTTTTTTAATTCCTCTTTTGCTTTCTCCTCTTTTGCTTTCTCCTCTTTCTTTTTTAATTCCTCTTTTGCTTTCTCCTCTTCTTTTTTCTTTGACTCCTCTTTTGCTTTCTCCTCTTTCTTTTTTAATTCCTCTTTTGCTTTCTCCTCTTTCTTCTTTGACTCCTCTTTAGCTTTCTCCTCTTTCTTTTTTAATTCCTCTTTTGCTTTCTCCTCTTTCTTTTTTAATTCCTCTTTTGCTTTCTCCTCTTTTTTCTTTGACTCCTCTTTTGCTTTCTCCTCTTTCTTTTTTAATTCCTCTTTTGCTTTCTCCTCTTTCTTTTTTAATTCCTCTTTTGCTTTCTCCTCTTTCTTTTTTAATTCCTCTTTTGCTTTCTCCTCTTCTTTTTTCTTTGAGTCCTCTTCTTCTTTTGCTTTCTCCTCTTCTTTTTTCTTTGAGTCCTCTTGTGCTTTCTCCTCCTCTTTCTTTTTTAATTCCTCCTTTGCTTTCTCTTCTTCTATCTTCTTTAACTCCTCATTTGCTTTCTCCTCTTCTTTCTTCTTTAACTCCTCTTTCGCCTTCTCCTCTTTAGCTTTTTCCTCCTCCCTCTTTTTGGCCTGTTCCTCTTCTTTCTTCTTTGCTTTTTCCGCTTCTCTTGTCCTTTCTTCCTCTTTTTTCCTTGCTTTCTCTTCTTCTCTCTTCTTGACCCTTTCTTCTTCCTCTGCTTTCCTCTTTGCTTTTTCCTCTTCCTTCTTCTTTAACTTTCCCTCCTTGTCTTTTTTCTTTGCAACCTTTTTGTCAATGTTTTCCTCCTCCTTGCTCTCCTTTTCTTTAACCTCAGCAGCAGTCTCCTTTTCTTTTTCGTTTGCCTCGGATGTTTGCTCTTCCTTTTCTACACTCTGCTGTGCCTCCGCGTCCTCCTTTTGCTCTTCTATTTTCACTGTTTGCTCTTCCTTTTTCTCCTCGTCCGGTTTCACCTTTTTCTCTGTCTTTTGCTCCTCTTTTTTCACCTTCTCCTCATCCTTTTTCTCTGCCTTCTTCTTGGCTTCTTTCTTTTTCTTTTTACTGCCCCTCTTCTCAACCTTTTCTGCCTCTTTCTTCTTCTCCTCTTTTGGTTCTACTTTTTCTACTTCTGTCTTCTTCACTTCTTTAACCTCGGGCTTTTCCACTTGTGCTTTAGCCGCTTCCTTCTCTTCACTTTTCACCTCTTCCTCCTCCTCCTCCTCCTTCTTCTCTTCTGCCTTGTCGGCTTTCTCCTGTTCGTCTGCCTTCTCCTCCCCGGCTCTCTCTGCCTCAAAGCCTTCTCCCTCCGAGCACTGTGAGCGCCGCTTGAGGAAAGAGGAGAAGAGGCGAGACAGGCCTTTGCCGGCAGATGTGCGAGTACGAGGTTTCAGCTGCTCCTCCTCGGTGGAGGCAGCTACATCAGCGGGCCCAGGCTCAGGGGCCTGCTCCTGGGGCTTCTCGCTCGATGGCTCCCCCTCTGGCTTGGATGTTGCTGCCGCCGCCTCTGGATTCTGCTTGTTGTCCGGTTCGGGCACGGGTTCGGCACCGCTGGCCTTCTGCTTGCCCTCAGTGTCTGCCTCGCTCACTGCACTTGCCTCTGTTGTCATGGTAGCCACTGTGGGAAGGAGAACAGAATGGAGTCAAGAGGTGGACAAAGGCCAAGGTGCAGCACAGAGGGCTATATTTGGGACACAACAAACAAGATTAGGAGCAGTGGACTTTTAGCCTGTGTGTGTGGGAAACATTACACCTGACTTGGTGCCTTGAAGGGCCGGAATATCTAATACATAGAAGGTGTACTATATGAAAGAATACGTAATGTGTTGTTTACCAAATAATCTCAAACATTCATGTTCAAAGACTATGATAAACAACCAGAGCTGAAACAATAAGTGAAGGAATTGTTTGACGGTAAATGTAGCCAACAATTTATTTAAAAAAATTATAATAATAATTTGTAAGCAAAAATATACCGGTCCTGGATTCCTTGTTTTTTTTAAACTGCATGCAAGTTAATTTAATTTTTTTTAATTATTTTTTTGCATTTGACTAGCAATTTGAGACTTGGACTCTGACAAATTGGAATAGTCACTCTGAAATGTTCTAACAACTAGATTAATCATGGAAATTATGTGCATTTAATGATCGACAATTTGATGAATCCTTCATTGCAGCTCTACAAAGAAAAAAAACATTTTGGCGTAAACGATATGAACAGAAAAAGCCTGCATTTCTGACGGGATCATTTATCTCGAAACAAGGTGATGATATAATAGAAAATATGATCTTTTATCATGCAAATAGGGCAATCTGTATGTGTGCTTCATTGTTCCCACTCTGTAAAATTTTAGCCAATGCTCTAATCAAGAGCAATTCATACAATAAGTAATTTACATTGCTGCTTTATGTTAGTCACCTACTCCAACTAAATAAGATTTATTCCATAGAACATGAAGCCAACTGCCACCCATAGATTATATTTCAATTCAAAACACACACAAACTTACGCACACATACACAAACATCCCTTCATCACACAATAGCCTTCCTTGTTGAAGAGTGTGTCTGTGTCTACATAGAGTTCTGAGGGTGAACTCACAATACTGCCTATCACAGACTCATTAAATCTCCCTGACACAAAGGAGGCATTCTGCTCTGGAGCAGCATATTAGCATGGCCCTAATCATCCTCTCCAGGCATGCCTGGCTCCTCATCTCAAACAAGTCCATCATGCACGCCAGGGTCATCTATGCCTCTAAGGCACTAGGACTGGGCAATATGAGGATATGCAAGAGATGATAAAATGATCGATCAATCAATTATATTATTATTGCTTGGTGGATGAGGCCACTGTGGACACTGGACAGTGCAAAAGACTCTCGATGTGTATTTAAGTGTGCTTATAAATCAGAAACAGACACTTCCGCCTGGTTGTTTTATGCATTTAACAGTTTTAAAATTGGTTTCCTAGACAATTTCCCATATCTTAATTCCCATATTACAACCTAAAAATTGTTTTTGGGTAGGCCAATATATCAGATAGTATCTCTCAACAACAGTGACACTGTATAGTATCAGGGTATACGTCAGCCAATAGATAACAAATATTTAGTATTAAGAAATGCTGCTTTTTGCGACTTAACAGAGCAGCTGTTAAGTTTGACCGCTGTCAGAATGTATAACGTTTTACAATGATATACAGTGATGTGATTCACGGTCTCAGAACAAGTTGGAGTTTAATGAACACGACTTTGATTTACTGGTGTGGAAGGCGGCGAGGGGAAAGAGCTAGGGCTGCAACTAACGATTATTTCAATAATCGATTAATCGGTCGATTATTTTTTCGATTAATCGATGAATCGGATAAAAAAAAATAAACATTTGTAAATGCCGCATCTTTATTCAAAAACTGAACATTACTTCAAATTCACAGTGCAGACTGAAGTGTTATTGCTCCAACGTCCCGGAACTATTAAAAGTAATATTAAATGATAAAAAATTAATAATAAACTTAACTGGGATAACACAAAAATAAAACATACAATGTATGATATACATTTAAATACAGTATAAGGGATGTCCATGGTAAACCAGTCAACCGATAATATTTTTAACCAGTAAATACTAACGGTTAAAAAAATTAAATCATCTTAATTTCTCTCAGATGACAGGAGATCGTTAATTTGTATTGATATTGATACCATTTTCAAGACTCCTTAACGCTCCAAGTCTTTATTGATATCACAATTGATAATTTTCTATTATTTTGTTGAAATAGAACTTGTATTATTGCTTTAATTGCTGATATGATCATAGCTCAAGATAGGACATTAAACAGGTCATAATTCCATCTTTACTATCTATTTTATATTGCTGGGAAAACAAGTTTCGCCAAAATCTCAAATTTCTTTTTTTTTGTGTTGCATTTGAACACATCAATCATATTACTGAGCCGGCCTGAACACATCACAGTTGACATGTTTGCTACTTTTTTTAAGCTAACTAGCTCTATATCCTTCCGATTTTAACATGGATTTAAAATCTGGATCACTATTTTTAACTGACGGGACTTTCTACACCGTTCGGTTGTGTGATTACTGCCGCTGCTTTGAATGACTGTTGATGCGCCGATGCCGACTCTCCGGTGAGCACGTCTGCACACCGTCTGCAGCAGCAGCAGCTGACAGAGTTTTTTTGGACTAGACGGATACTGAGTTGAAGGAGTTTTTTTTTAACCCAATGAAAGCAAAGGTACAACACTTTTATATAGGCCTGCAGTCCAGTGTTAGATATGACCAAAATACAAGCTGTGGCCGCTCACACTATAGCTCGCTGTGGGCGTGCATGAACCTGTCGACGGCTGGATGTAAACAGTGCCGCGCCTGCAAGTGACTTATTAATCGCGCGACCAAATTTGTTGCCAACGCTTTTAGTAATCGATTTTAATCGATTTTATCGATTCATTGTTGCAGCCCTAGAAAGAGCCAATATATTTAGAAACTACTAACCCGTTGATCAAATCACACAACTCAAATACGCCGCAGGTATTATGCCATCATGCTACACCACTCCTGAGCAAAATATATCGGTTCCTGTGGCTAACAATCACGATAAATGTTTGTGTTCGATAAGGGCGATTTGCATCCCGTCTAGCGTAAGTCCTTGTCTAATTGGTGCCTAATGTGGGCTGTGTGTTTGTGTCTTCCATATGTAGTTCAAGTCCCACCCTGCCTTGTTTGGGGTAGGGGGAGGGGAAATGCTAGACAGGCAGACAGGCCAATCTTCCAGATGTACAGGGCCGCCCCAAAGGGTGCAGCCTGGCCCTCTATACCATGCACTTCCTACTGGCACCACAGGACAGCAGGGGAGGAGGAGGGGAGTGGGGGGTACACACACACAGACCAAATCCTCTTTAGTCCTCCCATTGTTTGTGTCCAGTGACCAATAACTATGCTGCACTCTATAAGTAATCCTGCCAACCCTTCCCCCCACAAGACACCCCAAACACACACACACACACTGGCCTACTCCCTAGGTCACCACACACACGGGTATGCATCGATGCTCATGGGCTCCTCTGGGGTCTTTTAATGCTCTGTCATCTCAATTGTGATTGTCAGGAAACAGTCATGCTCCTAATGGACCAGCTGAGCTTGTGTCTGCTGCCTCCTCCATTTTGTGTTGCCTATCTAACATCTCTGCTATCAGCCAGCTGAGCAGGACTGACCTGCACCATGACTGATTGAGGCAGCGCCAAGCCACACACCACAGGATCTCTCGATACAACATCAATCTCTCATATTTAGAGGCGTATCTTTCTAAATTTTTTGGGGTGAGAAGGTAATTAGTTAAAATATTGCTGTACTTTCAAATAGAAAAAAACCCTGCCCTCAATCCTACATAATTAGTGTCTCACTAATGAGCTAAATTATAGATGAAGTAGGCCACCCTCTGGCAAGATGGGGCTCGCAAAGAGCAGTTGGATCAGGTGCCAACGCTAGGGCTTGAGGTGGAATCAGGATTTCATTTAGTGCTTCTGAGGCGTTTAATTTGAATTTAATGTCCCCACAGAAAGGATTATTTAAAATTTGATTTGACTCACTTAAAGGAAAGGTCACATTTTCCTTTTCTCTTTATTATAGGAGGTTGAATAACTGGCCTTTTGTGGAAATTTATATTTCACATGCTTAAATGTACAAGTTTGCTCCTATATCAAGTTTGAATTTAAACTAGCTCGATGACTTAACTCGTGCCGACAGGAAACTGTACTGGAATTCCCCATTGAGCCAAGTCTCTAGTTTTAAAAATACATTTTCAGAGGTTTGCTGAGATATAAAAGCCTTCATTTTATTGTGATGCCTCAGTGCCGTCTGCTGTGTGTGTGTGTGTGTGTGTGTTTATTTCCGTGAGATGAAATGAGACGTGAGGGCTGAATGAGGAAGAGCTCGCAGAGAAGGAGGAGGAGGTTGAGAATATAAATAGCTACATATGTGCAGGACGCAGGGAATCATTAGTTAGCCTTCACAGGGCTCCTATCTATTTCTGTTCACAGCGTACTGCACATAACACGCACATGTGCATACATGCGTGCACAGCTGGGGATGCACATTTGCTAATACACTGCACTAATAACCATTTATTTTAAGATAGCAGGGAGAGATTTTATTTGTTTTGAGTGAACTCACTGCCCCTCTCACCAACACTGGTCACTGACTGACAATTAAACTTAATTCAGATAACGTTTCCCTGTAGAAATACTTGGATGAAAAGAAAGCATGTTTCCTGAGTACTGAGAGTAGGCTTAAGGACTTAGAAGGAGTTTAGAGTTAATCAGTCCCCAAGTGACCAAGTCAGATTATCTGCATCTATCTACCTGCCCACAGTATCCATCTCACTGTCTCCCTCCGCTCTGATTCTCTCTCTGGCTGTGAGTGCATCTGTTTGTCTTTTGTGTGTGTGTGGGAGAGAGAAAAGCTGGCAAAAGCACAGCAGCGATCAGCTGTGCTGATTCATGGTTTTATGCTGAGCCCCGCCTACCTGGCTGAAAATCAACAGAAATGAAGCAAAGGCCAATCAGTCCTGTAGCCACATGGTGGCTCCCCTAAACCTATCTAAGTAAACGCAGACACACATGCCAACATACACGCTAACAAGTGCCTGGCGGAATTGTTAGCATGTTCAGTTAATGCGCACAAGCCTGCCCAGCAAACTAGTGAATACTCACAAATTGGGTAGGTGACTATCGTCTTCTAGTGACTTTACATCTATTTAAAATAATACACGCAATCAAGATTGTTGTTTGAAGTACGTGGTCATACTTTGAATGAAGCGCAGTTATCACAAATTCTGTTTTGGGTGTCCAAAGGTTTATTTCAATCTTGTCCTTGAGTAAAGTATCCCGAAGCCAGCTCTAAACTAATCAATAAGCACAGATGGCCAGTGAGCCTGATGCTGTAACATGAACCGACATGGGAAAAGAATGAAGTAGCTTGATTGATTTACTGTGGTTGCCCTGAGAGCAATTCTGAATCCATTTCTAACATGACCTCAGCCAAACCCTTTGAAAGAGTAGTACATCTGTATCTTAGTGCACAAAATAAAATAATAGTTTTATTGTTATACTTGCACAAAATCAAGATGTGTTTTGAAATCAATTTGCTATATTTAAATAAAATTATTCTGCCATCTTAGAATTATTTGTGAAGCGTCTGATAGCTCTAAATGGTTTTAAAGCCAGTCGAATCCAGACTTTTCATTCATGAACAAAAGCACAAGCGACTCCATATGTGGAGTGTGTTCCCTTTCCGGTCATGCTCACACTACAGAGTAGTCTAACTCCATAAACTCATCATAACTCCCAAAAGAGGATTAACAGCAGCAAGCTCTTCAGACACCTCATTTAACCTATAGCTCTCAAACAGCGGAGCCAAAAAAAAACATTCTTCAGCATCACATGCAGCAATGTGTCCACAACTCAGCTGATTCAGCAGTATAGGGGACCCTGAGTACCCAGGTCTTATCTCTGTTATATCAACCTCTGTGTTTACTTCTGTTGCTCATATGGGCTTTTGCCAGTCCCGCTGCGCTAACGTTGTCTGCCTTTATCCTCCCTACGTCATATCTGCAGCGCTTGCTTCATAAAAGATTATCTCACTATATTTATCCGGCAGTATCATCAATGGAGGTGAGGCTTATTGGATGAGTTTTCCCCTTAGTGCACTATGGGTAGTGCAGGCGTGTGGGCGCGCAGTAACAGACACATATGCCCACCCCCTCCTCCAGCGAAGACGGATATTTTTAACCCAAACCCCTCTCTAAAAAGGAAGTGATGTCAAGCAGAATATGGAAAAAACCAAAAGCAATTCCACCAGCATCCAAAACAGCATGAAAAACAACAAAAACAATATGCAAGCATTAGAGCAGACACATTCTTGGCATTGGCTGTGACACACCTTACAGAGGAGCATCAGACCAAGAACATCCTGACATGGAGACACAGGGGCACCATTTAGATACAATTACTGTTTTAGGGGTTTAAATATGACCATCACATCACCCTCAATCTGTTCATTATATTAAATGAGGATATGATTATACCTCTACACACTGTATAGGCATACTTTAATGTGAAGATGAGCCATTGCTGAAAGAAAGTAGGCTATTAAAGGTTTAACATGAAATGTAGCCTATTCTTTTTCCCAACCCAGGCTAGCCTAAGCCTACTCTTCATTTATCATCATGTAGGCAACCAAATGATGTAGGCTATTATCCTACTTTACTTCATAACTTAGTCTTGTCCATGTGTGGTGTTTGTTTTAAAACAAATACAAACCCTAAAGTAAACATTGAGTTTTTTTCCTTCAATGCACAGACTATGCGCCCTCTACTCGCAGAGAGATAGCCTATCACGCATGCCCATTCATTTTGACAAAAACAAGCAGAAAACACACCGCTGCCTTATTTTACACGCGCTACTGACTGGGCTATTTTAAGTCGGGCAATGTGTAGGCTATACAATGTTAAATTGCTTTGGACAAAATATAATAGTCTGTTCAATATCGTTTGGTTAGTTTAAAATAACCAAAAACGACTTAAATTTCAAACTTTTTTAAAATCGACCTGCAAACCAGCTCGAGCAGGATGCACCGCGGCCAGCGTGCATTGGGTATTTAAACAATATACGAAAATGGCGCCGAATGTGAAACAAAACAAATACACACCAACTCATCTCCCTCTTTACCCCCTACTCCCGAAAACGCATACATTTCAATGTTGTCTTACCTACTCTAGGATTAGCATCAATGGGAAGGAAAATAGCACACAATCCGCCAACAAAAATGTAAATCCTATATTCCGCCCGTTCCGTGGAGAAACAGCGTTGCGGAGCGACACATGCTTTGTTGTGCTGAAGGTGTCCCGATGCTCGTAAAGGGGTGGAGTCTCACAACGAGGCTTGGACTTCAGTTGACCAACTGAGCACCGACCCAGCACACCCCACAACCGCATGTCCAGGCGGACGAGATGGAGAGAACTCACAAACAAGACTGAATGCAACGGACCCATGGCACTTTAAAGGCTATGTTGACATTTGGTAACATAGTGGTAGGCCTATTGGTAACATCTATAGGCTATTTATAGAAATTCTGCAGCAATCCAACCCCGAATAAAAACAATTAAGTAGCCTTATCCAGAAGTGTTTTCTGCTGAAAAAACAACAGATTTGTAGGCTACAGTAGGCATTTTAGTTCATATGTAGGCTATAGGTAGCCTACTTGTAAAAGAGGCCTGTTTACATTGTCTTAGCTTTGATTCAGAGCTCATCACTATAGTGGGACAATGTCGCTAATCCTTGTTACAGGATTCACATACAGCTATCACATACAGGCTTTAGCAATCATTAACACAGTACAATGTCCACAAACAGTAAGGAGGCACAGAGGCGACAGGAGCACTACTCAGAGTCTCAGACTCCTGAATAGTCTTATCAAGCGCCAACGTGGTGTATTCATCTGCACAGTATGAGGGTGCCCTGACTACAACCTTGAGACAATTGTTGGGAAATTAAATAGGCTAGGTCTAAAGAAAGAAAAAAAGGGGACACAGTTGCAAGTTTATGAGAGGGGGAAGAAGTATCAACTGTAAATATAACGCCCAAATACCAGATCGACCCACCTTCAAACATCGTATTTAAAGCATTTAAAAACTAACCATCACGTCAATCTGACAGCACACCTCTGTTCTCGCACACACACACCCCGGGATGGGCCCCACCCATCTGCGTGACCCCATTAGGGCCATACGGCTCATAGGCACCATAGGCGGGAGGGGGGGGGGGGGGGAGTAAAAAGGTTCATTATTCTTATAGTCACCATCACTTTTGTCACAGAGGCAAGTTCATGTGGCATGCACAGCAGTGTCAGATTTCATTTCTGGCCAACTCATTTAGCTACTGTATTCGCTTAAATAAGGTTATCTTACCGGTTATCTTACCGGTACAGAGTTGATTGCGTAAGAGGAATCAAGAAACAATGGAGACGCCAAACAACAGAAACAGAAGATTTCTGTCTAGCATAGCGACGGTCCATAATCGTGTTTTTTTTCTTTAGACTTTGGTCACTGAACACGAGTGATGACACAGAAGCAGCGAACAAGCACACAAACCGACGGTGTTAAACATTTACAGTCACATAATGTGTTAACAGGAAGAAAACCCCTATTTATCTGAGCTTATAGGTACAACATTTTTTCCCCTTTTGGAGGTACTTTATTTCTGAGCTAGTTTTGGGGCAAAAAAAGCAAGTTTATAAGAGACAACAAGAGGAAGAGTGAGGGGTTGAGAAAAACAAAGACTTGATGAACTACTGGCGTTGCCTTCGGTTGCTTAGAAACCCCTGCCCTGCCCTACTCTGTGCCTATACTGCAAAGAGCAGGTGTTGAGCTGGACCCAGGAGAGGGAGGAGAGACAGAACAGACAGAACAGAGAGGGGAGGAGAAGAGCAGCAGCAGCAGCACTCACAGAGCCACAGTCCCCTGAGACGCTGACAGCCTGGAACCACAGACTCTGAGACGAGCCACTAACACGGCAGCAGACACACCCACAACACTGAAACACACACTTTCACACACACACACACACAGTCATTTTTCCTCGTTTGCTGAAAAGCATGGGCAAACACACACACACACACACACACACAGTGTAGTGCATTACTCTAGCTGAGTACATGGAGGTTTGTGTTTGCTTGGAACATCTGTATCCCTAGCTGGCTCCATCGCTCAGTGATTACATAATGCCCCATACCACATCCACCCAGTTCATCTCTCTTTGACTTTCATGGCCGCATCTGGGTACACATCACACACACACACACACACACACACACACACACACACACACACACAAAAGCACACACTGTGCCGCCTTCGCTCCAGCAAAATATTTAAAAGCAACTTGTGCCGCTTTTGAAAATGCTTAAAATGCGAATTTTGAGTGCGTGTGTTTATATGTGCTCAGGATCTGAGCTCTCAAGAGCACTAACGGGATAGATGGTAACAGCACATCAATATTCATCATGCACCATTATGTAATGAAGAATTCATGAACCGGGAATGTTACTCATTGCAGGCCCTTTTCTGCCAGCAGACAAGTCGGCAACCCTTCTTGTTCGAGGCCAAGGTTGAATTCTCACCATCAGACACACCGGAGATAATTTGAATTACAGAGCAGCATGCATTTTCAAATTACGCAAATACGGAAGAATAGGAAGAGACAATATTCCCCCTTAAAAAATTGTCAGGGTAAGAGTTAACTAGCAAAACTGCAATACACATTTGCATCCAGAGGCGATGCAAGCGACGAGTCACACTGGAAATGAACCAATCATACTAATCTACACGCACTTGGGTGTCATGTGAGATCTCTTTAAATGAAATTTTCCCAAGCCCCGAAGCTCACAGTACATCGAGCAAATTGTGGCGGACATTCGAGGCCACACAAGTGCATGTTACATTCTGTGTTTGAACGGATGATGCCGAGTGAGGACATGTTTTCTTAGTGTGCACCGCCATCTGGTGGACAAGTTAATGAATCCACCTTTCACATGAATGTTGTTGAATGCTGATTTGACTACAAAGTGTAAAAACTATCCAAACATTAGTTTCCCTAAAATCCAATTCAAGTATTAAACATTGCATACTTATATCTCATTTACAATTTCCTTTCTCCACTGTAAAGTGCAATCTGGGTGTAAATATGGGCATTAACAGATTGTATTATTATTATTATTTTTTAAGATGGTGAAAAGATCAAATATTCAACATTAAAGGTCACTTTGAACTTTGCCATGTTTTTTAAAACATCAATATGGTTCTCCGGTGTGACCATGAGACTCCCGAAGTATGAGAAAAAAATAATCCTCTCTCTTTTTCCTCTACCTCCACATTTCTGAAAGTTTAAAAACCCCAGTAAGATTTTTCTCCCCTTATGACATTGTTACAAACAGAGGCTGATAAGAGAAGATTCAGCATTGGCACTGTAATAACAATAACGTTGTTGTTTTTGGGACACTACATCATGAAAACCATTTCTAGTTGAATCCCAAATTGCAATTTTGAACCTGAAAATGGGCATAATATGTGTAATTTAATTATTTGTAGAGAGAGAGAGAGAGAGAGAGAGAGAGAGAGAGAGAGAGAGAGAGGGGGGGGGGAATCCCTAGCAGCACACATCTACTTTAAAACAGAGCTGTAAATGAATGCTGGGAACATGTGTTCATGAGAGATAAAGATGTGTTTGCGTCCAGATCCCACAGGGTGACACGGTCAAACTACCCCTCCCTAAACTGGTCGACTGATGCGGACAAGCAGCAGGGTCAACAGCAGCATGTCGTCATTTCTGCTACTAAAGCCCACATTGGGATTCCTTTACACAACCTCTTGTTCGGATCTGTTTGATGCTAAGAAAAGGAAGTCACCCATTTACAATGTCTCAATCGTAGCACAACTTAATCTTAAAATATTACAGTATTTCAACCTTTTGATATGACGGAAATAGCAACATTTGAGAAATAGCAGTCCATGCACATTAAGAAATAAACATGTTAGAGAAGCATTTCAACCAGGCACACACACCCAGCTATTGCATGCATGCAGAATATACAGGGATTACTATAAGGTCTGCACTCAGATCCCAGAGGGCATGACAACATTTAAAAAGTCATCAAAATGAATATCCAATAGACTCTGTAAAGACAGCTAAGACACGACCTCATAGGTCATAAATATAAGTTAAATGCGTCTCAAAATAAGTCTTGTATGCAATGCTTCAATCAGAGCATTACTACGAGTAGAACTAATGCCTTTTGTTTAACTTGTTTTTCTTTTCATAAAACTAAAAATGGTAACTGATACTCACGTCACATCCATGGAGAAAGTCATCGTGAATTGCATGGACAATCCCAGACAGTGTGACAGGATCAGAGAGAGGGAAAAAGGGGATAAAGAAAGAAATAGTGTGTCAGTTCAGTGCAATAGGCCTACTTATTTGAATTTATGTGACAGGGCCCATAACCGAGAGTTTATAGAATGAAATCAAACTAGTGATGGCTCACATATTCAATGAGGTGTAGCCAACAGTCGGCTATTCAGCTGAATGTCTATTTTGCATATGAAACCGATAAACAACAACCAATTGGCCACTATCACAAACTGAATAACTATGTGGAATAGAACAAAAAGAGGGGATATCAATGTGACCAGGTTAAACATATCAGTTGAAAGTCAAAAATTATTATTTTATGACAGGCCTAGCCTATAATCCTCTATGTTTCTAATTTTCATAACAGCTCAACAAGGTCAATCTACGCTGCATAATTCATCCATTGCTTTTGTTGAAGCTGCTTCGACTTTTGTTTCTGGTATTTAAGCTAGGTAGCCTATCTTTGCTTTCTCAAGAATGTGGGTTAGCCCAGAGTATCTGAACAGGTGAAATACACCTTACAACAAAGATGGCAGACATTTCTTATCATTTGTTATAATGTAGGCCTATTCAAAAATACTATCTTACAGCAGGTGCGGGCTTGTGTTTCTTGTAGGCTATTATTTTGTTATGTAGGCCTAGATAAACAGCACAGACCTCCCTGACCTCATTGGTCGTATTTGATTTAGGCTAATCCTTCTAAATACAGTGCAGTGAACTCTAAACGAACTGCCGCCGCGATATTAACGGAAAATGAGGTATGCCTATAACAAAAAAGAAAAGGGTAAGAGTGGCTGAGTGGGCGAGTCATACCTGAGCAGACAGAAGTGTCCTCCGTTTATTTCTCGATGCCATAGTTCCGGTGATTCCCCTCCAGAACAAGTTGGGAGACTATCGAGCAGCTTTCCACAGAGAGGCGGTGTCGCAGCAATGACGAAGCACATAAGTCGTTTTGGGTGGAGATGGGAGGTGGGAGCTTTAGCCTACTGTAAAAAAAAAAGAAGAAAAAATAGCTTGATGATATACTGGTGGTATTCTCTGAACAAGCATTATAACACATGCCTTGGCATTTCTGTTTACCTTTGCAGGTGAGTCACGTGCCTAGTTTCTGCGTCACAGAAAGTAGGCGGGTGAAGTAATCCAAAATCAGAAGGGGAGGGCAGGACAGTGTTCATGTTGGCACACATTTTAATTAGGCCTATTTTAAATGTGTGCTGAACAAAAAGTGCAACTCTGCTTCTGTGTGGTAGCCTAATGTGTGCGTTTAATCGAATAGTTTTTCATTTAATAACCGGGGCCTGGGTAACACGGGCATGTGTGGTCTAAGAGCTTGTCCAACATTGTTTTACCTTCACCGGTGACGAGCGTCATCATATCTGGTTATTCAACCACCTTTTATTTGGACCTAGTGGGCGCCACTGTGTGTGTGTGTGTGTGTGTGTGTGTGTGTGTGTGTGTGTGTGTGTGTGTGTGTGTGTGTGTGTGTGTGTGTACATGTGTGTGCGTGTGTGTGCAATTGGAGGTAGGAAATACTTTGCAACAAAGTATCCTCAAAAAGTAGTCAAGGAGATAAACAGGAATTAGCCTACCAAGTAGAAAGAGTCATTATTTTGTAACAAGTAGTCCCTGAATTTATGAACCAATGGTTAATGGTAGACACTGTAACTGACTGATGGTTTAGAAGGCCACTGTCTTCATCATCCTGGTTGGTTTCATGTAGTGAGGAGTTAAAAAAACAAAGCACTATTGCCTCTATGTGCACAAGCCTGGCGTAATCATTGATAGTAATAATGCAATAAGGGTATTTTTAACATGTTAAATCATGTGTACAATAATCTTAAAGGGAATGCAGTATTAATGACAACTTTTCATGTGTTGCCTCATGTTACGTATAGGGCATCAAATGAGGCCCAAACACAAATCCGATACAGCTTTGTTTGATGACTTTAGACATCTCCTTTAAAGACCAGTGGGGATTCCCAGAAGCCAGCAGCTGCCACATCTGGAACAGCTGTCTCAGACGCATTACCTCAAACCCAGTGGCCATGTGTTTGCAGTAGTAGGTTAGTCAAATACCATACAACAATTTAGTGTTGCACTTGCATAAGGTCAAAAGAGACTGATGTAAAAGAGTAAATAAAAAGAAAAAGGTGATCAAACTATATATAGAGATATATGTACTCTTTGTGACGTGTAAACAGTTTATTTATTAGCCCAATGGTTATCTTTTATAAATAGAATGATGCATTGACAGTCTGCAAGAGCAGGATACCTTGACAGAGAGCATAGTCTCACACTGAAGACAACACCTCTCAACCATTATCATGCTGAGCAGCCAGGATCCACCCAGTGTGATTAACTTTACACTTAACTTGAAGCCTTCTGGATACCCGCGCCTGAAGATAAGAGCAACCGCCACTGCCAACACACACCAGTTCTGCACACATGCATGCACACCTTCGAACTAAAGTGTGTGAAACCCATAGATGGTATATACAAACCATGGACCAATCCCTGTTCAACCTTTTGAAGACATGTTGCCCCCTGTTGAATGTTTCCATAATTGCCTCGTTCAGGTTTTCTCCATCATGATAGATAGATAGATAGATAGATAGATAGATAGATAGATAGATAGATAGATAGATAGATAGATAGATAGATAGATAGATAGATAGATAGATAGATAGATAGATAGATAGATAGATAGATAGATAGATAGATAGATAGATAGATAGATAGATAGATAGATAGATAGATAGATAGATAGATAGATGGATGGATAGACATTCGTCCACTTGGCCAGTTAATAGGCTATAATTCGATTCAGTATAGTTATAAGGTTAAAAATATTTTCTGAATTAAAATATGTAACTGAACACTGTCAGCCCCCACAGGACAGTGTAGGCCTACTATGCTACAACCCATTATGTCTAACCAGGAAGAAAGCAGAGCTGGTTGGTTGACGACAGCCCTCTGTAGGCTCACGAGCGACTCGGCACATTGAGACAGGAGTTATGACTGTAATATGGCTGATTCCGGTCCATTTTTAACTTCGTGTATAGTTTTCTACCTGTCGATCGGGGCCGCAATATTTCAAATTCTCGAAGAGCCAAACTGGAAATCTGCCAGAGACCAGTATATCCTACAGAAGGAAAACATTTTGAAGAACCATGCCTGCCTAACAAAAGAAAGCCTGGATGAGATTTTGGAGGTATGGATTTGTTTTTGATCGAATGATGGACACAAACCGTGGCTGTAATGAATATAGGCCAAATAGTCTATTTATCCAACAGGGATTTTTTATATTAACCTATGAGTAGGCCTACTATAACTGCGGTGATTGACCAACCAGTTGAAGAGTTTCCATCACTCAGGCTCTTAAAGTTATTAGGAGAACGAAAAGTAATGAATTACATTTTTTATGCTGCCATATTAGATCAAGCCATTCATTTAGCTCAAAATATCCTACGCATTTGAGCCGACACATTATCAAAGAGGAAGAGAAAAGTTTCATGTACATGGCAGGGCACTTCCGAAACCTGTTTTTCTAGTTAAGGAGAAGGGAAACAAACATCCATCCGATCCGGCTGAAGAAAGACTATGGCACAGTAAAGTGTCCAACAGGTTATTTGGCTAAAATATTATTATTTGTTATAGCGCGGGACAGTTGGAAGCGTTCCCGATGTACACTGAACATGAAGGAGCATGTCTCCAACTCTTGCGGTCACAAGTATTGGAATGTTTGCACAAGGTGTGTCCCACTGTGTGGGAGTCGAGACTCTGATGTCATCTTTATGAACCACAAATGCATTGTTTCAGTGGGGTTATTATCATCAGCATCGTAAGGTGGACGTAGGCCTATAGGCTTCTAACCGAGGAGTAGGCTATAGTAGGTAGTTTATTAGTTTTGTTGAGACTGATATAAATATGCTTTTGCCACTGCAGATAGTGTCAGAGGCTGCCGGCCAGGGTGTGACCATCACCGGGGAGATACACCGCAACACGTGGGACTGGGCCAACTCCGTCATCTTTGCCTCCACCATTGTCACCACCATAGGTTTTTATGACAATCATATTTGCTACTATTCAATCCTCGCCGATGTTAGTTGTATGTGCATTGAATAGAATCATTTGAAATGTAACACTGAAGCAATTAGACTTATAATTTGATTGACCTACTTGTAATAATATGACTACGTTTCACTTTTGGACGTGCGAAAGTAGCCTAGGCCTATGCCATTTAAATAATTTAATTTTCAAACACAAAAAAATTACAGAAAAAAAACTCAATTTGTAAAAAGGATTACTTTTTCACTCCTGCTTAAAGCATTAGGCCTACTCATAAAGAACACTATTAAAATCATCCTGAAGACATAGTAAATAAAAAACACAAACACCTGAGTGAAGTAGGTACTAGCATCAATACCAGCAGATTTTAACTGGTCAAACTAATAACATATGTATTTTGTAAAAAGACAAAAAAAACATAATTTGGCAATTGTAAATGTTAAAATGATCAAACTTTGTGAAATGAATAACATAGCAAGTTATAAAGACAACAGCATGCTATGAGCCAAATGTTCCAGCCTGACCTTCCATATGATATCTTTACTGCTTTGTAGGTTTAAGGATTAATTAACAATCGTTAACTATTCATGTGTTCACATGTATACGACTTTGTATTAATAATACACTCCTTAAACCTTCTTATTGTGGTGCGTTAATATTTCCTCTTGTCACCTCCAGGTTTTGGTAATGTTGCCCCAAGGACTAAAGGTGGTCGTGTGTTCTGCATCCTGTACGGTCTGTGTGGGATCCCCCTGTGTCTGGTGTGGATAAGCAAGCTGGGTTCATTCTTCGGAGACCGGGCCAAACGTCTGTCCCAGGTTCTTATTCGCAAAGGTGTTTCAGTGGTAAGGATCTTGTCTAAACGCTGGAGTTTGTATTTGTCTAAAGATCAAGGTATTTTACACATTGCATCTGTTCTATCCCTTTTGTCAGAAAAAGGTCCAGTTAACGTGCACTGCCTTGTTCCTGCTATGGGGGCTGCTGGTGCACCTGATGATCCCTCCATTTGTTTTCATGTCTATGGAAGAATGGAGCTACTTGGAAGGCCTTTACTACTCTTTCATCACACTGACAACGGTTGGTTTTGGAGATTATGTGGCAGGTAGGGCTTGATTCATGGCATGATGCATCTCATTTCATCTTAGGTTGAGTTGTTTTTTTTGTTTGTTTTTGTAATTAGAGTCATTTTATGTGCATCTGCTTTTTCGTTTCAGGCGTGAATCCGAGCATAGAGTACCCCCGGCTGTACAGAGTGTTTGCAGAGTTGTGGATCTACATGGGCCTGGCCTGGCTGTCTCTGTTCTTCAGCTGGAACGTACACATGGTGGTGGAAGCTCACAAGGTGTTTAGGAAAAGACGACACAAGCACCGGCACCTCTATGACAAGGAACTGCTGCCTGAAGAGGACAAAAACAGGTCGGACGAGAAGCCGTCCGTCATCGACATCTTCGACTTCCCCGAGGATAAAGACTACAGCACCATCATCAGGGAGATCGGAACCACGGCCAAGAAACTAGGGCCTCCTCCGAAGAACATCAATCGCTCCAAGAGCTGCAGCGACATCTTGGCCACAGACATCCAGCCCCTGGATCACTCGCCCCGGCACAGACGCATGTTGAGCATCAGCGAGGTGTTTGTGAACGCAATTGCTGCTGGGAAACAAGACCAACAAGAAGATGGGAGATCCATGAATCAAGAAAGCAACGGAGGCCCTGAATCCGCACAATGTGTGAAGACAGACAATGACGACAACAAGGACAGTTGTGTGTTTGATTCAGAACACGTTGGTATATTCTTTACAGTACCTACCAAAGATGCTCCGGAGGAAGAAAGTGTACAGGATACTGATGGAACTGAATCTAGGTTTACTATATCCAAAGTGACAGAGAAGGATTTGTTAATAGACAATGATGAAAAAGGGTGAGATATCTTCAAGGTGCGTTGTAGGAAGGAGTTGTATACGTGAAGTATCGTAATACGGTTATGTATCATTAAAACATTACTTAATGACGCCATAAGAATTAGACGGTCCAAGCTTTACAAAGAGAAGATTTTATTCAACGTTGATTCAATTACATGCACACAATGAGCCAGTCAGGTAAAATTGTCTCTTTTGATAAAATAAATTCAAAAATCCCAAATCCATCCCAATATTTTGTTAAAACATTTGCTATTCTTTATCAACAGTGGCCATGGAGTGAGAATATACATAGATTATTTTAAATCACAGCACAAGGCTTTGTGGAAAGCGGAACCAATTAGCAACTTTCCCTCGTAGATAGCTGCTACAGTGGAGGCCATGATCACGCGGCCATCATCGATGTACTCCTGGCTCACCACTGGCCGCTCTGAGTGAATGTCCTTGATCCGGATGATCTGGAGGAGATATCAATGAAAAATTACCCAGAAAATGTAAATAACAATGTTTATATAGGCTAATTTCCCAAAAAAGAAAAACCCAAACCACTTACCTCTGAGCCAGGAGGATCTTCAGGATCAAACTTGGACAACTTCATGGCGTTTGGATGACATCCAAGCCATATGTCACCTGTCCTGTGGTCCACCTCAATGTTATCACAGAGTGTGCCAACCCCAACAGACTAGTTGGAAACATTTTGTTCAGTAAATGAGGCTGAAGCAAATATGAATGTTGTTTTCTATTACTATTGATTGTAAAAAAAACACTTTTCCTTTCTACGGCAGCAGTTCAGCTCAGTCCATAATAGTGTATAATGGTAGTAGCCTAATAGTATTTTTGTAATAATATATAATCATGATATCAAACTTCTCAACTATCTTTCAGCAAGGACACTAGTATAAGACTGTTTCCCATATGGAAATATTCCTTTATTTTTTTCGGCTGAGAGTAGGAAATAAACAAAAGCACTGTATTACCTTCAGATACACTAATTGTTCCCCTTCTTTTCTCTCAAAAACGTCTATCTCATGGTCTATGATGTCTGAAACATAAATATACCTAGAAAGAAAAAGACGCATTGCTGTTAGGTTATTTTGAGCATTTCAGGGGAAACATGTTGTTGTCAAAATAAATTGGTTTACATTTTTTTTTTTAAATGCACATGCAGTGACTGCTGAAATGATTGAGACAAACCGTTTGTCAGGCGATATGTTGATGCCGTTTGCGGACATAAAGCCACCAGGTGCTGCTCTTACTTCCTCAGGACTGTAGTACACCACTTGAGCCCAGGGCAGACCCAGAAGGGTAGCCATTAAATTAAGGGCTTCATTGTTAAAGTAGTGTATATTTGTTGCATAGAAGCTCTCTACTCCGACTGCAACAATGTCATTTAGGCTGAAAGACATGATGATTAAGATTAAATAATCATGTGCATTTTGTGTAAGTCTATGAGTGGCTTATCATAGGCTACAATAAATACCTGTGGAGTAGGGGGTGGGTGATGGTTTTTAGGTGCAAAAGTGTTTTCTCCGGAACATATTTAAAGATCTCTACTTGGCTTTTCATCTGAGGGTGGTTGACAACAAACAGGTACACAGAGTCATCTGCAAACAAACAGCCATGTGTGTTCTGTATCGTCTCTGTTCTCCGGCTTTATCACATACAGAACATAAGAATCATGCACATTTCTCTCTGGACTAACTTGCTTATTCTGTATTCTGAAATATTTCCCCTTTACTGATCTTCAAAGAACAAAGCAAGAAACAGACTCACTTTCAGTCCATTATATTTTATACACAATTAGAACAGTATTCATCCTAACAACAACAGTAGACTGCATACCGTAATCTGTTTCAAAGACATATTTGAACTCTATACTTGTTCCGTAATGTTGTGTCTGTTTAATGTCTTGCTTAGCCATTTTTGCAGCATTCGGACTCACACTTGTCTTTCCGGTTTTCAAATCTATTACATAATGTCCCTCTCTGTAGAATAAAGTATCATTCTTTCTTCAGATAAATTCAAATAGAGTCCACAGGTCCTACTTTGGCTTTTGAATGAATTAAACTAAATGTTTTTAAAGGGCTGCCTCTTATACAATCCATTCAGTGTGATCATTTACAGTAACGTGTTAAAGGTTAAGTAAGCCATATATCTTGTGTTTACATATTTGTGTTAAATAGCTCTATTTTCATACAGTGATCACTTATATAGTGTGCACGTTTCATAATTCTGATCTCTTAGTCACCCGCTTTGCATGTATTCGGCAAATAAAGTGTCCTGGGATCCCACAACTGAGAGAAAACTACAAACCGGCATGTCTCACTGCCGGTGCACTCGCAGAGCGACAGATGGGTAAATGTTTATGTGTCGACAATCGCGGAGCAGTTAAAAATCCTTCCCAATGTCTGTTTTGATGGTTTTTATGATGTTTTATCGCACTTACGGATCTGAGATGATGATAAATAACTCGCTGATTGAAGACTGCAGTGCATTAATGTGGTGACGTAGGAACGAGGGAGGGGACTGCTAACTTCAGTTACTGACAGGAAGTTAGCTAAAAGTACCATTTTGCTTACTGAACCTTTAATGTTGTACCTGATTTGCATCTTACCTGCTTCATCAATGTAAACACTAATGCCATGAGGGTTAAAAGAGCTGAGGTCCAGCTCACCCTTGATTTGCAGCTCTACCGGAGTTGGCATTGGGTGCAGTAGATCCAAAACGTACATTTTTCCAGGGTCATCAGAGAATGAAGGCAGGTTAAGATACTTCAACCCCTGAGTGGGAAACAGTGCATGTCAGATGTATTGGGGCAGATCTCACATGATACACAAATTATGCTTCCTGAATTATGTCAACTAATTGGTTATCACAACTAATTTAAAACTGTTGATCCATAATGAAACATAATGTACAGGATATTTGAAGGAATCTTCATTGGCGCAGTGGATACAATTCATGCAACAATGCTAACATTTGACATATGACATACTGTGCTTAGAAAGGCCAGTCCATCTTTTAGTATTGTGATGTCCTCTGCCCCATAGTCTGTAAAAAAAACAAAAGAAAATGTTATACTCGTCAATTCTTTAATTTTACAACTGGAGACAGTTGACCTAGGCTGTGTCTGAAATCGCGCACTTACGTAAGTGCACTTACATTGAGTGCACTTTATTATCCCTACAGTACACTTACTTATAGACGCAGTGCTCTCATTTCTACAGAGCACTGTCCAAACTGCCGTCGCGCACCTACCGGAAATGACTTTGCATTTTGACGGTTCTTCTTCGGTGGTATTTTTTTCTGCTTGCGTTACCGATAGCCAAAACAGGCACATTAGTCGCGGAAAAACTAAAACAATATATAATTTAACTTTTGTGGAGCGCGTCCGTCTCCACGGTTGCTTCAAGCTCCTCTATTTTGATTAGAATGTCCCGTCCTCTCCGTTACGTAGGCAAGATGGCGGCCGTTGAGTGTGGAAAGTGTCCATCGCTCCACACTCAAGTTTTAGACCGTTTTGAGTGCACGACAGAGGAACTTACAGTGCACTTCATTTTGGCACACTCTCCGGTTTTGCGCAAAGTGCACTCAAAAAAGTAAGTGTAAGTACAGAAGTGCGTGATTTCAGACACAGCCCTACTGACAGTAAACTGAACTTCGAACTCTCCATGTATGATCCCATTGTATAGCCTATTTTAATGCTCCAAGTCTAGAAACATCTTCAAATGGCACATGGATATTTTTTTAAATGTGAATCGCAAACCTAAGATGGCGTGAACACAAATTCATAATTTCATACCAATGTTCTGTAAATAGTGACACTTGAGGTGCTTCACAGGGAGTTCTCTGGAAGCAAGGGTTATTTCCCTGTAGAGAAAGCATACATAATATTATACAGCAGCAGGCACAATTCTGGGATCAACAGAAGGAAAATATAAAAGCTTGTGTAATGATTACTTGTGAATTATCCCTTTCCTGAATAACCTTGCCCGATTTTGTTTTTACTTGGTGTGGCATATTAAGTAAACAACAATAGTAAACACTGAGACATACATTGTCCAACACACCCTTTGAAGTAATAGTTACTTACTTCAGTCTGAGAACTCTGTGTACCATGAAAGCTGCCAAAGCCACAACACCAGCAGCAACCAGTGCTTTCTTCATGACAGCCATGTTTAGTAGTCCAAACAAGGCCTAAGGTCACATAGGAACACTTTCAGAGTGCACTGACAAACCTGAACCAAAGAGGGAGCCAAAGTGGGTGGTATGCATGGACATCGTCTACAACGTATGATCCAAGATTACCTTTCGAAACCTTGATGGTTTATTACGAACTGGCGTTATAACTATTTCAAGAGGAAATTCACCCAGCAACAGATATAGATCATCTTCCTGCCCCAGGGCAGCTGTGGCTACTATCGTAGTTTACCACCGCCGGTATGACTGTGTGTGAATGAATGGAACCTGGAACCCTGTAAGCGCTTTGAGTCCTAAGGGAATAAAGCGCTATATAAATCCTATCCATTATTATTATTCCTTGGTTGTAACTATTCTAACAAGTCATGTCAAAAAATGAATACTGTATTGTTTATACAGAGTAGAGAGGGAAAAGGATGAAAGAAATGGGGAGTAGGGTAGACATACCAGAGTTGCTTGAGGGTGAGAAAACAAGACACGACTTGTGCAACTTCAGTCATGCATGACAGTTACATCGACATAATTTGAAAATATGTTTTTCAAGCATCCTTTGAACCACCCACATTTATTATGAGTTTTGTTTACACTCATCTTTCTGGGAACACCTTCACCCTTTTTTGCGCACTTTCCCAAACTGAAAGACTGACAGTAACAGCATGACTGTTTCTATTGTTTTATTTGCATTTAAACACTGCACAATGAATGCATGAGACATTTGTATTACAAGTCAAATGAGCAATATTAGGATTTTCAGATTTTCAAGTTACCAGAGAAAAAGAAAATTATTTTAACAATACACGGAAAAACAATCATATTTTCTTGTTGTAAATTTTTTTTCAAATCTCTTCTGCTTACTTAAAAAAATGTTAAAGGCGCCAACGACTACTTCAAATCACAGCATATGGCTTTATGGAACACAGTGCCAACAAGCAATTTTCCCCCATAGGTAGCCGCTACAGAGGAGCCCATGAGAACTTGGCCATCGTCAGTGTATACCTGAGTCACCACTGGCTGATCAGAATGAATGCCCTGGATTTTCATGACCTGAAGGAAACACAATCATGAGAAATGATATTGAGATGAGCAAGTGTTCTGCATTTAGATATGCAGGATATGGATGCAAAAATAAGAACAAAAAACTCAAAATGGACTTTATATTTAGTCTGATTTTGTAATGTTGTCAGACAATTTAATATTGTGATAAGGTTAACAGACAAACCTCTGATCCAGGTGGGTGCTCTGGGTCAAACATTAACAGTTTCCAGGCATTGGGGTGACAGCCTAACCACAGGTCACCAGTTTCAGGCTCAACTTCGATGTTGTCACAGAGTGAACCAACCGCCACAGACTGGAGTTACAGACAGAAAAGGTTAGAATAATGCTTATCTTAAATGACAACTTTAGCATGACTTGATTTGCTACTCACTTCCCTTAACTCAACAGTGTCTATTGATTTTTGGAGCAATTGAAAATCACATTAATTGAACTTTACTATTTTTGTCCACTCTTATTTGTGTTTCAAAGTAAAAGTGTTGAATGTTAATTACACTCCAAGTTAAGAAATACATGTAAGTTTACAGCAATAGCTTTTACCAAAAGTATTTGATGTCGTACATTTTCCACTATCATTGCACACTAACATCAAAACTATCTAAAATTAAAAGTATGGTAAATATAAAAAAAAACAGGAAACACTCAAGCAAAGCTTGACATTTCCTTTGAAAGGGTACTTTCTGTGGATTAACAATCTGCATTGATTGGGAAAGTCATGCTAACAAGAGCCAGCTAAAAACACGAGGTACTGAGGTTTTATGTTTAAAGAGTATTAACATCAGTTTGATTTTTTGATATGTGATCGTGCAAACATTAGCCAAACTCTGACATCATTCCTTTCCCCCACTCAATAGCCCTAATGTCATCAGATTAAGACATGTTGAAATCATCGTAATGCTTAACATGCTGATATTGTAGTGTATATATATTTTATTACGATAAAAGCATTTCGAATTATTTACCTTAACAGTGACCAATGAATTGTCTTCCTTTCGCTCCAGCACATGCACATTGTGAGCAAATAAATCTGCCACGTAAATATGTCTAAAGCAGAGAAAGAACATTAAAATCAGTGATCTCAGATATTTCAAGCATGTTTCCCTTATGCGTAGCCCTGCATGGCGGTCTTACCGTTTGTCTGGCGAGATATTAATGCCATTTGCAAAGTAATATCCATCAGAGACCACTTTGACGACCTCAGGACTGAAGTACACAACATTAGTCCAAGGCTGACCCAAAAGAGGCTCCAACATAGATTTAAGGATTGCATTGGAGAAATAGTGATCATTGGTCGCATAGAAGGCGTCCACTCCCACAGCCACGATATCGTTTACACTGGAAAGATAAGTCAGTTTGTTGTTAATTCTAATATGCATGTTTATTTATGTCATAACAACATGGGAAAGTTCTGCAAATATTAATGCAAACTCACTTCATCACCCCATTTATTAAATCTCAAGCACATTTGAAGGTACTGTAGGTACGAGTTCAATTTTGTCAAAATACCCTACCTGTAGAGAAGTTCATGTTTGATGGTTTTCAGATGCATCAGTGAAAGGTCGTCCTCCATAAACTTGAATAGCTCTATCTGGCTTGTATGTTGAGGGTGACTGACAACAAACAGATATATTGTGTCATCTGATGAGAAAGAGGCCATTGTAAAAAAATTAATATGGGAAACCCAACCGGAAATTGTGTGTTTCTGTGTGTGAGGAAATCATCAAAGCTACCATATTTTTATACAAACACATACAAGATAGTGCAACAATCTCAGCCACTCCCAAAGCGCATGCATGGGGGAACAGGTTTGTCCACATAGGCCTACTCTCTGGACATACACACAGTTTTGTCAACCGTTTTTCCCACTGGTTATACAATGAGCTGAACTGCTGAATTCAAAACTTGAGTGTCTGCCTTGTTATCTTGTGATAAGTGAATTTACCACTTGGATCGACGTATACACTGATGCCATGAGGGTTGAATGATTCCAGATCAAAGCTTCTTGGCATGCGCAGCTCCACGGGTTTCATCCGAGGATCATTCATATCGAGGGAATAAATCTTTGCCGTGACCGTCTCTTCCGAGAATGGCATTCCGGGATACTTCAGACCCTTTGAGACATTAACATGCATTACATAAACATACAGACTATATCAAATAAACATTGCAATATAAATTCTGAAACCATACTTTACTCCTATTCTGTTATGGTTTCTTCAATTATTTTTACTCTCTCAAAAGGATTTCTGGGGGGGTTGTTCCTTTCCTGGGTTGAGGGTCTAAGGACAGAGGGTGTTTTATGATGTAGCCTACATTTTGGAAAGCCCCCCACCCCCCTGAGGCAAATTAGCTATGTGTGGTAGGCCTACTGTGCTGATACAATTTACTTTACTTTTAGTAAGAATTTAAAAAAAAATCACCCTCGAGCAGGGACCGTGAATAGGAAAATGTATTTATTTATTTATAATAACAATTTTGGTCTTACAAATGAAAGCTCCTGAATCAAATAATTAACTTTGTACGGGTCGAGTCTGGCACCATCTGGTGTTTTAATGACAGGAAAAAGTTTCAGTGATAGTCTTCCATGACTTCGTTCCGAAGGCTGCCCTTCCACTCAAAATAGGCTACTTACAGTGCTGATAAAGGCACGCCCATTTGCCAGGATCGTGATATCCTCTGAGCCAGAGTCTGAAAGGACGATAGTTGCAACAAGGATCACTTTGATGTTCATGTAATGTTTTTACTTTTCCCGCTGTCGTTAGGCTACTCACCCAAATGTTTTAATAGAGCACAGTTTTGCAGGTGATTCTGCACCACTTCCCTTGTAGCCAGGCATGCCGTCCTGCAAAGTTTTCAACACGAAGTTAGGCTACATTCGGGCGGGTGGCCAAACATTTGTTTTTCATAAGATCGCCTTATCAATAGTAGCCTACTTTCCACATTAACGCAGTTGCTTTCCGTCTTACCTTAGGTTGACAATCCTCTCTCCGATCAGCGCAGCTAATGCAGCTATTGCAATCGCGATGAAAACCAGCTTTCCCATTTTGAAAAAGCACAATAGATGAACACACAACTTAACACTGTGGGACTACTGGAGCCATGAGATACGCCACATCAGGCGCGACTATGCTGCTTTCAGGACTAGCGGACAAATGTAAACTTATCTGCACTCAACCGTTTCTTCTCGACTGAGAGCTGTCCACTTGTAACCAGATTCAAAAAGTCAGATGTTAATGCCAGGTGGAAACAGGGTCTGAGTGATTAACGTTGCCATTTTGCATTCAGTCCATTGTCACATCACATGTCCATAAACAAACACTCGATTTAATTAATAAAATGGCTTACAAATGACATGAAATTACCTCATTCAACCTGAAAGATGATAGACAAATATTTGGCGTTTTCAACATATGAGAAGTACCTGAATGGAGCGTGATTCCGAAAGGTTATGCCACAGTTTCAATTGTGAGCATAACACTTCCGAACTTAGTTTGCAATAGATAGCCTACTGAGATGAAAGTTTTTAGAAAAGTTTATTGTATCATTTTGGTATTTAATGCAGGTTTAATTCACGTGAATGTAAATGGCCTGTCGAGTTGTGCCATATGGTTATGGGCCATAATAATAACAATATGGGATGTTACAATAGATGTTTGGAGTGGACATGGCCATAACTGACCTCTTGATCACAGGCCTGATTGCACATGTAATGGCAGGAGTCAATTCAAACATTTGGAGAACAGTCGGGATCTTGGGCATTCTTTTAAAAAACAGAGGCAATGCTTGGGAGTCAGGCAGATTCACTTTCCACTTCAGTGTAATTATTTGGAGTGTAATGTTCTGTGGTGTACATTTTGGCCAGTGGTGGTGACTGGAAATGGTGCTCCGAATTCAGTTCACTGCTCTTAACCACACATTCAGCTGTCTTTCCATTGCAGTACCAATACATCTGATGCCTCTGTAACTCAATTCTTAAACACTTGTAGAATTTGATTAGGGATACATGCATTGCACGTGGTTTCAAGGTAAGGTATGAATCCGTGTACCTTCCGTTCAATCCATATCCGTTTGGAAATCAAAACACGAAAAACGAAAAAAACTGTTTGATTTAATTTTTTAATTATTTGTTTCATTTAAAAAAATTAAAAACGGACTGTTTTATTCAAAATATGCCTGTAAAACATGAATTGATTGCCATTTCTTATTTTTTATTTTCCATGTCGCCCTTTACATACGAAAATGGGAAAGGAGACAAACAGAAAATGTAAGAAATGTGCATTTTCATTTTTGAAGTTCCAAATAATAATTTATATTAGTCAGCGGTTTAAACTGTGTCCCGCTGCCACAATGCCACGAGCTATGCGCGGCCATCGCCGTGATGGCTCTGACCCATAGGCTGTGTCTTGATTCAGGGGTTGCAGCCTACGTAGGCTGCATTTGAAGACCGATTGCGTCATAGCGGCGCGCAAAGGCTGTCCCATTTGCAAGGCTCCTTGCAAGGCTCCTCATATGAGGCCGAGAAATGCAGCCTTCGTTTCACGGTTTTGAAGGCTGCATCAGATGTATCCTTCGTGGCCCAACATATCCCAAGATTCATTGCGTTTTTTTCAGAGATGGCATAAAATAAAATAAAAAATAACAAAACAGCAACGTGTTGCTCCATCTTCTTAACTTTTATCTTCCTTTCTTTTTTTCTTGTACTTTTTTTTCTTTTCGTCTGGTAGGCAACTTCTTTTTCTTTTTTCCTCCGTTGACAGGGCTGTCTCCGTTGGCAGCAATCAGGGTTGCTAGGCAGCAGAGGAGCGGCGAGTTGTCACGCAAGGTAACGGCTTGTTACGTAAACCGGAAATGCTCGTAAACCGAGACCTGCGGAGACCGTCTCATTTAACAAGGCTCGTTGGCCTTAAAACCGGCCTTAAAATCGGCCTTCATAGGCTATAGCCTTCATAGACCGCGAGACTGCGTCCTACCAAGGCTGCAACCCCTGAACGCAGTCTCGCGGTCTATGAAGGCTATAGCCTATGAAGGCCGGTTTTAAGGCCGGTTTTAAGGCCAACGAGCCTTGTTAAACGGGACGGTCTCCGCAGGTCTCCGTTTACGAGCATTTCTGGTTTACGTAACAAGCCGTTACCTTGCGTGACGACTCGCCGCTCCTGTGCTGCCTAGCAACCCTGATTGCTGCCAACGGAGACAGCCCTGTCAACGGAGGAAAAAAGAAAAAGAAGTTGCCTACCAGACGAAAAGAAAAAAAAGTACAAGAAAAAAAGAAAGGAAGATAAAAGTTAAGAAGATGGAGCAACACGTTGCTGTTTTGTTATTTTTTATTTTATTTTATGCCATCTCTGAAAAAAACGCAATGAATCTTGGGATATGTTGGGCCACGAAGGATACATCTGATGCAGCCTTCAAAACCGTGAAACGAAGGCTGCATTTCTCGGCCGCATATGAGGAGCCTTGCAAGGAGCCTTGCAAACGGGACAGCCTTTGCGCGCCGCTATGACGCAATCGGTCTTCAAATGCAGCCTACGTAGGGTGCAACCCCTGAATCAAGACACAGCCATAGACTGTTTTCTGACCGTGGCTATCTCCGTCTTTTAAGTAGGCTAAAGCCTCTTGTCGGTAGTGGAAACGCATGGCAGATCTAGTAGGGTAACCCTGCCGAACCGAACTGTGCTGCTCAGAGGAAACGAGGCATGATCTAAACAGCGACAGACATACAGCTGTTGATCCAGATCGAAACGAGACAAACCACCAAATGTTTAATCTTTATTGAGAGGGGAAACACATTTTGGCTGGCTGCCATTAAGAGCCTTATTTTACAAAAAGCTCAATTCAGATAGCCTATAGCCTAAACGTGGACAAAATATAGCCTAGACAAGTTTCTTCTTTCCTCGACACACACACACACACACACACACACACACACACACACACACACACACAGACGCGCGCGCTCCCTTAAACTGGGTGATTGCCCACTTTGACTCGACAAGTGAAGAGACAGGGAAAAAAGAGAGACAGAGACGACGATCGCCTCAGACGCAATTTTCACTCGTGGACCTAACCAATAAAAATGCTTTCATATGCAGCTGTCTGCACTGGGGCTTATGCCTCAGCTGATCACGAGTATCAATAACATTATCAATAATGTAGGATGTGTCCTTCAGTTCCCAGTGCGATGCTGACGTCCGCACGTAATCGGTGATAAATGAATGAAGAGTAAAACAAACATTTATCAGATGATTATGAGACCCAAGGCAATTGCCTACCTTTGCGCAATGGTTAAGTTCGCCTCTGGGCGCGCGCACACACACGCACACGCGTGCGCACGCACTTCTTTCACTAAATTGAAACATGTATTTTTCAAAATCGACATTTAAGCCATTATTCTCATATTTGATATCCTGGTCATAAATTGTGATTGAAAATGGATAAAAACGTGTTTTAGTATAATATATGATGTAGATGAGAGGATGATTATCAAAAAAACAGGTCACTTTTCGTTTTTCGTGTTTTGATTTCCAAACGGATATGGATTGAACGGAAGGTACACGGATTCGTATGCTGCACTGCCTCATATAATGCCAATGCCACCAGTCAAGAGACGGTATACTCAATAACATACCGCGCCTACAAAACCCTGTTTAAATTGTTTATTTTTGAAGTTGTTTTTGTAGGTGATGACTCTTCCCAACATAAAAAGTAAGTTACAAACGTACAAATGTAATCAAAATCATGTGTAAGAGACTTCATAAAAAAACATGAACACATACATACACATATAGAAGTGAAAGTAACATAACATTTGCAAACTATTGACCCTGTGATACTCAGCATTGGGTGCATGCAACCTGAGACAGTAACTGTAGAATATCTACAAAAGTCCAATTAAAGAATTATAGCATCTAACAACTTCAAAACACCAACAACTCTCAACAACAGGCTCTCACCCTGAGGGCGAATCTTTTGAAGGCAGTGGTGTCATGGCTCCGAACGTCGGGGGCCTCCATCAGGTCAGCAATGCACCTTAGCGCAAGCTGGTGGGGTTGCCCATAGTGCTCTGTTAAAGAGGCCATGGTGTCTGTGTATGGCTGAGCGGAGTTGGTATATGAGTCTGCAATGAGGAGTATCAGTATGTCTTCGAACTTGAGGTGGTCTACTAGGATCTGATATTTGAACCTCTCAGTAGCATCCGGGGGAAGGAGGTTCTCAAAGGTCTTCAACCTCGCAAATCCATGTGGGTCCACTTTGCTGAAGTCTGGGATGGTTGGTTTGGGGCCCGATAGATGTACTCTTTGTGGGAGCTAAAGTTATCCTGTCTCAGATCTTCAGGTGAGCTCTGCTTTGGAGGATGCGGTGGAAGGGGATGAGCTGGCGAGTCTTGTTACCCTCTCACATGGTCTGATGCAGCTGGCTCAGTAGTCAGGCGTTGGGACTCTAGGTGGCTGCTGGGGACGCTTCCATCCTCTTAACCCTTTAACTGCCTGCTCAACCGTTTGGTAGAGCACATTTTGAGTCACTATATTTTATTGAGAGGGGTGCTAAATTTAACTCAACCTGATTGGTCCATCTCTACCATTCGGCTAACATATGTTATCCTAAAAAAAATCCCTAGATGTCACTGTGTCTTTAAATGGTATGCCTCTTAGGTCCCCCCTAAAACATGAAAATCGTAAACCGGAAAATCACTCCAAACATTTTGACAGTTTTTGGGTGAAATTTTGAAAGGTAAGTATATTTTTTCGACAACTCATACTGTCAGACGCCCTAATGAACAGAATTATGTAAATTGATACCACAAACAACTTAAATAAATGTTTAATAATTGTTTAAAAACTACCTCAACTAAACGGTTGATTTAGCACTTTATGGTTAATGTAGCAAAGTGCATCTAAGGTCATTATAATTAAATATGTCCAATACAAATCAATACTTCTGATCATTCATTGCTGTAAATATGAAACATGAATTGCTATTTCATCATAAATATGCTAAATTAATTTCTTATTTACGTAGTTTTGTCACTTTCTGAAGTTCAGCCATCTATACATTGCCCATCCACTTATCCAAGGTTGGGTCGGTGGGCCAATGGTTCCATCAGACCTCAAACTTCCCTTTCCTTAACCACATTAACCAGCTCTAACTTGGGGATCCTGAGGTGTTCACAGGCAAGCTTAGAGATATAATCTCTCCACCTAGTCCTGGGTCTTGGTGGTGCCTGGAACATCTCCGTAGGGAGGCGCCCAGGGGACACCCTTACCAGATGCCCCAACCATCTCGTACTTTCTTCGCAAAGGAACAGTGTCTCTACTCCAAATCTCTCAGGATGACAGAGCTTCTCACCCTATCTCTAATAGGCCTTTCACACCAAAATGAACCAAGAGTCAGTTCCAGGCTGGTGTTGGGGTCAGTTCAAAACTGGTTACAGCCTTATCCCAGTTATGAACCGGTTGGTTTCACATCGACCGGAGACAGCCATGGAGCCGGCAAGAGAGCAACGTGATGACGTCACTGTAAACGTGTGTGTACGTCACCCGACGCCGCTGCTCTTGTGGCTAACGCTAAAGCTACCGCTAGCTTTAAGCACAACAACAGCGGCGAATACGTCTTATTTTTACACTTGTTGGCTCTCGCTTTGCTTTCTTAAGCAAACAGGACCCATACAGCGTATTCTCGCCGGTCAATTTGATCGCTACGTTCGGTAATTATGTTATGTTTACGTCTCGTAGTAGCGGTGTTTTTAAATATGGCGGGCATGAGGTTTGAGTTGCTCTGGTTGGTCAGGATAATCCCTCCCCCAACCGTTCGCGCAAGCAGTTCTTATCAAACCCTGCTCAATCCTGGGGTATGAGTTCCCCCGGTTTTTACGGCCCGGAGCAGGCTCTCTGGCGGTGTGAAACCAAAACACTGGCTCTAACTCCGAACAAGCCCAGAACTAGCGCCGATTTTGCGGCGGTGTGAAAGGCCTATAAGGGAGCAACCAGCCAACCTCCTTAAGAACCCTATTTTGGGAACTCGTATCTAGTTCTTTCAGCCATTGGTGAGATAGGAACGAAGATCGATCGGTAGATCGAGAGCTCAACAAAACAGCAACGTGTTGCTCCATCTTCTTAACTTTTATCTTCCTTTCTTTTTTTCTTGTACTTTTTTTTCTTTTCGTCTGGTAGACAACTTCTTTTTCTTTTTTCCTCCGTTGACAAGGCTGTTTCCGTTGGCAGCAATCAGGGTTGCTAGGCAGCACAGGAGCGGCGAGTCGTCACGCAAGGCAACGGCTTGTTACGCAAACCGGAAATGCTCGTAAACAGAGCGAAACTGAGACCTGCGGAGACCGTCTCATTTAACAACGCTCGTTGGCCTTGGAACCGGCCTTCGAATCGGCCTTCACAGGCTATAGCCTTCATAGACCGCGAGACCGCGTCCTACCAAGGAGGCGGTCTCTGTAACGGGATACAGCCGCAGACTCAGACAAGCAGCTTTTGGAAGTCAGGATAATGATATATTTGTTACATCAGTGAAGAGAAACTGCAACCTCACACATGCTCACGGCCCACCTTCCTCTCCAGTAAAAAAAACGAAGAAGAAATTTCGTATTTCCGGTGGAGATACGAAATCCACCGGAAATGGCGAAGGCTGCATTTCACGGCTGCATATGAGGAGCCTTGCAAGGAGCCTTGCAAATGGAACAACCTTTGCGCGCCGCTATGACGCAATCGGTCTTCAAATGCAGCCTTCGTAGACCGCAACCCCTGAATCGAGATACAGCCATAGTCTCAGACTAACTAAGCCAAACTTAAGCCATATCCATGAAAGTGACTTAAACGTCTCAGTTTAACTAGTCCACATTAAGGCCTACTCCTGGCTTAATCTAGGCCCTGTCTGTGAAACCGGCCCATTGTGTTGTTAATTTGATTATAAATTGGCGTTATAGTATTTGAATTTTCTACTGTTTTTGGTATTTTTAGGAATTTTGGTATACTTTAACCATGAATCGCCATCTCAACCGTTTGTAAGAGGGTAATATTTAAAAAAACTATGGGGTCTAAGCAAATGTTTTTTTCTGATTGTGTTTATTATTGACCCAAGGGGAAACAAAATACAAAAAAATATTTTTTTCATTGCTTTTTTCTTTGTTAAAGGGACTGAAAATAAAACCGCTATTAAATCGCTTCAGGTTGCGTCTTGAAAAGAGAAAACTTTCATTTTACTAGTACATGGTCTAAAGATAATTATGAGCCCTTGATCGATATCCAGAACATTTTTGCAGAGACACATTCCTGTTGCCCGCTCGTATCGGTGTGAAAGGGGATATCTGCTTCCGGGCTCGTTTGAATTTTACGGACCCATTCACAGCCCGACAAAAGAGCTGCAATACCAGGCTTGGCCACTGAGCACTGCTGGATTGCGGAAGAAGGCACTGCTCCTGGGGGCCTGGTGTTGCCAGATTGGGTGTCTTTCCGCTACATCAGGGGTGGCCAACCCGCGGCTCGCGAGCCGCATGCGGCTCTTTGCCCAGCTTCGTGCGGCTCTTCAGTTCATATCAAATAATGTGATTATAATTTATTTTTTATTTTTTTATATATACTTTTTTTTGTGTGGGCCTATGTGTGTGCATGTTCGCAAACGTTTCATGCGGCTCTTACGTTCGTTTTACATGTTGTCTATTATTTCATTTTTTATTTTATTAATGTGTAGGCCCTATGTGTATGCCTGTTCGCAAATGTTTAATTGAGGACGCAACATAACGTTCGCAAACGTTTGGTGCGGACGCAACCTAAAACTGCCCGCTCAGCTTGGAGGGAGGTTTTCCGTGAGTAAACTATTTGTGTCAAGTTCGCTCCGAAACAGAGTGGGAGAGTTCATATTTTTTGTTGAACGTTATGGCAGGCCATTCTGCCTTATATGCCAGGTGTCATTTGCGCATTTCAAGGCTTCAAATCTTCGGCGCCACTTCAGCTCTCTCCATGCTAAAAGTAAGTCCCACAAAGCAACATGCATAGTAAGAGAAAAACGCTATTTTAAATTGTTATATTTTTGTTTGTGGACTTGGTTGAACTGAGAGTTTGTGTGTGAGGCAGTGCACACAATGTTCATTGTTGAAAATGACTGCCCTGTCGTCTTTAGTACTGTAGGAGTCCAGTCCTGTCATTATCACAGGGGCGGCCTTAACGATCTGGGGGCCCGTTTCAAGTCCTAGTGTGGGGCCCCCTGTTTTTTTTTTTTAAATAAATAATGCTTGTGCATGCATGTGCAAACTCCCCGCGAAAATAAAAACGCGCCCCCCCCTGAAATCTTACTGGCCACCCCAGTGCCCCCCCCCCCAGTTCAAATGTTATTTTTTATTTTCATTTAATTTTTTTAATTACATTGTTTTCCTGATATGTATCCTAGTTCAGAGATGATATGTATTTTTTTTTCTTTCTTAACTTTTTTTGATAGGTAGTTGCCAAGTTCATCACACAAACACTCCAATCCACTGATATGAGATCAGTTTGCAATTTTCAATTACTAAATTAATGGTAGGACTGTGGCCACTAGAACTGGTCTCTGGTCAGCAAAGGTCTTGAAAACAGCATAAGTGTGCTTGTGATATGCGTGCCACCCATGCATGTGTATAGGCACGTGTCCCAGCAGATTTTTGAAATCTGAATAAAAAAATTAAAGTTTGTAGTTAGTGAGTGTAACATGTTCTTAGCAAGGGCAGACTTTCATAAATAAAGGTTTATTTTTTTAGCAAGATATTTGGTCAAAAGCTAGTGGTCATCCGTCCCTCTGTGCAGTTGTTAGGCATCTGGCTGCTAGCAAGTTATGTTGTCTTGCTAATTTTACTATTCATCTGAGCTGAAATAAATATTGACTTTTTCCTTTATTATCTTCGCCAGAATGCACCAGAATGCTTAGATTACATGTTAAAAACACAAAAAAATCTTCTGGGGGGGGGGATGCCCCCAGACCCTCCTTCAGGAGTTTAGTTTTCTGACAAACATTACAATGGATGCTAACATGATTTGGGCATTTGGGATTATAAATCATCTTTGAATTGGTTGTACAGCATATCACATGCTATTCATTCAGGGGTGCGATGGCCACCCCACTCTAACTCTGTGGCCCACCTTGGCCACCCCCAGTCAAAATTTCCTGGAATCGCCACTGTGTGTACCCGTGTGTACGATGTGGCTCTTTGCAGTAACACAGTAAAAAATGTGGCTCTTTGTCTCTGACTGGTTGGCCACCCCTGCGCTACATATTAAGGCCTGTTGCCTGTTGACCCGTGTCTGCTGGTGTCTTTTACCCCTTTTCTCTCACATTCAATACACCAAAGTTAACATTTTTTTTTGCACTTTCTTAAAATGAAAGACCTACAGTAACAGCATGACTGTTTTTATCATTTTATTTACATTTAAATACTACACATTGAATGCATGAGACATTTTTTATTACAGCAATATTAGGATTTTCAGACTTTCAAGTTACCAGAGAAAAAAAATGTCTTTTCACGATTCACAGGAAAAAACAATCATATTTTCTTGCTGTAAACATTTATAAATCTCTTCTGCTTACTTCAAACACTTGCGCCATCGCCTACTTTAAATCACAGCATATGGCTTTATGGAACACAGAGCCAACAAGCAATTTTCCCCCGTAAGTAGCCGCTACAGAGGAGCCCATGATAACTTGGCCATCGTCAGTGTATACCTGAGTCACCACTGGCTGATCAGAATGAATGCCCTGGATTTTGATGACCTGAAGGAAACACAATCATGAGAAATTATATTGAGATGAGCAAGCGTTCTGCATTTAGGTAAGCAGGATATGGATGTAAAAAATGTAATAAAAATGGACATCTGATTTTGTAATGTTGTCAGACAATGTAATATTGTGATAAGGTTAACAGACAAACCTCTGATCCAGGTGGGTGCTCTGGGTCAAACATAAACAGTTTCCAGGCATTGGGGTGACAACCTAACCACAGGTCACCAGTTTCAGACTCAACTTCGATGTTGTCACAGAGTGAACCAACCGCCACAGACTGGAGTTACAGACAGAAAAGGTTAGAATAATGCTTACCTTAAATAAAAACTCTAGCATGATTGGATTTGCTACTCACTTCCCTTAATTTGACAGTGTCTATTGATTTTTGGAGCACTTACTTGAACTAAACTATTTGTGTCTAACTCTTATTTGTTTATCAAAGTAAAAGTGATGAATGTTAATTACACTCCAAGTTAAGAAATACATTTTTGTTTACAGCAATAGCTTTTACCAAATGTGTTTGATGTCGTGCTTTATCCACTATCATTGCACACTAACATCAAAATGGTAAATATAAAAAAACAAACAAAACAAAGCTTGACATTTTCTTTGAAAGGGCACTTTCTATGGATTAAAAATCTGCATTGATTGGGAAAGTCATGCTAACTAGAACAAGATAAAAACACGAGGTTGTGAAGTTTTTTGTTTAAAGAGAATTAACATCAGTTTAATCTTTTGATATTTGATCTTGCACACATTAGCCAAACTGTGACATCATTACTTTCACCCACTCAATAGCCCTAATGTCATCATATTAAGAAATGTTTAAATCATCGTAATACTTAACATGCTAATATTGTAGTGTAGGGGAGAACGGGGGAATGTGAGGCATCGGGTAATGTGAGACACCCCCTGTATCTAGGCAATGGAACACATTTTTGGTCATGTGTGATATATGTTTTCAAGCCCCTCTCATTTCCCCTTGGCCATGAAAGAGAGGGCCTCATGTTGATGTTGTAGTATGTTTTTTTCACAAAAATATGTTTTTTGCATGTAAAAGTAAATTGTCTTGCTGTCAACTTAAAGCTCCCATATTATACACTTTTCGGTACTATTATACACCATATTATATGGTCTTAGTGGTCCCTAATACGTTTTTCTTTAATTGTTTGCTGAAAAAAACTTTCAGATAATTTATTGTACTATGCTGATGTTCAGCTAATCTCACAATGGCCTATTTTTTAAAAAGAGCTGCAGCTCCCCTCGTAAATATACAATCTTTGAGCTGCCCCCGCCCCCTGTCCGGAAGCGAAGCCAGATATGCCTCGCCCTCTGTCTGTCAGGGCCGTGGACCAATAAGAAATAGGGGTGTGGGCTGCACAGTGGAAGCTTCTGGCTTTCCAGTTTGTGAGGTCAGAAACTGGGAGAATTCTGACTGGAGTATATTGAGGGGGAGGGGTGGGGGTTTCAGAAAAGGGGAGAGTGAGAAAAGGAGAGATTGTTATTTTTTTTATATTTTGGCAGTCTCTAGGCACACCGTGGACGCATGGATATGTTGGAACACATTTAAAAAGTGCATTTAGCATAATATGGGACCTTTAATTGATTGTTGTGCCAAAGCAAATTGATTCAGGTAGAAAAACTTCTATCATGCATGTTGATGAACTACCAACATAATATGAAACCATGTGATGATGATAACTGAAGATTAGCCTGATTTTCTGAGAGGTAGTTTTTTCTCAAATTGTGGCAGTGGGGTAAAGTGAGACAAATGCTGTGGGGTAAAGTGAGACAGTGTCTGTGCCCTCTTTTAATGAATCCATTATATTTGAGGTAGTGAGGAGACTAGTTTGAATAAGACAAAAGACAATGTGGACCGGAGGTGGGGGTTGATGGTTGAAGAGGTGTCACCATCAAGGGCATGGTTTGGCACGTATGTATATATCAGAGTTACTTTCAAGTGTTAAAAAAAATATTTTGCTTAATTGACCAAACCCCATGATTCTGTTACTAGTCTGACATTAGTTTTGGAATATTTGGTTTTCAAGCTAGCTGTCAGGATTCTAACTGTTACAACATGTGTTGTTATGGTAGTTTCAGAGTGGAAAAAGTAAGTGGATCAGTTTTCCCTCTTTATTTCTCTGGTATGTCTCAGTTTACCCCACAGCTGGGGTAAAGTGAGACACAAGACAACTTTTTTTTAAAACAATCATATTTTCACTGCCATTCGTCCTGAATAAATTCTGCTAATGCCCGTTTCTAGGAAACATCCTGAATTAATGGGAAATGTGTAAATTTGACAGATAAATCTTTATATTTTTTTTACAATAACAAAAGCATTTTAAATTATTTACCTTAACAGTGACCAATGAATTGTCTTTCTTCCGCTCCAGCACATGCACATTGTGAGCAAATACATCTGCCACGTAAATATTTCTAAAGCAGAGAAAGAACATTAAAATCAGTGATCTCAGATATTTCAAGCATGTTTCCCTTATGCATAGCCCTGCATGGCGGTCTTACCGTTTGTCTGGCGAGATATTAATACCATTTGCAGAGTAATATCCATCAGAGACCACTTTGACGTCCTCAGGACTGAAGTACACAACATTAGTCCAAGGCTGACCCAAAAGAGGCTCCAACATAGATTTAATGATTGCATTGGAGAAATAGTGATCATTGGTCGCATAGAAGGCGTCCACTCCCACAGCCACGATATCGTTTACACTGGAAAGATAAGTCAGTTAGTTGTTAATTCTAATACGCATGTTTATTTATGGCATAACAACATGGGATAGTTCTGCAAATATAGTTGCAGATTCAACTCCCCATTTAGTAAATCTCAAGTGCATTTCAAGGTAGTGTAGCTACGAGTTCAATTTTGTCAAAATACCCTACCTGTAGAGAAGTTCATGTTTGATGGTTTTCAGGTGCATCAGTGAAAGGTCGTCTTCCATAAACTTGAACAGCTCTACTTGGCTTGTATGTTGAGGATGATTGACAACAAACAGATATATTGTGTCATCTGATGAAAAACAAGGAGGGCATTGTAAGAAATAAATACGATCAACCAAACTGAAAATTGTGTGTGTTTCTGTGTGTGAGGGAATCATCCAAGCTACCATATTTTTTATACAAACACATCCAAGATAGTGCAACAATCTCAGCCACTCCCAAAGCGCATGCATGGGGGAACCCATTGTGATCATCTCAACAGGTTTGTCCACATACTCTCTGCACATACACAGTTTAATCAACTGTTTTTTTCCAGTGGTTATACAATGAGCTGAACTGCTAAATTCTGAGTGTCTGCCTTGTTATCATGTGATGAGTGAATTTACCACTTGGATCGACGTATACACTGATGCCATGAGGGTTGAATGATTCCAGATCAAAGCTTCTTGGCATGCGCAGCTCCACGGGTTTCATCCGAGGATCATTCATATCGAGAGAATACATCTTTCCTGTCCCTTCTGAGATTGGCATTCCGGGAAACTTCAGACCCTTTGAGACATAAACATACAGACTATATCAAATAAACATGGCACAATAAATTATGAAACCATACTTTACTCCTATTACGTTATGGTTTCTTCCATATTTTTTACTCTTTCAAAGGATTTCTGAGGGGATATTGTTCCTTTTCTGGGTTGAGGGTCTAACGACAGAGGGTGTTTTGCGATTACATTTTGGAAAAGCCACCTGAGTCAAATAGATATTTGTGGTAGGCCTACTGGGCTATATAGGCCTACAATTTACTTGACTTTTAGTAAGAATAACAAATCACCCTCAAGCAGGGACAGTCAGGAAACATTTTTATTATAATAAAAATGTTGGTCTTACAAATTAAAGCTCCTGAATGAATCATTGATCTTTGCACGGGTCAAGTCTGGCACCATAGGTTATTGACAGGAAAAAGTTTCTGAGTTATTTGTCTAGCTATGACTTCCGATGTGGCTGCCCTTCCACTCAAAATACTCACAGTGCTGATAAAGGCACGCCCATTTGCCATGATCGTTATATCCTCTGAGCCAGAGTCTGAAAGGACGATAGTTGCAAGGGTCACGTTAATGCTCATGTGAATTTTGTGTTTGTTTTGTTGCTGCATTTCCCGCTGTCGTTAGGCTACTCACCCAAATGTTTTAATAAAACACAGTTTGGAAGGTGATTCTGGACCACTTCCCTTGTAGCCAGGCATGCCGTCCTGCAAAAGTGTTCAACAAGAAGTTAGGCTACATTCGGACAGTTAAGTTAACCCAGAATGTGTGATCGCCTTATCGATAGCTACTTTCGACATTAGCGCAGTAGTTGCAACTTGCTTTCCGTCTTACCTTAGGTTGACAATCCTCTGTCCGATCAGCGCAGCTAATGCAGCTATTGCAATCGCGATGCAAACTAGCTTTCCCATTTTGAAAAAGCACAATAGATCAATTAAATAAACAGCTTAACACTGTGGGACTATAGCCTACTGAAGCCGAGATACGCCACATCAGGCGCCACTATGCTGCATTCAGGACTGACGGACAAATATAAACGTATCTGCACTCAACTTGTTCTTTTCGTTGTGTGAGTGATTAACGTTGCCTTTTTGCAGTCCATTGTCACATTTCCACCTTCAATAAACAAACACTCGCTTTAATAAATACAATTATTTACACATGACATGTTGAAATGAACTCATCATTCAACCTGAAACACGATATGCAACTAGTTGGCGTTTCCAACATATGAGAAGTACCTGAATGCAGCGTGATTCCGAATGGTTAAGGTACTACATCCGTAGCTTAATTGCAATAATGCTAGTTTTAATTGTGAGCATAACACTTCTGGATTAAGTTTGCTAATGATAGTGGGATGAATATTGTTATATTTTTTATTATAGAGGCATTTAGTGCAGGTTTAAATCCACGTGAATGTAAATGGCCTGTCGACTTGTGCCACATATGGTAATGGCCATAACCATAGATGGCATGGTACAAAAGATGAATGGCCATGGCCATAACTGACAGTTGACCTCTTGATCACAGACCTGATTGCATATGTAATGGCAGGAGTCAATTTTAACATTTGGTGAACAATCAGGATCGTTGTTGTCTTTTGTTTTGTTATGTTAAACAGAGGCAATGCTTGAGTCAGGCAGATTCACTTTCCACTTCAGCTTAATTATTTTGAGTGTAATGTTCTGTGGTGTACATTTTGGCCAGTTGTGGTGACTGAAAATGGTGCTCTGAATTCAGTTCATTGCTCTTATCCACACATTCAGCTGTCTTTCCAAGCTGAAATGTGTGCAGTACCAGTACATCTGTTGCCTATGTAACTCAACATCTTAAAGAACACTTGTAGAATATGATTAGGGAGGGATACATGCATAGCACATGGTTTCAAGCTAAGGTATGCTGCACTGCCTCATAATGCCAATGCCACCAGTCAAGAGACGGCATACTCAATAACATACCGCGCCTACAAAACCCTGTTTAAATTGTTTATTTTTGAAGTTGTTTTTGTAGGTGATGACTCCTCCCAACATAAAACAAAAGTTACAAAATTGTCTATGTAATCAAAATCATGTGTAAGAGACTTCATAAAAAACAAACATGAACACATACATACACATATAGAAGTGAAAGTAACATAAAATTGGCAAACTATTGACCCTGTGATACTCAGCATTGGGTGCATGCAACCTGACAGTAACTGTAGAATATCTACAAAAGTCCAATTAAAGAATTATAGCATCTAACAACTTCAAAACACCAACAACTCCTGCACATTACATGGTGTGCAACCAGCGAGCACTGTTATGCGGGGCACACACGATTCCTGACTCTGTTTTTGTGAAGTTGTGTAAAGGTTCACAGTGTAATACAGCAGGACCCCCTATCAAACAGTTTCAAGCAAGACTGTATATTTGGAACATACAAAATAAATTTTATTATCCATTCTCTTCATGTCTACATCTTATTAGAATTTCTAGACAATGGCATTGTCAAATAACACACCCAAATGAATTCTAATAATCCTGACAGGTGGCAAGTATACATTTCTGTCAAGTCCAGGTGTCAAAATATAACTGAATGTGAAAAGCAATTTTAAATCATCATCTTTGTTATTTTAACATAAAAAGGGGAGCCATGGCCCTGGGCCGCAGTGAGAGCTAGGCAGGACATGGCCATGAGCACACATAAACACAGGTGGAGGAGGCGGCTTTAGGGTTGAGCACCGGTGGCTGCAGGGACTTGTGTGGCCAGAGTGTTGGGAGCAGAGATGACGGGTGATCCAGCAATGTTAGCCAGTGGCTGTGTGGAGGACATTGAGGTGATGCCTATGAGAGACAAGGGGGCTCATTAATCATTTGGTAATGGGTTCATATTCACACATCATCACAGTCACAAACTAGAGGTATGAATTTGAACAATAGCAACATTAGCCAAAGAAACAGTCAAGATTGTGATATAACTTCATTTGCAGCCATTTGCAGTTGCTCTTGTTACAATTGCCTTTTTTTGTTTTGTTTTAAAGAAAAAAAAGGAAAGATAGATGTAATTTTTCTATACAACCCTTCACAATCTGACTTTTACTTTGGCTACAAATAATAGCTAGACATTTGCGTAATAGAAAAAGAAGAATACAATTCCTATAGTTCATTGTGTGCAAGATGACTTACCGGCCATCATACTCGAGGAGCTGACTGGTGTGGAGCTGGCAGCCATCCCTCCAGGAGTGGCCCCCCTTCCCTGATCTTTAACGATGGGATCTGGAGAACAAAAAGCAGATTTTTAGCACCTCGCAAACAAAATACATGTGTAAACACAATCAAGCCAACTTTGAAGTGTGGGCAATTTTTTTTGCTTACGGCAGTTTACTCAAGCAATAAATAACCAATTCAGACGTGGTAATGAAAAATAATAGAAAATAAAATAGGGAGAGCCATTCTTACAGAAGTATGGATGATCCATGGCCTCTCTGGCTGTGAGGCGGGCTTGATGGTCATAGCGCAGCAGTTTGTCCAGGAAGTCCAGAGCCTCTGTGCTGACCAGGTGCTGGTTCTCACTGTGCACAAACCTCTCCCACCTTTTGCGGGAGTGTCTAAGAGAACCAACCGTGGACAAAGTATCGATGTCAGGTATTCGTCAGTCAAAACAATTACATGTTGTTTGATTGAGGCCACAATGTTTTACCTTCCAAGAATGTCATTGAACCGGGGATCCAGCTCAATGTTGTACTTGTCGATGTAGTCGTACAGGTCCTCAGTGCCGAGCACTTTTGCAATTCGCACAAGCTGCGAGTAAGAAGAAACACAATTCAATCATATGAAGGGTATTGAGAAATGGATTCCCTAGCAGTTTATAGTAACAAAGTCATTTAGGAACTCATTGATTTAAGGGACTCAAAATAAAGAAATAAACCTTTTTTCATTTAAGAATGTGCCAGTTTCATTAATTATCTGTACAGCTTGAGAAGTATTTTTGTGGACATCCCTCTGTAGTGGCTAGATATGACTATCTTTATTCACCTGCAACAGAAACTTCTTTACTATATGCAATATTAATTTTTGTATTTAGAAGACAGGAAACTTTCCTTGATTGAGTTATGTACCAATACAATTGGAGAACTAGTTCAACCAAAGTGTTACGTTGTAGAAGCAGAAATGAGCCATGGTGTAAAATGTGATGTGACCCATATCGGCTGTTGTCTTTTACCCCTTTTCTCTCACATTCAGTACACCAAACTTAATAATAAATGTCCACTATCACTCAATAACTGCGAAGATAACTTTGAGACGGACAAAATCCCAGGTGCTCTCCAGAAGCGCTGCCATACGGACTCAGTGTAGGAAGAATGTTATGTGGTTTGACGGTGTAAAATAACAAAACCATCTATGATGCAATTATGGTGGGGGGAAAATACAGCCCCTGACACTGCTGTCTTTAGACCACAGGTTTGTGACTATACAAACTAAAGACTTGATTTAAAATAGATGTTAAAAAGGCCCAATAACTACCTGATCGTAGTTGTCATGACCGTGGAAGAAAGGTTCCTTTCTGAATATCATGCTGGCAAGCATGCAACCCAAACTCCACATGTCCAGGCTGTAGTCATACATCTAGAAAGGATTTCAAAACATTTTAAAATCAATTATTTCTTCTTTAATTGCTGTGTTGTGTAAAATGTACACTACTACACATTGAGGAAGAGTATAGGGCTCTCACCTGGTAGTCTACCAGCAGTTCAGGTCCTTTGAAGTACCTGGATGCCACTCTCACGTTGTATTCCTGGTTTGGGTGGTAGAATTCTGCCAGACCCCAATCGATTAGGCGGAGCTGCAAGTTTAAAAACCACTGAGTTGAGTGTATTTCTTAAAAAAATAAAGTAAAAAAATAGAAAAGCTCTTAGCTTGAAGACAAGACAAAACCAGAATGGTCAATATGTGAGACAATACCTTTCTGTGTTCATGGTCAATCATTACATTGTGTGGCTTGACATCTCTGTGCATTATCCCCATACTGTGGCAGTAATCCAGAGCCTAGCAGGTCAAAAGGATAAACAAACCTGTTAGGTGTATGCACTGAATACCAGACTGATGTAACTAGATCATGAAACTACAATATTTTAGGAAAATGTTAAACAATCGATGCGGACCATAAAATCAAGAGAAACAAAGGCTATGTCTTACCTTTAAGATTTCGTACATGTAGAACCGTATGTCGAAGTCAGATAGGGTTTGATACAATTGCTGTGAAAAAAAAATGGATTAGCCATTTGTCAAATGATTGCATATCCCAAAGTACAAGACAACAGAAGCACTGTGCTATTTACCTTGAAGTCTGTGTTGTTCACATGTTCAAAGACCAGAGCAGGGGTTCGGGACTAAAATGAAAGAATAAAAAACAAAATACTTATATTTATGTACGTAAAACTCTTAATTTTTTTTACAGTACAAAAAGGAGAACACAATTACCACAGGATCCTTGACGATATCTAACAGTGAGATGATATTTGGGCCACCCCTCAGATTTTCCAGGATCTTTATTTCCCTCTTGATTTTCTTTTTCTTGACCGGCTGTGAACAGAGGGATTCTTGTAACAAAACTGAAGTGCCAAGATGATGACATCGTTATGAAACAAAAACATTTGCCAATCCTCCAAGGATCTTGACTGTATTATATCCATACCTTGAGTATTTTGACGACCACCTTTTCATTGTTAGTGATGTTTATGGCTTCAAACACTTCACTATATTTGCCTCTTCCTAGTTTTCTGACTAGCTGATAGTCGTCTTGGTTCCTAAAAACACAGAACAAAAAAAAATTGTTGAAGAACGCTCAGGATCCTTAACCACAAAACAAAACAATTACAACTAATTGGCCAACAATTTCCCCTTTTTCCTTACCCCCATTCAACAACATGGGACTCATAGTCCCAATATTCCCGAGGTCTTTGTGTGTTTACATCAGGGTAAACTCGAGAGCGGCTTGGAACAGGGCCAGACATATTCTACACAGGATCTTCTCTAAATCTCCTAGAACAAGACCAATAATACAAATTAAAAACAAGTGACTTAAAATCCCAACTAAAATAATGAGTCACATCAATATCACTTTGCACACTAATGCACAAGGTTTTAATACTCAATTACATCATAACAAAAAAACTGTGACGTAAGGTAAATATATTATACATTTATAATTCAAGAAAACACAATACCTACCTGGGAGATTCCCTCCAGGATGATGTTGATAGGGTAATTAAAACAGGAGCCTTTGGTAGGAAAGCTATAAGAGAATACAAATATAAAACAGACAGTTAGATTACTGCAGTCCAGCCATGCATACTAGGTCAACGCACCATAAGTAGAAATATTAATGAGAAATATTAATTAAAACTTAAGATACATTTTAACTTGAAAATGTCCCCCCACTGTTTCACAGGATGTTGATTTAAATATGAGAATTTCAAATGAAAATACCAGTTTGTCACGTGCTAAAGGAAGGTAGTAAAAATAACGTTCGAACTGAAATAGACAGACTGTAAACAAATACAATATTGTATCTAGTATGTCTCATAATAGTGGCGTGTGAAATATAGAAACCTCAGTGTTAAACGGGGGCATCAAACCAGTCTAATCAGGAGGTACAGGGTTCAATACAGTCATCACTGGGGGCTACACCAAGGCTGTATCTCCTGTTGAAAAAAAAACACAAAGTAGGTTGATTAAAATCAATACTGTCAATTAAACAAACGTGAGCGAACTATGTGAGCTAACGCAAGCAAGCCAATACAGCAAGTACGGCTACAATGTAATGTATGGGTTTATAAGAAGCTTCCAATCGACAAATTATCTGTCTGGTACGAAACGCTGGTTAAGTCGCAGCCGGTTGCCCGCTTAGTACTTTAATGAAAAGGTGAGTGTACGCACAAACCGTATGTGGCCCAAGGCCTGCACAAGTGCAGTGAAGCTAACAGCTAATTTAGCGTAGTTTAGCTACCAGGCAAAGCAGGCAGCTGGATGGGCTGCTAGCTAGTTAGCATTAGCTCGTGAATGGCAAATGGAAAAGCCGGTTGGAAAGTCACAACTAGCTCTCGACTTCGTTATGGGACCGTAACGGAAATAAATTACCAGCCGGCGTCAAAATAGTCCAAAAAGCATTATAGTGGCTGTAGAGCCGTACAACAAGCTTCGAAAAAGATGTTTCCTAAAGCTAGAAAGTGCTAAGCTAGCAGGCTAGGGGAGTGAATAGCCTGCTGGCTGGCGAGGCAACTGACTGACAACGCCTTGAAAAAACATCCTACAAACACTGTGAACGAACAGAAAAATGGAACCTCAGCTGTGTTACTTGTTTCCAGCGTTCCCCCGCATGTAAAACAGTCAACGGTAGTCCCAAATCTACGACGTTTTGTTGGTTAAATAACACGATTACCTCTCAGCAGCGTTGTTGGGACGTCAATATGGCGATGCTTGGGATCAAGAGCTTAGTGCGAATAGCATTTCCCGCAGAGGGCGCTCTCTTTTTTCTTTTTCATGGGGGAGATTGCAGCTCCCTCTGCCACCAACAGGTCTGAGGAGCCAGAAACTTTATCTGCATGTGTTACTTACAGGCTACTCAGTCACTTATGTAATGTGTTTTAGTTATTTAAAAAACCTTGGTTAATCTAACTCAGACTCACTGTTAATTTCAATAAATAGCCTTATGCACGTTTGGCCAAAGGAATTGATAGGCTGCTACGAGGTTGTTAAGGGCATATTAATTCAGCCCTTCAGTGAGCCTACAGAATTGTTTATTTTTTTATGTAGCCTAATGAGTAGGCCTAGGCTACAGACGGCTCATGCATCACATAGCAATTTAATTGAATCGCATTCCTGTGCTCTCCATTCCAGGATATTTATAGGGATGTTCCTTTGAGACTGATACTCAGTAGTTTTTAAAAGGTCTTTCTTTTGGAAAAGCATAGGCCCAGCCCAGGGCTCACTGGGTAGCCTAAATGCACAATGGTAGACTATAACCGATAGAAAACAATACATGTTCTGTGGCATCATTGAAAGGTTACTTCAGTTCTAGAAAAAGCCTCGGGCATTCTCCTGAAGTAGCCTAACCACCCAGCAATAATCAATACATAAAAGAGAGGAAGACTAATCTCTTCTGTGAGTTTAAATGTTAAGAACAATTGCTTTCATTTTGAATTAATGTAATGAAAGGGCCCCTGTAAACCTATCCCCTTGTAGCCTAATTGTAGCCTCTGCCTGCAAGTCGTGCACTGTTAAACACACAGAAAAAGTCTTTGACTTCACCTCAATCCGATACATCTGGCCAGGGTCTATAATTACCTATGGCAAGGCCTATTAAAGGTGAAAAATCAGGGAAGAGCAGCAGTAGCCTATAAACGCCTATAAGAACTCTTGCTTGGACACAGCTGGGAAACATTGTCAAAAATGAAGATGTAAGTTTTTATTTTTTGTCTAAAAGAAATGTGTCTTTTCAAACTTTGCCAAAATGTATTATATTGCTGCAGATGTGCTCCAGATGAACTCCACACAATTATATATAAACATGCATTTTAAGTAACTTTGAATTATTGTAATTTAATTTGTTTCAGCTTCATGGGGTGTCTTTTTCTTTCAATTGCAACTATGGTGGCAACAGCTCCAATCAGAGGTAAGCCAATCTGAAGAGAGTTTTTGTTAAAATGTTGTTTTAAATCTTGTAATGCACATATATTTACATAGTTATAATAATGTATTATATAAGATAGTTATATCTTACATAATAATTACTTTCTTTTCAAGCCCAAAGAGAAAATGTGTTGAACTTCAGTAATGGTGAGATGATTATTAATGTAACTTATGTCATTTTATGTTTATTTTTACATGCAAAGTAGTCAATTCCTGCCTTTTTATAAGATCAATCAGACCCGTTTAAATCACCATTGTAGACCTTTATCACATAACATGTTCATTTTTGTTGCTATAGATGCACTTGGCACAACTCCTGAGAAGACTATACCTGCAAATATAACAGGTCGGTGATTCCAAAATGTATCAGATAAACTTGATATATGTTAATTTTTAAACAGAAAGGTGACACGTTTGATGTCTCCTTCAAATTGATTTTTGTTTCACAGGGAAATTAGTAATATCGTATAATTAATCCACATTTACTTTCTAATATCTGCAATGTTTTCAAACTCTGTAAGTAAAGGTTGATTTGTTTGCATTGTATTTCCTATTGAAAGAAATAGATACAAAGTAATACAGTGGGTTATGTTGGTTAATGTGTACATATATTTAAAACTAGAGGATCACTGATAAATTTTCTTTTGATTTGGTGTAGCACATGCAACAAAATACAAAACATGGTGTTTGTCATCAGTCATTTTAGATTTTTCTTTGTATTCATTCACAGATATGTCAAAATCAGAAGAGAGTTTTGACGTAAATGGATTTGCAGGTATGTGGGCTTTATGTCACATACATACATACATACATACATACATACATACATACATACATACATACATACATACATACATACATACATACATACATACATACATACATACATACATACATACATACATACATACATACATACATACATACATACATACATACATACAATAACTATTTATTCTCATATTAATACATATTAAATTATATTTAATATTTCAAAACCTGAAAAATTGGTGAAGGGGGTGATTACAAATGTGCAGTAATTCAGATGTTGTAGAAATATCTTTTTACTCTTCTTAGCTACACCCAAAGACCCTGACAGCCATGAGATGACGATTACTAAAGTAATGGGGAAAGATAAGGCTGATCCTAACAGTGACCAAGGAATGACAGCGGAGGCAGAAACTTTGTCAGGAAAACAAGTCTTCCGTTTGAGAGGAGACCAAGTGGCCTACAGTCTCCAAAGAAAGGCAGCATCACCAGGCAGAGTTACTGTTTTAAACGGTATGTTGGCCCCGAGCCCGAGCAGAGAACTGCTGGATTGGGACAGTTTGGAGAACAACAATGGCAGACGACCTGCTCCCGTGGGAAACAGAGGAGACCCAGACTATGATGGTAAACACTATTCCCCTACATTACATTAAACTAAACACATTGTTCCAAGAATAATGCTCTTAGCATTCTTAAGGCTGAACAATTGGTTTATCTACTTCCATAGAAACCAGAGAATTTATGAGCGCTGAGACGTATCCGATGGGTAGGAACTATATTTTCTTCCACCAGTGAATACAATAGTGTACTTACATGTTTGATTATCAATGCATAAGGTGACTGCTTTCATGAAATATATGTCATTTTTGGTAACCGTCTTTCCCACATGTGATGTAGCACCTCAAGAGCACGTGCCCAGTAGCTTGTCTGTTCCAACCCAGAGCCAAGCCCCCTGATGATCATACAGAGGTCTGTTTTCCTTTTTGCTTGCTATTTTATCTATCCACCCAGCCTGGCTTATAGGAAACAACTGAATATGTCAAACACATATGGCACATTGAAATGTGTTACATTCCATCCTTGCCAATTAGACTATAAAATGGTTCCCGCTTTGTTATTCATCTGGTATGAATGTAATGTTGGGTGACATTGTTTTTCCTCCCCTTTTTTTCCAGATTCTATTTCTTCCTCAAAATGAGTCAGGGGCCGCCACATGTTGAGTCAGAGGAGGCAGGAAAGGCTGCTTCCATATACAGTTGCTTCTGGGACTTTTTTTTATCCAAATTTAGATTTTTAAATGGATTATTTTTTTTGTATTTTTAGCTATGTGATCATATGAACCTACCTATGTGTGTGTGTAAATGTGTAATCTCCTGCAATATGAATAAAACATTGAAGATACATGTAAGGAATGCATTGTTTTCATTTCTTAATTTTTAAAATGTAGTTTAGTTTATAGTCAGTTAAATACAAATACATTTAATACAGCTTAAGGTTATCAAATCATAGGAATGTGGTAGAGCAAACTTTCAGCACAACACAATGCTATATAAGATATTAGTTACATGCAAAATACATACGTGTATACTGTATGTTATTTCCCATATAATGTGGGAGGATCTGGCAGAAAAAAATCTGTGTTGCAGATTGTGTGGTAACACCAGTTATAGCTTGAGAAAATGGGGGAAACTTTTTTTTTAATACAGTTCCTTTGTTTCATTTCTTATAGTGCTGTAGCTCACTGTACACATCTGACTGGACTCCATGTAACTCCTATGAAAAAGTCAAAACAATTCATAATTGAAACACAAACGATATGTAAATACAGCCATTTCATATTGAGAGTCTTTGAGGCTTAAATAGTAATATAGTTCAGCTTTACCTGGTAGGGGGATTCTGTGACCTCAGTTGCCATTTTCTTTGATATTGAAGACGGATGTCTTGATGATGATGGATTTCTTTTACCTGTCAACAACAATGTTAAAAAGTATCAAGTTACTTTCCATATCCACCCAGCAAACACTCACACATTAGCAGCAACATAGACAGAGACCGTGCTCACCATCATGTGAATTCCATTCTCTCCTTCTCTTTTGGTGAGTGGCAAAGCAGAACACGGAAATAGTGATGAAGAGGGTCAAGATAATATCAGATGCAATGATGCCCACTACGGCCCCGATGTTTATTACGTAACAGGAACCACATTCTGTGAAAGAATGAAGATACAGTGGGCTGTAACACCAAAAAACACAGATAACATTCATTTCCAGCCTCCCACAGGAAAATAAGTTTCTAGAAAAATAGATACCTTGCTGCCCTTCTGCTGATCCTGGAAGACAAAGAGTTCATGAAACTTCAGATGATAACAGCACTTCTACTATTGGGTCATCGCTACAATTTATTCATGTGAAATCACACAAAGCACCCACTCACCAAACAAAGAACCCACAATACAGAGAGCGTCAGACATCTTCTGTAGTTCTTTTTTGGGTGAGTGAGGTTGAGCTCGAAGGCCACCTGTCCTTCTGTACTCCCTTCAAATGGCAGTGTTGTTGCACCCATAAACAAGAAGTTGGGTGCCAGAGGTGGGACGATTCGCAGATGAAGAAGTGTCCGCAGGCGATACTGGCAGTGGTGTGAGGGCTGTGTGGGGAGGAGGAGGGAGTCCACTGAGAGAAGAGGAAGCTGCTGTTTGTGTTCCTTCTCTAGATGTTAAATTCATGTTCAAATTCAAATTCATGTGAGGGTTGCTGGTGTCACAGAAAACACACATTCTTTTACTCTGACTCTGTCAAATTTCATCATTGGAATTCATACCTTCTTTTTGATTTTTTTTAACAGTATATTGTTGTAGATTGTTTAGGTTAACTTGTTTGAGATGCTTTATTTCCTTAAACCTGCAGTTTCTGCTGAAATACATGCAACAGCGTTTCCTCATGACCTGTGGTTTAGAGCAGGCGGTGGCCGCAGTCACTGCTACACAGTCGTCAATGTTAGACCACAGGTTTATATCTCTAGGGGTGAAGCTGTACTTTCAGTGAAATGAAAGCATTCTTTCATTGTTTTTATCAAGAAGACCATTGTGTTTCAGTGTCCAAATTATCAAAAAAACAAAAAGATGGATATATTAAATACAACATTCTTTATGCCTAATGTGTGTGCACTTAGCATACACAATTCAGAAAATACAAACTTACTGAAAAGAACATGAGATAACCCCTCAGTTATAAAAATCTATGCAAGTAGAAGACCCAAGAAGACAATTAGTCAAAATGTAGAATGAATGTATCATTATTACAAGGAATATCTTGTTATTTATAAATGGCAAGCAGCAGCAAGAATATATGGATCCTTACGACTCAATTTTAATTTCTAATATTAAAGCACCATTTATATGTTTGTGAGTTGTAACTGTTTACTTTATAAATGGTTACTTATTTATACACTAATATTTCATCTGTTATAAAGCTTTTATAAGATTACCAGTCAGTATGTGGAAGATACCTTATCTTTATCTAGCTGGAAACTTCATTTTTCTTTTCAGCTTTATCCTCTAATCAGTTGTTTGACCTCTGGCATTCTGGAAATATCCTGTGGAGCAGCTGGACAAACTTTTTGATAGATTATTGAACTGTTAAAAGAACTCGATGTGAACTGTTATTAATTACTAAACTATCAGTTGAGAAAGTATGACCTTTTATTCATGAGTGTACTAATCATTTTACCATTAATGACTCACAGGTCAGTTTTTTCTTGTTGTCAACATCTTACATATGAATTAACTGGACTGGGGATGGGAAATCATGGGAATGGGAATTAAAGCTGCATCAACAACTGCTTGTGTGTGCTTATAATGCAACGTTATTGTGTCAAAGGCTGCCCTTAAATCCAACAACAAAGGACAGATTAGTCAACTCTGATCTACAAGCTAAAGGGAAATTCCTCATGCACAACCTCAAACTTTGTGAAAGTGACCACAGGACAAGATGGTTTGCGCTTTACAATCCATCCCATTGCTGGCCTCTCAAAATTATAATTTGGTTTTTCTATTCCAGTGTGGTTTTACTGCATAGACAGCCTAACTCAGGTTAGTGATCAAACAACATACAGTATATTTACTGTATAAGCGGTAGAGCAGAAACATATTGCAAAGATATTGAATCAGCTTGGTCAACTTGTCTGTTTGACTGAAATGGCCAACAGCCGTTTAACCACAGCTTCACCTCGACACACAACGAGAGCTAACAACATCTGCCCCAAATCTGGTCTCCTTTGTGAGTCATACTGTTCCTATGTCCCTATAGTACAAAACAAATTAGATGAGAAGAACCTTCAAAGCTAACAAACATAGAAAAACTTTAAACCAAACAATCAACCATATACAAATATTAAGTAAATGATCGTGTATTGATAATATATTGTGTTTATCATTATGCTGAACATTCTATTTTGTCAATATTTCTATAACATTATCATACATACCTCAAATGCTAAATCCACAGGAAAAGCATGTATATAAAATGACTGAAAAATAGTTATTTTATGTTTTAAAATCAAAAAACGTCAATACCATACAGCTTTTGATAAGGGAGAAATTCTGTTAAAATGCAGACATTTTGCTACCATTTGTTGACTGCAGAGGGTGCTGTTGGGTGTTGTTACAGTGCCAACATTTCACTTAACTGGACTGAGATTTTATATTTCTATTCACAGGTTTGGGGTTTTTGATTAAGACACTTTGAGCTTTGTGTCTGAAACGCCACATAGGTTTTGCAAATAACTCCAAGCAGATAATTGAAGAGCACAAGCACACATTGTGATTAAATGGCTTTTTAAAAGGTTTTGAAGTGCTTATATAGGGCAATTAGAATGTTGTAGATACAATGCATTGGATGAGCAGCAAAATAAGTAATATAGTCAAGTTTTTATTTTATTTATTATGACTGTGTTTATTGTTTGTGTAATGAACTGAACAGAAATGTTACATGCAGGAAATGCAAAATAATTTAATGTGAAAGCAGTTTAACAACATTTCGCGATATATTTTTGATAGACAAGGATATATAAAAAGCTGAATTTCCTAATGTCCTACACCATCTTTAGATTAGCTCTTGCAGTTGGCCCGGACATTCATATACACTTTGTTTGCTGTAGAGACAGGAGAAGAGAGACACAAAAAAGGAGGAGAATATATTATTTCAAAACACAAAATTGATTTTGAAAAAGCTTTAGCATTTCTGATAAATACACTACAAAAAAGATACATTTCAGCTCCATTTTCTCACCATTGTCTATCTTCTGACGGCGAAAGCTTGCACATCGGTAGGTGACAATGACAATCATGAGGGTCAGGATCACATCAGCACAGATGATGCCCGCTATTGTCCCCGGCTCAATCCTGTAGCAAGACACGGTGCTATCTGGCACACACACACACACACACACACACACACACACACACACACACACACACACACACACACACACACACACACACACACACACACACACACACACACACACACACACACACACACACACACACACACACACACACACACACACACACACACACACACACACACACACACAGACACACATATAGACAGAAGAGAAGTGTGGGATGGGAGGATGTGAGCTCATAAACTGACTGGAAAGAATGATTCAGCAAGTGCTTGTTTCAGCAAGCTTGTTTTGTTTTTCTTCTAAATGATAACATTGATTAAAAAAATCATTCCGTGTGCACTTCTTTGTTGTTTTACATACCTGCAAGCCCCACTGCCAGGTCTTAGAGGGGTAAAAGGAGAAACATGAAAACATGAGAGATGCAGCTTTTCTTTGCTATTGGTGTCATGCAGCAACACCTCAGTCGGTTAAGTTTCCATCGTGCAAAGTGATTGTGGTTGAATTTCCTGTGTAGGACCACCATTTGTGCTTGTGTGTGAGTGTGTGTGTGTGTGTGTGTGTGTGTGTATGTGTGTTAGGGTAGGGGAGGAAAGCTTTAAAATGTACTTACCACAGAGAAAAATTAGGGCAAAGATAAAGAATTTCTTGTACGCCATTGCCAAGTTTTTCAACTCAGTTCTGTGCTTTGCTGAGAGACACAAAAATAAACCAGACTTTGATTTGTGCCACATGATTCAAAATGTAGAAAGGCATTCGATGATCAGTCACATGTTGTATTATAATTCAATGTCCTTAAACTGTCACGGTATTTGATCTCAGTATCAAATATGAATCACTTAAAATCAGCGGTATGAAACAGAAGGTTTGGCCTATAATCTGCATTAACAACTCCTCTACCACTGTAATTTTAATGTTGCTTAGAAGGAGTTTTAGGAAAATTGACTGAGAAGAATTAAAGTATAAAGAAACAAACAAACAAACTCATTATTAAAGGATTACACTAAACAACATGTAGATTGAGCTCTGCCATCAAAGTTGTATACAATAAAAATCCCCTAGATTTTCTGGTTGTATATCTTTAATCTAAAATGACAAACAAAACCATTTTGATGTGGCTCAACAGACATTAAATTGTTAAAAGTTGGGACAAGGAAGAGAAAGTCAAAAAGATCTGCATACCTGCCGCCTGTTCTGCAGTCTGGAATCCAAAAAAAAAGGATGTGACTCTAGTTTCCCATCAGTTTTTTTGTTTTACTTCTGAGGGCTGACGTCAAATTTTCTTGCTTCCCCTGTTGGGCGGAAACATCGCCTTTTTGTTTCTGTGTAAACTCAGTGCTGGGTGGCAAAACCATAACAGCAGATTTTCTGCCTACTGAATGCTGCTTTAAACTTTTACACCTAAGTTATAATAGTAATGTAATAGAATATATATTATTATGATAGAATAGTCTTCACTTAAATGTCTCTGAGAATATGTTTGTGGACTTTGCACTCCAAAAATAACTAAATAAAAGACACAATTCACAGACATAAAACATCACAGAGGTCAAATATACAGTTAAAAGTATATTCAATGAAGTACTACTAGACACAATCGCACTGTACTGTAATGGCTATCACACAAACCCCAAAGAAGTCGCATCTACCGACTCTCTCACTTTGAAACACCAACTAATGTAGGTGGAAAATGTTTTCTGTACTTGAGGTAGCCTACCGTTAAATACTCTGCCACAAGGTTCATGAGTTGGAACAGCAGAGAACATTAACCGGATCAATCTTCAGGGCCAGTTTTGCTGAGACTCTGCTCATCTTAAGAGAGATCAACTCGACAGACAGACAGGAGCGAACAGGTTGTGGGTTGTTACATAAGATGCCACCCCTGTGTATATGCTATTTATTCATTAAGCCTCTGCATGGATACACTCTGTATGACATTCAAGGATTTGTGCTTTTAATAAACACTGCCAAATGATTTTGGCGCAGGTCCTTTCACCAATCCTTTTGAATAAGAGTGAAACTTACTCTTGGCAACAGCAGATGGAGCTGTGAGACCGTGGACAGCATACTTCAACACAGAGCGCTCGATGCCTTTGAAATTGAAAATGTCACACTAGTCTATGGGGTTCACACATGTTTTGTTCTTCATTACATACATCCCAGTTACTTTGGACTCAAACTTCCTTTCAAAAATAAACAGGCATCAAGGCCCAGTTTCATCTGCAATAACACAGAGTTAACTAGGAAATACATCCTAAATGAGGGCACTTTGAAGACTTTTTAATTCGGAAAAAAATGTTTTGCCCCGCTCTGCTACCTAAATTATGTTTTGATTCATTTCATGTTGTCACGTATTCACTTCCTGTCTCATGTTTTTTTTTCAGATGCTTCCCGTCCTGTCCTTGTGTGTTTTCCACATTTTCCATTTTCCCACTATGTCCTGATACATTTCACCTGTACCTCATTATCCTTTCATCCCTGGTGTATTAAATGTGTGTTTTCCCCTTTCTGGGCAGGTACTTCTTTGTTCCCTAGAGTCAAGAGTCCCAACAATATCCCTTGTGTTGAGTTCTTCTGGTTATTTGATCTTGAGTATCCTCTTGGGATTTGGCCTTTGCCATATCCCAGTCAGACTTGTTTGTCTGAATCCTGATTGACAGAATCTGATTTAAAGGTGGAGTCAGTGATTTTGCTGAAGGCTTGTTGTCAAAATCACTTTTTGTCAAAATCAGTGAATATCACGTTCAAAATCTGCTCCCTGTCCGTACTGTGTGTGTTTTCAGAAAAAAAATCCTGTGTCCGTAGGCTCTCCAAACGGGAATATTGCTATGGTGGGCCCCCTTTGTTTACATACCCTTTGTTTAGATACCAGGTTCAAGCCTAGGCTGTGTATAAACTTTCCTTTTTTAAAGGTGATGTAAGCGATTTATTTGTGTTAACATAAGTGTTAAATCGGTCTTTATTCGTACAGTGATCATAAATATAGTGTGCGCGTTACATAAAGCCGATCTCTCAGTCACCCGCTCTGCATGTAATCGGCAAATAAACTTTTCGGGGATCCCACTACTGATACCCAATCAGAAGAGAGAACGCAACAAACCGGCACCCGTCTCACTGACGGTGCACATGCAGAACACAAATGGGTGAATGTGTATGCACCTACAATGGCGGAGCAGGTAAAAATCCTTCCCAATGTCTGTTTTGATGGTTTTTATCATGTTTTATCACACTTACGGATCTGAGATGATGCTAGATAACTCGCTTCTGGAAGACCGCAGTGCATTAATGTGGTGACGTGGGACGAGGGAGGGGACTGCTAATTGCAGTCACTGACAGGAAGTTAGCTTAACTGACCATTCCGCTAACTGAACCTTTAAGCGCACACACAGTACGGACAAGTAGCGGATAATGAAGAGATATTCACTGATTTTACCTCAACAGTTTATCCACACAGAAACACAAACACCTGTAGTACAAACTGTATATTGTTAAATATACACATCCATGTATTCAGTGGGATATTGTTTCATAAGAGAGAGAAACACTGTAATAGTTATTTAAATGCAGCCCCACTCAGTCACCTAAAACTACATGTGCCCCGGGAAATAGAAACCTATAATACAGTTAGGCTATGTTGTCTTCTACAGCACATGAACACATCACATCTGATCAGCATACCAACCTAACCCCTGAATATATGTCAGACTTGCTTTTGAGTTACATTTCCTCTAAATCCCTAGTCCTCTGGCCATTCGTCTGTTCTTTGGGAAAGGAGAGCAGCTTTTAAGAGTAAACAAACTGAGAACCTGAGGCTGTCAGAATTTTTTTTATTTTACATTTGACTCCCTGGTTATTTCTCTGTTCCTTTAATGTTTAGTGTTATGCTCTTTCACCTCTACACATTCTACATCTCTCCATGCTTTTATCTTAGCAATGGTTTATTAAGAAAATAGTCACAAACATTTTTAGTCATTTGATAAAAAAAAAACGATTAATCACTGTGTTCTAGTATGATATTTTGATGTTGGTGATTCTTAGGTGACACAGAAATTCCTACAAGGCTGCGTCTGTATAGGGTACTAAACCCTGGAGAAAATACATTCTAATAAACATGAGCCAAATAAATAGTAGCCCAAATGTCAACATTTAAAACATAAAAGTAGAACCTGCTCTTGATCTCATGTTGATTAAAAATCTATATATGGTGTAAAGAATAGATTTTAAGCACAAAATGCAGACTTTACACAGAATATGTCATATAAGTAAATATTCATTGGGGTAAAATTAAAAAAGCTTTACCGGTCCATTTATCTTTCATTTGTAACTGTGTGTTAAGTATTATGTCATTTTATTATGTTATTATTTTGTCATTTTGTATCAACCTTGGACCAGCCACACAACAGTTTGTCTTGATTCATTGAAAGATTGATTTACTGACTCAAGTGCATTTATTAAAGTACTGTACAATTTTGAAAAACTTGATCACTTCTCTTATGACACTATATACTTTCTTAGGGATATATTACTTATTATTTACTATCATTACTTTTTTATTACACTTGTTATAATTATGAATACAAAACACGATGTGATCTTATATAATATGTCACATTATTGTAGCCTAATCTACCAAACAATCAATTTGTTATGATTTTTTTTATATTAAACATTTACATGCATATGTATACTATCGGATATTAAAGGTGCTGTAAGCGGAATGGTTCTTTTAGCTAACTTCCTGTCAGTTACTGCAGTTAGCAGTCCCCTCGCTTGTCCCTACGTCACCACACTGCAATCTTCAAGCAGCGAGTTATCTAGCATCATCTCAGATCCATAAGTGTGATAACACATGATAAAAACCATCAAAACAGACATTGGGAAGGATTTTTACCTGCTCCGCCATTGTATGTGCATAAACATTCACCCATCTGTCGCTCTGGCGTGCACCGGCAGTGAGACCATGAGTGAGACGGGTGTCGGTTTGTAGCGTTCTCTTTTGTGATTGGAAATAAATTTCGGGATCCCCGAAACGTTTATTTGCCGATTACATGCAGAGCAACTGACTGAGAGATCGGCTTTATGAAACGTGTACATGTAATGTACGTGTCATGTAAGTGATCACTGTATGAATAAAGAGCGATTTAACACTTATATTAACATAAATAAACCGCTTACTTCATCTTTAAAGTAATCACACAGATAGGCCTATAGGAGCTATTCTGCTTAATATGTATTTTTACATTTAATTATTTAATACATTTTGATAATTGCACTTCTTTGCTTTCACTTAAATAACATTTTGGACTTCTTCTCATTTATCATTACATCATGTTATCGTTAGTTTTTTTTGCTATTGTTAGTGAAATCATCTAAATACTTATTTTACTATTGCCTATTTATTTTATTCTTACAGCAGCTGTTGTTCACATGACAAATTACTATCGATAAAAAAAATGTCTCCGCTTTCTCACATTCTGCTCACTTCTATGTAATCCTCCCGTGGTTTAGAGCTAACGGTGAATGTGTGGCTTCCCCTCTGCTGGAGGGCGTGGACCACAGCTGGGGGCGGCGATGGGGAACAACGTGCTCTGTGTGTACAAGCAGCCAGCGATAAAGACAACAAGCCAGTCAGACTTCAGGCAGAGCACAAAATCACAGATCCCCATCCCAGGCTCTGTAAATCCCTTCTTCTCCCCCACGCTGTGTGTGAACTGATTGGTGACCAAGAGGACGACCTGTTGAGGATTTCAAAGAGAAAACCGGTTCTGACATGCACTTTGATAAATGTGAGTACATGGGCTTTTAATTTGTTACGTTATGACAGAAAACAGGTGTTTTTTGCCGTGTGGAGCTTCATAGCTTTATGGTGATTTGACAGTAGAAGATGACAACTTAAAACTTACTATTTTAAGCATCTCTGGACAACATAGGCTACAATGCTTAACTTGTTTTCAACATTCATTAAGGGTTTATTGTGTGAGTGCCAGCATTATGATGCAAACCATTTAGATTGCATTAATAATTGTACAGCAATCTTAAACACAGTAGATAGAGTTTGTTTTCACTTTTTTAGGAACTTTGGAACCTTACTCAGACTGGAATGAGCCTCTATCAACTCCTACTTTTTTTAAAGTTAGACTGAGTCTTCAAGCCAATTAGGCAGTAGGTATTTAAAGAGTAAACACCTCCTTACTGATACTGTACAGTTGAGTGGTTTCCTCATGTAATAGCCCTTCTCTCAGTTTACAATGAGACAAAACAAGCACAATTCGGGTGAATCCAAGAGGATATGATGTGGGGAAACCCTGACACACCTCCACCCCTGCTCGCTTGTTTTCATTTCCCCTTTTTGATTAATGCCAGACAGGCAAAAGTGTGTAATGCAACCGCCTAACTTTCTTTTTTAAGTATTCGTTGACACAGGACTGACTGATCACATATTTGGTTGTGCCGTGCTGTTAGACCACAAAATGAGGAAACTGCTTCTTTCTTTCGCTTCGGTGTGAGCCAAAAGAGAAATGTCGTCGGAATCCCCAACCTCCCACGCACATGACTCAATGTCCAGGGGTTTCCACAACTCTTATTTGAATGTGACACAGAGATGGCCAAAGCACTGTGTGTGGGCAGTTGGTGTAATCCCCAAATGTATATGCGATCCAGCCAAGTTGTCCACTTACCCCCGGACAATCCAAAAGCCATGTCCTCACCACTAGTTTCTCTCAGCTGATGGTCAGAGCTTTTTAAAAATAGATTCATTTCATTAGGCAAGGCAAGGCAAGGTAAGTTTATTTTTATAGCACAATTCAGACACAAGGCCACTCAAAGTGCTTTACAGGGGCAAGATTAGAATAAATAAAACACATTTTAAAACATTTAAAAGCGAATAAAAGAAGCAAATAAAATAAAAATTGCAGGTTAAAATGGAAACAAAAAAGTCTTCAGACTCGATATAAAAGAACTGAGAGTTGCAGCAGACCTCAAGTTTTCTGGGAGTTTGTTCCAGATTTTTGGTGCATAATAACTAAATAACATTACATGTGGCAACATCTGTTAAAAGGCCAAAAGTGGCATTCTGTTGTAAAGATCAAATAAGTTCAAATTGAGTAACCTATAGTAACACCTTCTCAACCTGAAAATTAAACTTGGTTTCACTGTGATGTACTCAGTGATGTCATGTATTCTGATAAAGAGTGACCTTTATCATGTGGTGGGGGCATGTCACACACGGCAGCTCAAGGGCTCATTCTTTAAGGGGTTTTAGATGGAATTGATACAGTGAAGACTAACTGTACAAAAAAGTCAACAGTCCAGGTCATGAACTGATATTTCTTTCTGGCAGGCAGAATTAGCATTTTTCCCCCCCAGAAAGTACACCCTCTTCGTATTGGCTCCGGTGAATATAGCTGTTTTGTTACCAGAGCAAATGACATTCACAAAAAAAGTCAGAAAGAAGAAATTATATCAGTTCATGTCTCTTGTAGTTCTTCTGCTCTGCCTCCTAGACATGTAGGTTGCAATAGAGAGCACAAGGCAACACCGCGTGTTGAGGTGACGTGCATGTGACAAAACCAAAGGCAGGAAGATGTGGTTTGCCTTTTTTTTTGTTTTTGTTAGCGTAATGGAGCGAGACAGGAAGATGTCATAGAAAATGAGCAGCAGTGGCGATCCCATGCCAGACATTTTTTCTGATGAATTCATCTGGTTTTTGACACGGCCACAAGGTCTGTGTTCCCTAATGGAGGAGGTTTTCGTCAGACAAGAGCTTTGCCTTTGAACTCCGGTTCCACAGACACACGGGTGGAAATATCACTTTATCTTTCACGTGTGGGGCGACGTTTTTTTGAGGAAACAAACTCTGTGTCGTCACATGGTGTCAGCTGGAAACATCTGAATTCTGTTTTGTGATGTTTTCTTTCCTCTTTTCCTTGCTGCTTTTACCTGTTCAGTGGAAATCAGAGGAGGGAAAAGCACACACTCACAGCATAATGGATTTCATACTGTATTGATGCACTTTATCTGAAAGAGATCAGGCAATGGAGAAACTGGCAATAGCATCAGGACAAGCACAATTTGCAGTTTTAGATGGGGGACATAGTCTTATAGCCTAGTTGTTTGACGGAAAAATCATGCATTTATTCTAAAACCGATGAATCGCTTTTAGTCATTCTTCAATCAGAATCCTCAAACATTCTCTTTGTTCAGCTTCTCCAATGTGAAGTTTTGCAGCTATTAACTCTGAAATTAAAGAATTAAGAATGAATCAATAATTGAAAAAAAATAAGTAGGAGGTAAATGGATGATGAAAAAAAAACTTTATAGGCTACACAATATCCACGTTTAACATGTGAACACATATGAGCAATAGTCACTCCTTTTGCCATTCATTGTCTTTCTTTCAGCGCCAAAAGAGAAGCCGTGTTGCACTCTGCCCACAGTGAAGAAACTCTTGGAGCAGAAGAGAAAGCGTGAGACGTCCTCCTCTGTGCCGCCCTCCTGCTCTACGGCCAGCACAAGTCCTGCTCCTCCAACCACTGCTACAGTAAGGCAGCAGCATAGAGAGGCGTACATCATCTCACTAAATATAACATCACAAAGATCTAATTTTTTTTCTGATTTCCCTTTTACCCCTTTTGCTATCTTCCAGCAGTTGTCTGCATCAGAACAATTTACCTGTACAGGTAAGAGTACGACAACACTTTAATGACAGGTCTGGTGATAGTCTGTATTTTGCTTATTGTAAAATGAAACAAACTAACATTAAAATGATCCTAACTGGTATATAGCCTGATATATCTTACTCCTTTGTGCCATAGAGCTCCATTGTTGTAAATAAAAACCATTTAAAAACGCATCAGTGGGCCATGCGGTTGTTCATCACAATGAAGTTCCCCGGGCATTTTAAACCGATACCCCATGCACTAAACCATCCTGCTGCTATAACACTCACAAGTATTACCATGGCTGAAAACGGTCTCTATCAAATACACTGTTTTATCCTGTTGGAATTTGCTTAAAGCTACAGTGCCCAGCTGATTTAGCTGAATTATTGAGCTTTTTTTTAAAATACAAAAGCATGCATTTTTGACCTGTTTATTATCAATATTCATGTCTTTACGATTGCGTAATGGGCCGAGAGCCGCGGACAGAGAAGGGAAGGGAAGTATTCAGAGACAGTCCGACACATAGATTGTTTTGATCTTTTCATGGCATTCGTCACCAATAAAAGAAAAACTAAATCCATAAATATCACCAAACCTGACTGTTTAATTATTTTATCTTGAGCTAGCACACAGTATATACTGTATATCACCGACTGAGTCATCTTTGATGGATAACAGTCTGTATCCTCTGGCATCCTATAGGTGCATCAAGCAGCTATTCAGACATGGCAGTGAGTTATGGGCAGCAGTGGACTCCAGCACCAGAGTCAACACTGGGTTATTACCCCACCAGCCTTCCAGGATCAAGCTATCCTGCAGCGTACAGCAGCCTCCCTATGACATCTGAATACGGCACACAGCAGCAGCAGGTCACAGGATATGGTGATACAATGCCTCAGACATATGTAAGAGCAAAAATCCAATGGTTGTGTTTGCTTGTTAAGTGCATAATCATACATTAATATTTTGTGATTTACATGAAATCCTTGATTCTTTTGGTGCAGGATTGCCCAATGACTATAGCAGACCCTGGTATGGCTTCTTCCTGGCCTCTCACACAGCTGAATTTTGGTTCATCCATGGACGCCACCAAGCTGGAGGAAGCCAGGATGCTGCTCAGGGGGATGGACTACAACAGAGCCACCAGGCAGGATGAAGATGGAGACACGTGAGTTTTTCATATGTGTGGTTCATATGTGTTTGAAGTTTACCTGCTAGTGAGTCCAATAAAAAGAATACAAGTAAAATGCATCTCCGGCCTTCTCATTTTACTTTGAAGATCATATGTTGTAAAACCTACACTGATAGGTATAGTACCGCATGCAAGCATGCACACACACACACACACACACACACACACACACACACACACACACACACACACACACTCATGCACACAAAAAACATGCATGCACGTAAACATACACACACACACACACAGACACACACACACACACATCTGCACGCACGACCACAAACTACTCTGAAAAAAACAGAAGACATATTCTCTCCAGACTGGTTTAAACCACCACTGACAACATTACTGTGTGTGCGTGAATGTGCGTAACGTGAGCGCACAATTTATTTACTGTACTGTTCACTGGAGTCATCCACTCATTCTTGACGATCAGAAACTCAGATAAAATGGACAGAGAAACTCTGTGTATAACTGTGACAGGGAATAGCGTGAAGTTGGTGGTGGGAATTACAGAGATTTTTCCGGGCCCAAATTTTAAAACTGATCTATCATTCGCTCTTGTTTTGTCAGCATCCTGCACATCTACACTGCCAAGGGGCTCAGGGAGTGTGCCTATGCTGCTGCAGAGAGGCTGAGCGACATAGGCAGGCTGGATGCCAAAGAACACAAGGGGAAGGTATGGGCAAAACAAAAATACAATTGTAATCTTATTAAGTTTGCAAATTGGTGCAAAAAAGTATTTCATTTTAAACATAGAAATGAACATAGGATTGTAATTATTTCACAATAAAGAGGTTTAACAATAAATGCTCCTGTGCAGACTGCTTTGCTGGTGGCGGTGACGGCAAACCAGCCAGAGATTGTGCAAGACCTGCTGTCATTAGGAACCGATATCAACGCCTGTGATGTAAATGGACAGACAGCCCTTCACCTGGCCGCCCACTATGGCTTACCTGGGGTCCTGCAGGTAATATTGAAGTTATTTGAGAGTGAATATCACGGCACTTCAGTTGGCTATACCCAGAAAACCTTAACCGTGAATAATTTTAAATTTGCAGGCAATTTTGTCTAGAAGGCCGGCTGTCAACTTGGAAGCCCGAAACTTTGAAGGTAATAATATAATGTTTCACCAGCTGTTATTACTAGTTGAATGCTCAAAGGTGCCATGAGGAATTTTCAGCTTTTGTTCATTCTTGCACCCCCTTTGAACAAAAGCGGTAGTGTTTTTACTATGCCAGCTATAGTTTTAGGGTGAGCGTACCCACGACAAAGGCCTAAAGAAAAACCATATAAAAATAGCATTCTTTGCACTGATGGTCTCCTTTGTTGTTGGATAAACGAGTTGGAAGAACGAGACTGTTTCAGAAATATTTAAAAGTTCCTCGTAGCACCTTTAACTAGAGATGTTGTCAATAACATAAGAGTCTGAATTCAAATGTAACATATTTATTTTTCTTTATTGCCAGGTATGACTCCTCTGCACTGCGCAGCCATCTCTCACAGTGTAACCATGAAGGCCTTGTCCAGCAGCGGACTGGCAGATGTCAGTCTTCAGAACAAGGCCGGGGAAAAGATCTCTTGCGTGCAGATGCTTCTCAACGCAGGGGCGGCCCTGTGCAGCCAGGTACACCACAGCTCTGTCCCTTTTCTCACAGTAAACGTGAACTTTTGAGCTTTGCTGAGAAATAGATCCACAGATGTGTCACACAAAACACAAAAAAATGAATAGTAAGGACAGATTACAGTAACGGGTCAGTCAGGCATGCAGGTTAAAAAGTGTCAGTAGTCCAACATGCTAAAACCCTGACCTTTCAGTCAGTCAGAATGTACAGTTCATAGGGGAAGTGCCCAGGTTGTATCTAACCATCAAGATGCAAGTGATAGTACAAGCCATCCCCCCCATAGTCTCCCCTTTGTTTTCCCTTTCTTGTTTGAGGCTTGAATGTCTCATTCAGAGCTGTGGTTTCAATTCATTTGTTCTGCAATTCCAGGAAATCAAAAGTAACAAGACCGTGCTGCACTTGGCTGTCAAGGAGGGGAACATTGATCTGGTGCGTTATCTGCTGAGCATTCCCCTGCCCAACATGAAAGACTTTGTCAACTTGAAAGTGAGTCCCACCACTGACATGACACTCAAAACTAGAGTTTCCATATTTCACATGCACGTGTTTGCTTGTTAATCTGAACGTAAACAGTAAAAAAGAAAAACTAGTGTAAACAATCTGAGTCATGCTGATGTGTTTGCCCCGTTTTGTCCGTGTATAGGCTCATGGTCACACAGCATTACACATGGCAGCCGGTCTCCATGGGAACCCCCACCAGGAGGAGATGCTGCGGCTGCTGTTGAGCAGAGGAGCTGATCCCAGCATCCGCAACCTGGAGAACGACCAGCCAGCCCACCTGCTGCAGAGCGGCCTCCGGGGAGAGCAGGTGAGCAGAACACATCCATGTTGTTTAGTCATATTGTTTCAGTTCATATCAAGGGCAATGTATTATCATCTTAAATTTCAAATCTAATTTCATCATTTCCAGCTCAAGCTCATGCTGAAGAAACGAAGCGCCTCCTCCCGTCGACGTATCGTGTCCTTGCAGGACCAGGAATAAATTTGAACCACTTGTAATCCCCATTTTGTGGGAATGAGTCTTTAAGATGTTGCCTCTGTTGAGAAGGGGATTGAGTGTATTGCTATGTTGTTTTGGGAGTCTCTGGCCTTCGTTCACAAACTAGTTTGGCATCATAGTTTGTGTTAAAACTCACATTGGAGGCTTTAGTGCATTAAGCTTAAACTGGCTGTGCACCAGTGTGTTTTAAAATGTAGAACTTTATTCCAAAATGTGATACCCTCTGTCGAGGCCTGGGGGGAAGAAGTGCTCCTGCTCCTGCTGATCATTTGGCATGGTTTTTAAATCTGACTATTAGAGACATTTTAATTTCAGATATTTTTTTTCCTTTTGTCAAAATGGATATTTAACACTTCAAATGAAAGGAAATGAAGAGCATTGTTGATCTCCATAAAGTAAAAGGTGAAGTTATATTCAATTTCCTTGTAGGCTACGCTCCCAGTTTAATGTTGATTTCTATGAAATTGTTTGTATAAGACCTCAAGTACATTGTCCCCAAAACTGCTCTGACTCCCCTGTCAAAACCCCCCATCATGATAAGTTATCATATTGATACACTGAGTGATGGTTCTGATTTCAGTCAGCATGTGTGCTTATGTTAAGACTGTGTGAGTTCAAAATGAGTGGAAGCATATGCGTTTCAATCATGTAACTTTCTCTCCGTATGCATCATATTTATGTGTGTGACAAATCGGGTACAATCTCTTTTCTTTGTGGAAAAACAAACTTTACTGTGTAAAAAAACAATATTATGTATTTGAAACTGACGTTCTTATCACAGAGCCATTGCATGAGTAATTGTGGTGACAAAGTGTCTGACTAACTGTACATTTTTCTCGTGAGTCATGAATGAAAGTACAACAACACTGTATTTATAGTTCTACCAAATCTTTGTTCAGGGAAGCCCTTTGAACAGTCCCAGTCGCATTTAAGGAGCATTCATTTTTCTTAAAGACAAATTTCCACTGAAGTTTACTGCCACGACCCTTAGTCACAGGTGAAATAAGGTCGGGTTTTCACTTTAGTGATGACTAAGGTTCTAGCTGTCTCTCACTCAACCCATGTGTCATCCTTGATATTAGACATCGTAAATTCCTCTAGAGCACAAAGGAAAGATAAATGTAATAAGCAAACAGAATATTGATAATATTTTCTCGTTTTTACTTTACATTAGATTATTCAAGACATTGATACAATCATGTTGAGTAGACCTTTATTTGAAACAGTGGTCTCCTCTGGATTATTTTTTTAGTACATTTGCCTTGGATTAAAACAGAAGAAATTACTAATAATAATAATAAAAAAATTGAAACTTAATTACACATTTTAGATCCATTATTGTATTTTCCAAAGCATTTTCAAAATAAAACACATCACTGACATCCTTTACATTGTCATCAAGATGCTAGTTATTTTATTTCAGCATTTTATACGTGTCGTTTTCTATTCATGCTTTCTTCTTTCATTATTTTGTAATGAAGAAAAGTAAAAGCAAAAGACCATGATTGTTACAATTGATCAATGCATGCAGGATTTTGTTTCCTTGTGGAAAATGTTCTTGATCTATGCATATTTAATCATGCTCTTAATTCAGCAATACAATGTGGGAAGATCTGCAACATGTTATTTGAATAAAACTGCTTTATAGTTTCATGGTTGAGAATATTTATTACATTTTTTCTAGTCCCAACACTCACAATACTGAGCAAGCCACACATCAATATCTTGCTCAATTAAGACGTGTTGCAGAATTCAGTAGGAGACTCAGGGAAACGGTTAGAATGCGTAGAAAAACCCTGTTTTATTTCTCATCCGGCTGGTAGACGTATATCAGCCATTAGAGGAATGGCCATGGTGGTGTGTATTTGCTGGCATGGCTCCTGTGCTGACTTCCCATCTTCCAGGTAGATACAATATTTTCTATACAGTTTGAGGAGGTACTGAAAAGGGAAACAAACGAGAGAGAATTGCAGAGAGAAAATCAACAGTATTGCAACCATGCACACAATGACCCTTAACAAAAAGTGAACCCACCCTCTGTCTTTGGAAGTTGGGTACCAGATGAGCTGGAACTGCAAAGAGAAAATAGGGACATTTAGTAAATATTCTTATTTTGCAATTCTTTCACAATTTATGATGATGAAATAATCATTTTGAAAACTGTGGCCACAACTTAGACTTGGTTTTGGATCAAATGTATCCGGTGACAGGTTCACGGGATTCAAAGGCAGTTGAAGCCACAGGGTTCTGAGGTTATTGTGTTAGCACTCCAGATCAAAATGCAGCTCTATTGTCCTGTTCAGACAGCAACTCTCGTCTTTTTCTTCGAGTCTTGCCATACAAGCATGCGATCAGCTGGGAAATGCAAACTGCCCACCCACTACCAACACATGAGTGTGATGATGCACATGTTTTAAAACTGCTTATCAAGAGCAAGCAGCACTGAGACAAAGAGAACATGAAAGCTCCACCCACGCGTGATTCGTCACGCAAAGGTTCTGTGTAAACTCTAATGTGTTGGAAGTGTGTTTGTGGGTGTGTATGCAGAACAGGGAGGGAGGCATTTAGTGTAAGAGGCATCCAGGGCAGGGATAGGAAAAGCTGTGGGAAACTCAGATTTTTAGTCAAAGAACAAACTGGAAAAGATGTGTATTTTTTTTTCCACACTGGTTGGGCATCCCCTGCAAGTCAAAACCATTCAGCATGCACAGGCGAATCATCCACTGAACCTTGCACAACTCTTACTTGGGTGAAGATTTTACACATTTTGTGAATTTTTTACCTGTTTGAGGAATGAAAGGTTAGTTACAAAAGGTGAAGGTGCTTTTTGGAAGTGTCTGTATTCAAGTGACATGTGAGAAAAAGGCTAAACTTACTCAGGGCTATTAAAATGCCAGAGACAAACAGAATGGCAGCAAGGATAACCCCTACAGTTCGCAGGGTCTCATAATCTACAAAGGGCAAAACCGCGTGGGGGAAAAAAAACGCATTGGAATCTACAATACAAAATGTAATAAGCTAAAAATGGTAGAAGTTAAATGAAACTATAGTAAATCTTACCATATTCAAAGTCACTTCGGTCTGTAAACATTGATTCTGCGGAAAGAAGAGTCTGGTTTAGTTATGGAGCCTAATGAACAGTATTTTATGTTGAGTGCATCACAGAACAGCAAATAAGCCTCTAGGTTGTGCGTCAGTCAGCACCATGGACTGCAGGGTTTACAGCTCTCCAGATCTGCAGCACTGACTCCACAACTCCTCAGGAGTATTTTTTCTCAATGCAGCATCTTTGCTCAGCAGAAAAAGATGCACCAGGAAAAAGGCGGGTTACAAGCCAGGAGGGGGAAACAGGGGTGTCACCAAAGCAGCAGCAGCAGCAGCAGCAGCAGCAGAAAAAAGCATAGATAGATAAAGTGTTTGAAAAATTATTTGCCTTTTTAAGGAAGCACGGTGAAATGACAGCTGTGTATACGTAATGTTTAATTCACCAAAGATTTATATGTTTGAAAAGCACTGCAAGTGTGCTTCAGGCTACAGCCTGTGCCAGATTGTTAGGAAATCTGTTCATCAATAATGCGGCTTGCATGCTGCTGAACCCTCACTCCCAAGAGGCTGAGCTGGCAGATTTGTATATCTTTACACCGTTTATTTCTTTCTCTGACAAAAAGACAAGTGCTAAAACATCTTTAGTATTGCATATTTGTTCATCCCAATGGGGGAATTCACCAAAGGACTCCTTTTTTTGGAACACCGATACATTCCTCACCAGTAAATGGGCTCTTGACACTGAGGCAACAATGCAGCAGTCTAATTAACAACATACAGATGGGTATGAAATAAAACAATAAATTTGATTTTTTCCTAGAAGTAAATAACATCACACATTATTATAAAGAAAATAAATGTATTTTTTTCTTAGCACAGACAATCTGTAGGCTCCTGATCTCTGCTCTTACAAATATATATAGTATGTTACACCCTTAAAAATCCTATTTAAAAAGGAAGAAAGATCAAACCTGTGGTGGCCATGGCTGCGCTGTAGAGATGTGGAGGAGCTCTGTCTCCCAGAAATGTTGCAGGTCGCTTGGTTGCAGTTTAAGGTTGGTCAAGACAGCAGGCAGAACAGCTTCAGAGCTGTCACTGTATAATCAGCAGGGAGCCCTCTGGTGGCCACAGCCAAAAACTACAGTACCAGTGGTAGGGTGTGATCTCTTATACAGTAACAGGTCTATGGGTGGGATACATCTCTAGGGGGTAGTGGGTCAAAACAACTACAATAAACTACAAGGAGCAAAAAATATATAAACACAAAATAGACAAGACGATCTTCAACACTCTACTGAGTACCAGTCCTCTGTGGTACCTGTGAGTTTATGTCCGGGATAATGATGTGTTGGATACTACAACACTTTCATGTCACTGTAACTGTCCATAATACTAATATCAATTAAATTCTTGTTCTGCCACTACTACCCGAGTATGATATACTGATCTTGATGCCTTATTTTTCATTTTGATAAGTATTTATTTTTTTGTTGTTTTTGTTAACTTTCTTTTTAATTGGGATTATTACGAATTGTTGCAATAATTTGACTGTCCATTGATGCATTTGAAACTTCCAGGGGACTTGAGGTCCGCTTCGACACTTGGCTCTTTTAAATCAGGTCTGAAGACTTTACTGTTTCCGTTTTAACCTGTAATTTTAAATTTTTATTTGTTTTCATTCTTTTTAAATTTTTAAATTATTTTATGTTTTATTTATATTCATGTTTCTCATTCACTTTTATTTTTTTATGTGTGCTATATACTTGATGTATTTTGTTTTTGCATCTGTAAAGCACCTTGATGGCCTTGTGTCCGAAATGTGCTTGAGAAATAAACTTGCCTTGCCTTGATATCCGTTTATTTCCTAAATAAAAATGTTCAAAGATCAGGGGGCTATATTGAGCCAGTAAAAAAAAATACTTTTTTTTATCTTTTTTGGGTGCAGCCCCCTTCTGCCTTGGGCCCCCCCAAGCCTGTCCGCAGTCCGACGGCCCTGAACGTAACTGACCATCGTCAGATACTCATAATTACCGAGTAGAAGTTGAATGCGTCATCATAATACAATTCAATGCAGCCTCTGAATGGGCGCTTAGGCTACTGGAGCACTGTCCGACAGTAATAGGCCTGTGTGTAAAACACATAGTCACTGTAGTAGTAACGCTACTGTAGGAACCGTTGCTCTACAATGAACTGGCGCCTTTTTTTTTAATGAACTGGCGACTTGATCGGAGTGTAGCGCGGCCAGATGACAGCTAACGTAGGCTCCAGCCTGCGTCCCGTCAAAGGTAATGTTATGAATGAACAAGTAGTAGGCTAATTGTTTCAGCCTCCATGTAGTTTTACTCTCACCATTCTTAGAAGAAAAGTTGTTGATGTCCTGGGCCCCTGCTCTGCTGCTCATATTCCTGGCCTCCAGATTCTACTGGGGGCTGTGTGGGCCCTAGCTGGCTGTGGGCCCTTATAATCGTCATAAACTTTACCCCCTATACGACAGCCCTGCAACTAGAACCTGCATAATCGGAATGCGCCAGTTTTGTTCTCCCGTCCTTTTGTGCAGTGCAGTCAGCCCCCTCCCTCAAATCCATGTGAGGAAAGATAGCCTACACATGCAGCTTTCACATGAGCAGAGGCTGTTGTTGGACCTCTCTACAGTGGAAAATCTGCCAATAAACAGCAGCGAATGCAGACGTACAATAAGGTGCATTTCATTAGAGAAAGCCTTTTCCAAAAGCTGCACAATGCAACACATAAATCATTCATGCTCTCACTGCCGGTAGATAGTACTGCATGGGTAGCTGACGCGTCTGCAGCGTCAGCAGAACCAGCAGTGCAGCCTAAGATAGGGCTGCTCCCTGCTCTACTTCTACTGGCAGAGGTGTACAGGGAAATAATGGTGGATGCAACGAAAACAAATCTAAGGAAAGGAACCTTTTCATAATTTTTTTTATGATTTTTTATTATTATTTTGCATCAATCTGAATGTCACAAAAATAGAAACGATAGTCACACCTTTACTGCCATATATAAAGTTGGCAAATTATCTAGTAAAAGCTACTGATGATAATAACATTTAGAAAACAAAAACAAAAAGGTAGCACAGTAACATTAAAAAAAATTGGAAGATGAAATTGAAGGAAGCTTCACGTGTTAATGGAAAGATTGTCTTCGGCAGTGATCAATGTATTTGCTGCCACCTAACGGCAACAGTCAGTGACACTGTGAAAAAGAGGAAGCAACGGATGAGTTTTCTGTTTTATAAAACAATCTCTAACAGCTTTCATTCACAAAAAGTAAACATATTCAGAAATGACACTTACAAACGGATCCCCACTGCTCTTTGCCTCTGGGTCTACTCAGCTGTAGAAAGAGTTCAAAATGAATGTTGTACTATCAGTAATGTTACATGAAATGGCAATGCATCTACTATAATATTATATATTTATATTTACCAATCGGAACGCCTGCTTCCACACCAGGACCCTTAGACCTAAGGAAAATCAACAGTTTATTAAACACTAAAAACATGTTTTTAAAGCTAAAGGGGCGTGTTTCATTTTTGAGCTACCTTGGCTTCTCACTCTTCGAACAGGAACATTTTCGACCTGTTTTGGGGAGAAGAAAAAAAAACACAAGAAACAAATCAACAGTGCACCCCTCCTTAAGTACGAATCCCTGGAAGAGGTTTCTTCCAGCAATGATAGGTACACAAAATCACCCTTGAGTTTGTGTCAATGCACCCATCTAGGCTGTAAGCCCTGGGAAGCTTTATAAGCTTACGGGTTTCTGGCCCAAGCTCCAGGCTCCATTCACCTAATCACAGTAAACTTTGGTTGTTATAACTCTGCCCAAAATACAGGAGCAAGCATACTGAATAACGTCCAGCTAGTAGCATTTAAATCATGTGAGAGTTCAAAAAATAGTCTTTACAATCATTATGTTGACGGACCCTATTTAGTCCAGTCATGGAGTCTGGGCAGTGTCACAAAGGTCAATGATGTTATAGTATACTTGCTAGAATGGTTGGTGTAGCCAACTTAACAGGGAATACCAGACTAGGTTGGTGACCTACATACTGCCAGTGCTAAGAATAAAGCTGTGGGTATCTTGAAAGGTAACACTCATCCTGTATTACCTCACTTAAACACTGGGAGGCGCCAAAGTACTGTAATCGCCAGTGCTTATTGTTTATTTATTTGTTATTAAAATTATTAAAATGTGTTATTAAAATAAATAGTTTGAATGTCAAACAAGCTTCCAGGGCCTGCTCTCTGTATTTTCTGTTTCATGCTCAGCTTGACAGACATGCCTCTGCCACACTTTCACAAACCCTGCATAAATCAACATTTTCTTCAATCAGATGTCCTACTTTTATCATATTAAAATTGTTTGAGCGTTTTCCCATCTGTTTACAATGTTAAAATCCTCAATGGCTCAATCAGTGACCTTTAAAAACATATCTTGTATAAAAATATTCACAGATTATTTTGAATGAAAAATGGAACATATGTATTTTAGAAGATACTGACAGCTGTAAACAAACATGTAATTAACAGCAAGAAAACATTTTACACTTTGATTAAACTGTTCTGTGTAAACCTGTGCATTTAATGACCTGCCAGTTAATTTAGCGCAAAGACAGCAGGCTCCATTATGTTTACATCGGAATAACAGATTGTGACTTTCAAAGCCAATTTCTACATTCAAAAATAGTCTCCTTCTAAAAAATTAAAAACATGTTTCTTCACGGAGTTCACAGGAATCCACAGTGAACTTGTCCAACCCACGCAGAGAGAAAGCGTGGCAGAGTATGTGGGTTCTGATGAATTATTTATTGGTTGGTTGGTTCTTGGATTCAGGGCTACCACTGGCAGTAACGGCATGTGCTGGCAGGTGGGAGGATACTTTGTGTGAGGAAAGGGATAAGGTATAAAGGGCAAATGGCTATGATGGATGGGTCGTGAGAGCGTTGAGATTGTGCAAGAAGCATCAGCAGCACGCCTGCCTACCAGACGTCTGAGCGACACAAGCTCACTTGTTTTTCGCAGCACAAGAAGAATTTGGGAGACTGAGGTCAACTCGCACATACAGGGGGATCACAGTTTGGTGACACTGACACTTGGCATAACACATCTGCTGTGCGCGAAAGGCGGTCACACACTTACTGACGATGAGGGCGATTCCCAGGAGGAACAGTGCCACGGCGAAAACTAGCCCACCGATTCGCAGTGATTCGTAATCTAAAAAAATAAACAAACAAAAAAACAGTATTTCATAGTGTTTGAGGAAGAAGTTTATTGTAATGACAGTTTTGATAAACAAAATACTATGAATTCAACAGCCTTATGTGAGGCCTTTAGCTACGTTTTGATTCTTGGGCAGCATTACAGAACTACTCTGCAGCCCCCTGTGTATATTCATGTTGGGACACCACAAATTCCTGTCAGCTGCAGCCTGCAGTCACCAAAATAGTAATCATTATGGTCGACTTTTACTGTGTAGTTGGCTGTCCCAATATGACTGGACTGAGCAGAGAAAAAACTGTAACTGTTGCTCAAATTGGAGAGATCGGCCACTTCTGATTAACTAATAGAAATAATATATTTAATGCCTTGTTTTACATTTGGGATATATTTTTATTGATATTTTAATGCTTGAACCTAATATTTTAGATAAGCTTTTTTTTTTTTTGCTAATTTCTATATCTGATGAGTTAATATGATTAAGTAAGCCGATAGCCTTCCAACTATAATGTTCACATCATCCACTGTTTTTATTGTCATCAATTCAAATCAGATTACAGCTTTGTTTACATGCATCAAGCATTGCCTAGTTTATTTATATAGTAACTACATTCTAGTTGACTAACAAATTAGCAAATAACTGGAGCTATTTACATGATGACAATTGAAAAAAAAAAACATTGACTACTACAATATAAAGAATCGATAGTACCTAAAAATTAAGAAAGTTAAAAAAAACTGTTGTACATCTTTCTTATCCCTGATGATTTCTTATGACCCCCCAGAATAATCGTGGGACTTCCGAGGGGTCCTGACCCAGAGGTTGGGCCCCATTGATTTAGTGCTCTTCCAACAGGGCTTAGACTGCGGTTGGAATGATACAATACAAGTACACTACCAAAAATGGTCAATCGAAAATGTATTGAAAGCGCACAATTGATTAAGCATTTATAAAATATTATAAATCATTCTGTGTCTCACATTAACTGAACATCAGAGTTCCACCACAGTGGCCAGGAGAACAACAACAACAACAACTTGCAGTGGGACTGCACCACTTTGGCCCTTGGGGTGGAAGTTTTCCATCAGTCTTGGAAAAGCAAGTGGAAAAGGCAAACTCATCTCAAACCCTTCCAGATGTTGCCTGTGTCGGCCATTAAAAAGCCCCCGTTCATCTGCGCGACACTTACCGTAATTAAACGCGCTGTCATCGTCAGCTAGGAGAGAACAGAGAGAGAGCGGAAACAAATGAGAAGCAGATTTAGCCACTGACACCCTTCAGAGAGCACTCATGATGTGACAGTTATTCAGCAGGTTTTAGGGCTACAGTCATTCATCTAGTCATTAGCCAGTTTGGTGCCGGGGCCAATTTCTATGCAAGCCAAAATTAGTATTGCATGCAGCTTATCTTAATTTGACTTTTTTTAGCATCTGTTCAAATAACACCCACCTTTGTCCTCATCTCTCGCCGAGGCTGCTAAAAAAAGCAAAATCATGAGTCTTTATAAAGACGTTCACATGGGTGGTGTAAGTGTAATGTCAGCAAATGGCAAAATTGATGGTAGCAGTAGGGTACATTCACACTTGGAAGAGGCCAAAAAGGTGAGCATCAAGCTCCAACTTGTATGTATGCAGAAGTTCACATGCTGTGTTACACTAGTCCCAGGGGAGGTAATGACTTATGAATAATGAATTCAGAACAAGTTTTTAAGTTCACAAAAAGTCCTATCATCTCTATACTGTACACAAAAAGTGATTTTTCCACCAACTTCAGAAAGGCTTTTCAAAAAGCAAAGTGCTGCAACATAGCTCAAAACGACACACTGTACGATTCTACTCTCCATATCGCTGTTCAGCAACTTTGTTTTTATTTTTTTGCCCTTGTATAACTCTGTCGGTCTGTTGGGGACGTGGGAAAATACAGAACCCTGTGCTCTATGATCTCTTCTCCTATGTGGAAAAACACGTTGGCTGCATTCATCTTCTGCCCTGGTCTTTTTTTAACCTCGCTAGAAAACATACTTTAACAAGCTTAATCGCAATTTTCTACCTTGTGTTCAGCGGCATCAAGAAAGGAACCAGAATAATTAATAGGAGACAACATCTCTTGGAATAATAATAAGCCACAAAGCAGACGGTGTTTGTGAGCACTAATGTTAGGAAGGAAAACGAATGTAACCTTGGAGTAGCACATTGGAGGTTATATAAATACTTTCCTGTTCGTGCTAGGAAACATTTCACATTATTGTGTTTTCTTGTTGTTTCTTTTTACAGCTCTCATTAACATATTCAACAGACAGTAAGAGGCATTTTTTTAAACAGACTTAGAAATTGTTCTTACAGTATGTATGCTGGTGAAGGAACAAACAAAATCTTTTAATCATGTTGAAAGTTTGCCTATTCCAACAGCTCATCTGTAGCTTCTATATTTAGATGCTACAAGTTGATTTTTTCTGACGCCCAGTAAAGTTCATGCACTTGACTCAATAAAGTCTGACATGCTGTCCACAACACCTTTTGGGCTTACAAGACCAATAACAACAACCAGGATGACCACATGACATACTATACAGTTCCATAAATCATATTAAATAATCATTTATACACCGTTTATGGATAGGATGCAAGAGTTAACTTCGATCTCATTATCGGGCAATACTTAATGTTAGTTTCTTCCTCCAAGTAGCAAAAACACATTTTTACATCATAGTCCTGGCAAGACTTTGAAAATAAGGTCTGACTCTTACAGACCGAAGTGTCAGAGGAGATAAAAAAAAGGAAAACTGCAAAACTGCATATCTGCTTAAGATCAAGCTCAACTGATGGCATGCAGGGCACACAGAGTAATGGGCCAATGCCAAGGAACTGTATTAACAATGGGAAACTTGGCAATGAAATAAATTAGTATTTAAGCTGCAGTGTCGGGAAACATTTACACTATTCTGACATGGCTTTTTCCTCACTGTCTGTAGGACACTGACATGATTTGTAAGGGAAAATATCAAATGTAAATCATACTGAAAACAGTATTACTGTATGGCTATACTGTTAACAATAAGGGCCTTATTGTTAACAGTATAGCCACCATTGGACGAAAACGAGTGGATGGCAAGCGGCCATACCAAAAACGGTGAGCAGCGGAAAGCAAACAATTAAGAAATCAAATGGCCATGCATGCCATTCACCACCCAAATGCAGGGGACTCACCGAACACTTCCCTGCCAAACGCTGATCCTGTTATACGGACACATGAGCTTGTTCAGCATGGGGGAACTTAGAGAATATTTGTATTTTATTCATTCTAGCTGCTGCCATTTTGGCCAGGCCTTGCTCGGAAAAGAGGTCATTTGACCTCAAGCAATTTTGCCTGGTTAAATATATATATATATATATATATACAGAAATAGTGAAATAGAACTGAAGAACACTACGCTCACTGTCATCTGTTTCATAGAGGGAACAGTGTTTTGTTTGGTGAAAAGGACTCTTACCGAGTGCAGGAGCCAGCCAGGAGCTGAATGCCACCAACACCACGAGATCCATTGTACCTGCTGATGAGAAACAAACCCACATGAACTTTGTTAAAATAAGGAGAAGTAATGAATATCCTAATCAGCTAATGTGCAATGTTTCAGACTCATTGATGTTTTACGAGGGTAATATGCTGATGTAACAAGAAGCTGAGGCTTTAAAATGTATTTATTTTAAACGTGATTTACTGATAAACTTTGCAACATGTCTGAGTCCCTCCAGACTCAACTAAAAGAGCAACTGAAAACTGCCTTGCAAACAGAGAAAAGTCTGTTTGCAGCAACACACCCTCTCATTACTCCCAGCAACTTCCAAACTAGTCTGTTATAGCCAGGGGTTGTTTTCACCAACAGTAAAGGACCAGCATTGGGAAAACACGCTCTATCTACCAATTTATTATTATTAATGCAAAGAGTTACATAAATCTAAATGACTGGTAATAAAGGCATAAATTGTTACGGTGTGGCAGACAGGCAGGCAAGCAGGACCCAAACGTAAGACGTATCAAGCAAAGGTAGTTTATTTTCCAAAAAATGCAATTCCCAAAAGGCCAAAAAAGGGAGCAGGGCAAAAAGGCAGAGAACACAGGTAACAGGAAACAAGTAACACGGGACAAGACTCACCAACACTCACACGACAAACCATAATGCACAAACCAGGAACAAAGGAATGACAAGGGGTATATATACTAGACACAACGAGACACAGGTGTGCAGTAATCAAACAGGAGGGAAACTTGACAGGACATGGGGAGGAACAAGACAGGCATACCAAAATAAAACAGGAAACACAGGGAACCACTAAAACAAGACAGGACAAAGACAGACCATGACATAAATAACAGTTTACAGATTGTTGTAGGGAAGAAATGACTTGATATCTGTTTTATCAGTGTTTAGCTGCAGTACAGTAAATGCACTAAACACTAAACTCAACTGCCCCGCTTAGAACGATTTCACAAACGATTTCTTTATTTCTAAGGCTGCAACTCGGCTAGACACTATGCACATTAGTATAGGTGTCTTACATGACCCCCTGACTCTGGGGGAGAGAGGAGGGTCTATTTCAGGCTCAGTGCCTCAGTATATGGGGCTTGGCGGAGGATGGGTTGTGAGGAAAGGCTGGTGTTAAGTTGCATGTGTGATATTTGGTCAGTGGGGTTTGGATTCATTTTGCTCGCGCTTATTACACACAGAGTGTGGAAGCCTGTGGGAGCTGTTTTTTTCACTATATCGGACATACTTTAAGATTATGTCACACCCTATAGGCTATAAGGGTTCCAAAAACCACATTGCCACTCATGGTTGAAGGCAAGCGCTGCAGAGGGTCCACAATTTAATCCTGCAGCATGACCAAAGAGCAGAGTTGCAGTGTGTCATTCGCGTCACAGTTATATGACAAATAAATAAATAAATAAATACAAATAATGGAATGCAGGTACAAGCAGCTTTAGAAAACTAGAGCCATTGAGTAAAATGTTTTTCATTGCAAAGATCAAAGCCTAAAATAGCATAGCCAAGATTCTACTCCCTGGCCCAGAGCAATGCTGGGGATATAGTGCACAAAGTAGGGGGTTTGGAGCTGCAGTGGAGAGAAATGAACACATGGAACTATTATAAGAGACTTCAAACCTGGGAGCAGGATTAACAACAAAGGCCTGCCAATCAGGTTTAATCCAGCAAATACAGAGTGAGTTATAACAAGAACCAATCCGATAATCTTGTTTGTTGGCCTCGTTCTGAGCAAGGACTAGAATGGGGAAGCAGGGAAGAGGCCCATGGAGATTCATAAATGATCATTATAAATAATACAACTGGATTATATAGAAAGTGGGATTAAAATGGACAGTTTTTAATTAAATAGCCTACAATCGGTTTTGGTTGCATTACACCTAGGTGAGGGCATATGGGAGTATAGGCCCATGTTAGGACCATGAGTGCAAGTGACATAAAAAGGTTTTAGTTTTTTCCAACACACTCGACGAGGTTAATTCATTCTAAAGCGCAACGTTAGTTGACGGCAAACTATAGGCCTAAACCACTTACATATATCTTATTAATATTTACACACGTGACTCAGTTTAGAAAATAACAGCGGAAGACAGCACCAGGCAGTTTCATTTACAAAGTCATGGACGTAGCCATGGACCTATAAGAACGTAGCCCATTATAAGGTTAAAAATGGCAACGTTGTTGTTCTCACCAATTAACGCGATACAGATTTCATTTGATACATTTTCGGTTACAGAGTAGGCTAGCCTGTTATGTCCATGGGTACAGCCTTTTTGGGACTGGCAGTGGACGATATATGACAAAAGTCCGTTTCATTTCTCAGATGGCAGGAAACCACCGCGTCAACAAAATGAAAAAGGTAAAAACAAAAACAATACAAAAAAAAAACAGGCCCGTCAGGTTTGTGCTTTTGGGAGCAACACGTATCTTCCTGTGTTTAAATGGCCACAAGCCCACGTTTGTAGTTGATATTTGGACCTAACTCAACACTATTCCCAAAGGCCTATGAATTGGGTGAAAAAAATGGTTTGGGGGTCAAGTAACCCTGGATAGTCGGGCTATTCAACAGGAAAAATAGCAAACCTCTACACGACATAAGCCAAACTTGTGCGCAGTGCTGCAGCTGCACACACAAACATTATGAAAAACCTGCACATTTTCCAGTGTTTAAGATTTTAGATAGTAGCCGCAGCGACACGACGGATGCATTTGAGGAAATGCATTCATTTCAGTCATGCATTTGGGCATTTAAATGAACTTACCGTTTATCAGCCCTCTGTAAACTCTTACTGCGAGTCAGACCTTCTCCCCTTGGTCCAGTAAGCCGAACTTTGCTGAAAGGTTTTCCCACTATTTACTTCAGCCAAAAAACTGAATCTGCAATGCAAACTCTGCTCTTATGGCTAGCAAAAACACAAAGATTCTGAAAGATTCCTCAGTGGTCGGCAGTACCAAGTAAAGGCCTGTCCCTCCCTCCTTGGTCTGGTCTCAGGAATGAGAGATGGGGGGAAGTGGGGGGTGTGAGCTTCGCCGATGAAATGACTGCACCCCTTCCCCCCTCTTTGCTGCCCTGCTCAGAGGCAAGCACCACGAGGAGGGCTATAATAGAGGCTCAGAAAAAAGGTGTATTGCCAAGTAGGCCTACATACAAGGAATTTGCCAGGGGCCTTATGGTGCATTTATAAATAGAAACATAATGAATAATAATAAGATATTTAGAAAATTTATATATCAAATCTTATAAAAGTGATTTTGTCCCTATGCAGTTTGGCGCTGCATTGATAATACAAAGTGGTTACATGATGAACTGTGAATCATGGGCCAACTTTAAGAGACTCAAGCAGCACCAAACAGTGAGCCGGTTGAGTAATTTACAGGCCTTTGAGGCATACACACTTGTGTGCCTTCATGGCTGGCGCAGTACGTCAGTGATGTAGTTTTCTCTCAGCTTTATGAAAACTGTTTTCCCAAGGTCCCTCCCACACTGAACTACCATACCCCCACCCCCTACACACACACATGCACGCAGGCAGGCACGCACACACATTAACACACACACACACACACACACACATACACACATACACACAAACACAGACCCACACACACACATACACACATACACACAAACACAGACCCACACACATACACTACACTACACTAGTAGCAAATACAGAGCCTGGCAGAGGACCAATGAGGCAGCATGCCCTGTCTCAGACTCAGATATCCTGGGTGTTATGTATCCACTCATGTGATTAGGCATTTGTGGAATTTTGTTATTGCATTACCTTCTTTTCCCCCTTCCACACCAAGGAGCTTTAGGTCAATCGGCTTTTCCTATTGAAACATGTAGCTATACACATATTTCTTATGTCACCAACCGAGCTAGAGGCAGGAGAAGCTGTTCTTATGTAATTTAATTGAGACTGGTTTAAAGAAAGTGGTATACTGGTAGTAGAAGTACACAGTCAGTTATTTGGGAATCACAAATGACTACAACACAGTTAAATTGAAAGGTTTTTATTGTTCAGAACAGTAAGGAGAAGATGTTTTGTAAAACACATTTTGAAGAATAAGATACTGGTATGTAAGTCACTTGTGTCTATTCTGTGGAAAATAGATTTTATTATATTTATAATTTTATAATTTCTTCCTCCACTAGATGGAGATGTTGGTCAAGAATGAGATTTTCTTGTGACAGCTCCACAGTGAACAATAGTGGAGCAGACTGCCAGTAAACCTAAAACTATTTAATTAATCATGCGAAAGTACTGAAGTATGATGAACAAGACCAACTGTAAACAAGTAACTTAAGTTGAGCGACTTCACATTCTTCTTCATCCTGTTTAATAAGGAGGAAAAAAGCAGGGATGTTAGTCACACGATGCAGCTGTTTCATCCATAAGGAAAAAGCCTAGATTAGAGAGGATACAAACTTCAGTTTTTACCTGTATGCCAGATGCTTTCTTTCACCGCAGAAACACCATCTCTACAGGCCACTGAAATGAAAGAGTATAAAATGCAGTCATTGGCACTGGAGCAAAGTTAAGTCATGTTCGCTCAGCAGAGATTACAAACAACGCAACTGAAAATTGTATTTCTTAAAGGCATATGCAAACACTAAGGTACAGCACTTTATTTTGGGGGGGCGTATTGTGTTTTCTAGGGTCATGTGATGAGAACATCCCTGAAAAAAGTACTTCTACGTTGAATGAAGACAGGAAGGCGGATAAAAAAACTCAGTTCCCTTAGGGACTACTAGACTTAAGGCTACAACACAAAACTAAAGACGAGGGCTCAAATTAATATTGCACCCAGATGAGTCTTAAGTGTCCTTAGATGACAAGCAGTGATTGGATTGCAAGCTTCGTAGCCTTTGATAGCCATGCCTGTCAGCCTCACCTGCTTTTTAATCAGTAATTACCATAGGGGATTATCTGGCATTTCTTAATTAAATTGGACCAAATGCAATTAAAAACCACATTCTCGTTCCTTTAAAAGTGCTCTGTGGAGTCCCTGTTTAGTTCTTGCTGTTAAGAGAATAACGGTTGAATGGTTGAACACCGTCCCATCTCTCACTGATCTGTACTTGATTATTTCACTGGTCAAATTAGGTTTGCAGTTTGTATAATAAAGGGCAAGATAGAGTTCAAAATTAAACTCCCGCTCCAACTAGAATTGAAGGTTAAAAGCCTAGACGAGGAGGCAAAGTCACCAAGTCATTAAAACAATTAAAGTTAACGTCGGGAGATGGGGAACAATGTGCTGTTGAGAGCATGCGTTGAAAGGAGTATCATTATCATAGCAATAAATGTAGCAATGCATCTTTGCCCATTTCATTCACGCAGTGGAATTGGTACAGTGTGCCTTTCAAATACACACCATCTAGAAAAGTCCCCAGCGCTCCAGGAGCCGACAACCACAGTTACATCGGTGGTGATTTTCCCATCTGCAGTCTTCATATCATCTTTGGAGTTGTTATTGTAGTTGCCACAGGCACCGCACATTTTCCCAGACAGGCTACTGTCAATAGTGACGGTGACCTCCTGTGAAATTGAGTAGGTGACTCGCACAGCAGACGCCTTCTCGATGATCACATTCCTCTCCCACAAGTGAACAGATAGTTCAGCTGAAACTTTGCCTGGAAGAGACACTTTTCGGCCATTGACCTGCAATGTAATAAGAAAGAAGAAAACATTTGGGAAAATCTCAATGGAAAGAGATAAAAGGTTTACTACATCAAATTTGATTACTTTCATGGTTAAACATTCAACTATTGGCTAACACTTTACAATAAGGGTACACTAAATAACTGTTAGTTAATGCTTAGATAATGCTATTAGATGACTAACTATTAATGCTTAGTTATTAACAGATAGTTAATGCTTATTTAGACTTAACTAAGCATTAACTAACAGTTATGTAATGTACCCCGCCCTTATTGTAAAGTGTTACCAACTATTATTTGTCCCTCCTCGCTCTTCTCACCCAGGTCATATGCTGGCTGTTCACTGCGACGGAGGTTTCCTTGAAGAACACATACACATTGGCGACAGTGGGAGATGCACCTTTACTGCAGACCCTGACGTCCACAACCACACGGAACCACATCTCAGCAGTCTCATCACACAGCGATGCCACTTCAAATGCCCCTTGAGCTCCCATTGCTCCAGACATGCCATCAAAGGAGGTGAGGTGGCCAACATGACTGACGCTGCACTGGCCCTGTTTGATGTGGCAACCTCTGACCCCGTCTCTCACACTACAAACCTCACTACTGGCACAGGACAGCCTTTCACATGTCACCAGCCCAGAGGCCTGGCACACACACTTGGATTTACAGTCTTTGTCCACAACTGCTTGGCCCACCTGGAACAATATATTGAAGGTTGGTTTTGCATCTTTATTCATGTGTAAATGCAATGACAGGAATATAAGTAATTGATCATTTGTATAGGCTTACTATTTTTTAAGTACTAGTTTTGTATAACAAATACCAAAGTAAATCCCCTACCGTCAGATATCTGCCATTGTAAACACACCCACAGTTCTCCAAGGGAACACACTGGATGCCATCAAAAACAAAACCGTCATCACATTGGCATCCCTCAAAACAGCTTTCAGAACAAGTTAATGGGTAAATAAAGCTGGCACAGGTCCCACCACAGGTGTCGGCACACATCTCATAGTGACTGTGTGCAGGGCATGAAGCAGCTACAAGAGAAGAAGACATTTGTAGGACATAATGTGCATGCAAATTTGAAATACAAATAATTTAAACACATGAACTGCTCTTCGTCTTAGATACTTCTTTGGGTAACTTACGGCAGAAAGAGCTGCTCCTCCATGGCTGGATTTGCACTCCTGCGCTTTGGCAGGCCAAAGCGTAGGCCTGGACACTGTTACACATAGTGTCTTTGTTGCCCTCCATAGCACAAACATCAAAAATGCAATCTGACACATAAGCTGCTGGGTCAATTTTACTGTGGCAGGCTTTGAAAGGCCCGTTAGGGGCACTAATGATGCCACAGGAGTCTGGTTTTCCATACAAGGTGGCCTTGGTCTGCTCACATACTGAACACTGGCCTCCACAGCCCCCACACACATGCCCGGGCAGATCCACCACCCACGCCTTCCCAAAGACATCCACGTTGTTAGTTGTTCTGCCTCCGGGAAGTCTGAAGTCATCACCACCCTTCTTGTTGTAGTTGCCACAAAGACCGCACATTTTACCCTGGTATGTGGAAGGCACGATCACCTCAACATAATAGACAGTGTCATACAGGACTGTCAGTCCAAAGTCGGTCCGGACAATTATGTTGCGACCCTCCTGGGTGACTCTGAGACGCCCATTGTCCAGCGAGAGAGGAAGGTTTAGAAGTTCGTCATCCACCTGGACAGGAACAAGGAGAATCATGTTGGCAATGTTTTATTTTTATGAAATAAATACACAAAATTGACAAACGTGATGACACAAGTGTTTTGGACAAAGTTGTTCGACTCACAATGACTTTCCATGGCGTCCCCTGCTGCATGTAAATTACATAACCATAGACTGCCACTGCAACCGATTTGGTGACAGCCACTTTGCCATTTCCATACTTCTCATTCCCCTGAGTTACAGAGAATGGGGTGAGCTGGCCGTTGTCATCATCGCAAACCTTGGCCAATATGTAGACACAGGTACCTTGGAAGTCAAACCTCTGTCCATCAAAGGTTGTGTAATGAGGGTCACCAGAAGCCACACATTTCCCCTGGCCCTCAGGGTGGCAGCCTTTCACTCCCTTTACAATCTTACAGGTCTCCCCTGGTCGGCACTTGGCCTTCTGGCAGGACACTGCACCGTTCTCTCCACAGACGCATTGCTCCACACACTCAGTTTCAGGGTAGAAGATGTCTCCTCTCCTATAGTAGTGACCATCATAGGAGCAGCCACAGTCTCTCACAGGCACGCAGGTATCCCCACTCAGCAGGTAGCCTTCGTCACACTCACAGGATTCCGTACAGGCCCTGCGGCAGGTGGTAAGGGAGGTTAAGCTGGCACAGGTGGCTGGGCAACCGCTGGCACACTGGGTATAATGGCTGTTAGCTGGACACAGCATTGCTGTGGGATAAGATGACAGGAGGGGAGAAAAACAAGGATGAAGATGAAAGAGATATTTTGAAATGAGATATTGCAATTATGAAAACAAATAAAATCTCACAAAACACAATCTCAAACTCACGGCAGAAGGTATCAGTTCTCCAGGAAAGGATTTTGATTCCTAAGTTTTGACAGGCAGAGACATAGACTCCCACGGCATCACAGACAGATTCATGATGACCATGGTAGTGACAGGCATCATACACACAGTCTTCCAGGTAAGGAGAAGGGTCCACGCTCTTGTGACAATCTCTGAAAGGACCTGCCTTATCAGCGATAATACCACAGTACTTTTGGGCTTGGTACTCTTTCCTCTGGGAGTCTGAACAGGCCTGGCACCAGGCCCCCTGGCAGACTGATGAACAGCCTGGTACAGAGGCCACCTGCCAGCTCTCCCCTAGTTTGGCTCCATTGTTGGCAATCTGGCCGTTGGGCATGGACTGGTCATCTTGAGCTTTCCCATTGTAGTTGCCACACAGCCCACAGACTGCGCCCTGGTAGTTGCTGGGCAGAGTAACGCTCACTGTGCTCCGCCAGTCAAAGGTCACGGTGATACCAGCAACTGTCTCCACTACAGCCGTCCTGCCGCTGATAAACACCACCAGCTCATTATTGTAATCCAATGGCAATGTAACAAGCTGCCCATCGAACTAAATAGCAGAAAATGAGAGAGAGGGAGGGAGGGATATTTTTAGGGGATTATAGATTTAATAATCCTGCTGTCCTGCTAATCCATTCTAATGTGCAGTTAAATCTTAGTTTAATTAAGTCTGCCCGGATCAAAATTTAAATATGCAATTAAATATATATTCAGAAAAGCATGTGGGATGTCAGAATTAGCACAATGACAGAAGGCATTACCATTCACTTATTGAATGAGGCTATAGGAGTATCTCTGTCCTATTTTTAGTTTAAATACTGTAACTAAATGCTGTGTCCTATTTATTTTCCTTAGAAAATCCAAATACTGTATATACTTATTTTTATCTTTGATGAAATAACCCATATGATTTATCCATACCTTCACATCGAAACTTACCAGGACTTGATTGGGGTACTCTCTGCTGATTGTGAGGGTGAGGCCGTATATGGAAAGCGTGACAGTCCTTGTGTAGGACACGGCCTTGCTTCCCCGGTGGTCGTTCTGCGCAGTCACCTTGAAAGGCACTAGGCCAGGCTGCTGAGAGCACAGTCCCACCAGCTGATACACACATGTGCCCTGGAAATCAAACCTGTGGCCATCGAAAGTGCGGTAGTGCGGGTCCCCTGAGGCTGTGCATGTGGCATGACTGATGGCTCGGCAGGCACGCTCTCCATCCACTACGGTGCACCTCTCTTTGTCAGAGCAGGAAGCCTCGGCGCACGTCACCATGCCCAGGGTCGCATCACACTGGCATAGGCGACGGCAAGCCTCATCTGCCCAAAAGTGCTGGCCCGGCTTGTAGTAGCGGCCCTCGTAGGAGCAACCACATGTTTTAGCAGGCACACAAACACCAGCGCTGAGGACGTAACCCTTATCACACACACAGGTCTCCACACAGGCACTCTCGCAGGTCTGCCTTTGCTCAGGGAATGGGCAGGATGGCTGACATGGGCTGGCGCAGCTTTCATAGTGGCTGTGGCGCTGACAGTTCATTGCTGAATGAAAAAGGTATGTTTTAAGGGGATGAATCAAAAACTGAAATATTGGATAACATTTTATTTTAATAAAATTAGCAAATTGGAATTTCATAGGTACTCACGGCAGCCAAACTTTTTCCTCCAGTCCTTTATTATTATTCCTTCTTCACGACACTGCCTACTGTAGGAGGCCAATGCCTGGCACAGCATCTTTTTGTCTCCCTTATTCAAACACATATCGTACACACAGCTGTTCATGAAAGCCTGGGGGTCCAGTTTTCCATGGCACTTTTGGAATGCACCTTTGGTCTTGTCAACGAGGGCCCCGCAGAAGGCTTCAGTCGTATAGATCTTACGCTGGTCACTGTCACAGGTAGGACAGTTTTTCTCACACGTGTCCCAGCATGGATGGTCCTTGTCCTGGTCAGGCGTCTGCCAGCTCTTGCCCCACTCTATCACCGAGGACACAGCTTTGCCGGCTGGATCCCGGAGCTCATCACCCTTGTTACCGTTGAAGTTGCCACACAGACCACAGACACTGCCATAGTAGCTGCTGGGCAACTTCACAACCAACTCCCAGTTCCAGTCGTAGGAGACAATCAGGCCAAAGTTTGTCTCCACAACTGCGGTGTGACCACGCTGAAACACTGACACCTCACCTTCACCCAGTCGAACAGGGAGATTCAACAGCTCCCCGTCCACCTGAAATTAAAAATGAATAACTAAATGTATAAAAAACTTTAAATACTACAGGTCAAACATATTAGACAAGAATCTAAAATCCTGACCGTGACGCGACCAGCTTGGTTCTTTTGGATGGTGATGGTGTACCCATAGACAGACACATCTACCTCCCTGACGTAAGAAACAACTGCGTTTCCCCGGTTATCATTCCTTTCAGTGACTGAGAACGGCACTAGACCGTCCAGGCTGCCACAGGTCTTGGAGATGACATACTTGCAGGTGCCCTGGAAGTCAAAGTTGTAACCATCAAATGTGTGGTAGTGGGGGTCACCCCAGGCCCAGCAGGTGCCCGTGTACTCTGGGATGCACACAGCTTCACCCTTCTTAACAAGGCACTTCTCCTTGACCCGACACTTGGCATCTTTGCAGGGATCTAAACAAGGACATCAAGGAAAATTGATTGGTTAATTTACTCAAAACTAAAAATAACCTGACTGTTTGTATTTGAAAGAGTTACGTCAATTGAGTACAATTGATTGATCCAGATATGCAGGGTTTGTTTCTTGCCTGTGTTGTAGCATGCCCTGATTCCTTTCTTGATCATGCATTTGGTGCTTTGTGGGCAGGAATGTTTTTCACAAACGAGGCCTGTTGCTGAATTGCAGATGCACTTTGTGTCACAATCTCCCTCATACACCACTTCATCAGGCTGCAGGGCAAAGACCAGATTCATTATACAAGGGGAAATAATACACAGAGAAAATGGCAGTGCAATTTTCTTTCTATCAAAAAAATATAAATCTACTCATTAAACCTAGCATGCAAATATCTAAAATCAGAATGGCTGTGGAAAAAGCAAAGAACTTCTTGTCATGTGAACTTGACTATTGCTATGGGAATTTTCTCTTGCTTTGAAGCTATCATTTGTGTAGTACTGTATCTGGAATTCTTTATTTTATATATAGACAGGTATTGAATTGCACCTTGTAAGTTTTTCCATTATCATAGCAGCCACACTCAGTCTCCCGAATACATCTCTGACCATTGAATAAGAAGCCATCATCACATTCACAGCCTTCTGTACAGCTGGTGGAGCACTGGACTATCTCTGAGAGGCCAGGGCAGGATGCTGAGCAGGCGTCTGCACACACCTCATAGTGGCTGTTGGCTGGGCATTTCATGGCTAAAAATAAATTATTAGGAGACATGGAAGAAATAATAAGTACAATATTAACAGAGTATGTCAGACAAGAAAAAGAAGTTGAAAAATCAAAACGTGAATTCTCTTCGTCACTTACGACAGAATGAAGCAGTCCTCCAGTTTTTGACATCTGTTCCTGCCATGTGACAGTTGAAGGCATAGGCTGCGATGCTGTTACACAGCACCTTTCCATCGCCGTTGGAAGCACACACATCAAACACACAGTCCTCAAAGTATGGCTGTGGGTCCAGTTTACTGTGGCAGACTGCAAAAGGACCATTAGGTGCTGTAAGAACACCACAGTAGGTGGATTTGGAAAACACAGCCTTGCGAGCTGGGTCGCAAATAGGACATTGACTCCCTTGACAGCCATTTTCGCACACCACATTAGGGATGGTGACCTTCCATGATTTTCCAAACACGTTCACATTGTTGGCGAGCCGACTGTTGGGCATTTGGAAGTCATCTTTTTGGTTTCCGTTGAAGTTGCCACAGAGGCCACAGACCTTGCCACGGTAATTACCAGGTACTGTGACTGACACATGATAGACCAGATTATATCTGACAATCAGACCGAAATTTGATTTAATGACATAATGTGTGCCTTCTTGATACACCATTACTGCTCCATCATTAAGATTCAGTGGAAGGTAGTTAAAGACTCCATTAACCTAAAAGAGAGACACAGTCTTATAAAAAAAACTCCTGGAGACAAACATGTTATATCTACTGAATATATACTGTATATTCGATTTCAATACATCACTCAGCCATTTATACTGTTTGCCACTACATGATACAAGCCATAGATTGTACTGTATTAACAAGTACGTAGCTAGGTTAAAATGTAGACAACGTGTTACTGCTTACCAGGACTCCGAACATATTGTTCCTCATGATGAGAGTGAAGCCATAGACCTCCACAGCCACCAGCTTGGTGACAGACACCTTTTTGTTTTGGTTCCACTGCTCGTTCTCCACCTGAACAGAAAAGGCCTCCAGGTGGGTGCCTTCAATCCCACAGCTCTTAGAGAATGTGTAGGTGCAGGTGCCTTGGAAATCAAATGTTAGTCCATCAAAAGAGCGGTAATGGGGGTCGCCAGAGGCATGGCACACACCCTTACCAACTGGGTGACATTTCTGGATGCCATTCTCGATTTTACAATTCTCATTAGGGCCACATGTGAACTTCTTGCAGTCAACCTGAAATAAACAGTAGAGCAACAGGAGAACCAAAATAAATTTCCATACAACTGATCAGTATCACTGATCAACTTCGAAAAATAGGCTTAAGTATCCTCTACCTCTCCATCTTCTTTACACTTGCATTCCTCCTGACACTGTCCATTGGGATAGAACACTTGGCCTATGCGGTAGTAGCGGTCTTTGTAGGTGCAGCCACACTGCGAGAAGGGGACGCATAGATGTCCACTGAGGATGTACCCCTCATCACAGGAACAGCCCTCTTCACACTGATCTTTGCATCCTTGAGGAGGTGCCAGACTTTGGCAAGAGGCAGGACAGGCAGTGGCACAAACTTCATAGTGGCTGTGGACTGGACATTTCACCGCTGCATACAAAAGACATAACAGACAATGAATGTTTTAAAAATAATTATTAGATACATTTTAATTTTGAGTACTGATTCCAAATGTGGGTAGTGATTACAAGTCAACATGAAATCCCAAAAGAAGAAACACATTGAAGTATATCATGGCAGGGGCTGGACTTGAAATAGTAAAGAAACTAAACGTATTGTTACAGTATACTACCAACACCTCTATTGTAGATAATGCTCACTTTGCCTTTAAAGAAGGCAAGACAAGTTAATTTATATAGCACATGTCATACTCAGTGGCAATTCAAAGTGCTTACATAAAACATTTAAAAGACAAAAGGAAAAAAATCGATGAATAAAGAGGGAGAGAACAATTTCAATGGATTATACAAGAAGAACAAAAGGAGCATAACAGTCACAATGTGTAGAGAAGATATATAAAGTATTTTATTAAAAATAGATGCCCCCTTACCACAGAACTGACTTGTTCTCCAGCTGTATACCTTGGCCCCCACTGCCTGGCAGGCAGATGTGTATGATGTAATAGCCTGACACAGCACATCCTTTCTGCCCTTATACAAGCATACATCAAAGACACAGTCTTCAAAGTAGCCAGCTGGGTCCACCTTGGCATGGCAGTCACGGAACGGTCCTTTGGGGTCTCGCAAGATACCGCAGAAATCTCCTTTTTCATATTGAACCTTCTGGGTAATGTCACAATCAGGACACACCCCTTTACAGCCGTCCACACAGCCTGGGATTTCAGCCACTCGCCAGCTGGCACCAAAATCTGCTGGAGGGGCAGGTGTGCCACCATTTTTTGGAATCAGGTCATTCTGGGGTTTGCCGTCGTAGTTGCCACAAAGGCCACACACTGCTCCCATGTAGTTGCTTGGCAGAGTTACAAACACAGCACCTTCCCAGTTAAAAGTGACTTTGAGGCCAAAGTTTGTGGTGACTACAGCATACCAGCCGCTCTTATACACAGATACTTGTCCTCCATCCAAGATGACAGGCAGGTTGACCAACTCATTATTCACCTGGAAAAGAACACACAATAATCATCATACACAGATACTGTTTTCAAAAAGGTCCCACATGAAAGATTCATATACTAAACATTACATATTTCTTACCATAATCAGGCCCTTGTGGGTCTTTGTAATGACAATGCTGAGTGAGGAGACCTTGATCTCCACTAATTTGGTGAAAGACACCACCTTGCTCCCCCGGTGATCATTTTGCACTAGCACTTCAAAGGGCACCAACTCAGGGTTCTTGGAGCAGAGAGCAACGAGTTGATACACACATGTTCCTTGAAAGTTAAACCTCCTCTTGTCAAAGGTCACGTAATGGGGGTCACCTGTGGCCTGGCAGGTGCTTTGGGAGACTGCTTGGCACTTTCTTATGCCTTCAACAACCTGGCACTGCTGCCCTGCCCCACAGCCTTTGTCCTGGCACTCCACGTGTCTGCTTCCAGCAGCGCATATACACCATCTGTGACATCCCTGGTCAGCCCAGAATGACTCCCCAGTAAGGATGTATCGACCCTCGTAGGTACAACCGCACCGACCAGTAGGCACACACTGACCTCCACTCATAACGAAGCCTGTGTTACAGATGCAGGTCTCGATACAGGGGCGTTTGCATTTGGAGGGAGCATCAGGGTCCGAACAAGTGGCCGGACATGCATTGCCACAGAGTTCATAGTGGCTGTTGGCTGGACATTTAGCAGCTTTAAGGAGAAGAAAGGGGATAAAGAGTGTTAAGTATTTGGAAAAACAAACTAGAAAAAAGCACCATGTTCATTTGAGGATTCAAAACATAATACTTACGGCATTTAGCCATCTTCCTCCAATCTTGAACCTGGATCCCAGCCATCTGGCAGGCTTCAGTGTAAACCTCCAGTGCCCTGCAGAGGAAATGTCGAAGGCCACCTCCCATGCACACATCGTATTTACAGTTCTCCACGTATGATTGTGGTTCAATGACGCCATGACATTTGCTGAATGGCCCATTTAGTACAACTGCGATGAGCCCACAAAATGATTCACCCTCCCACATCTTCATCATACTATGCTCACATCGCTCACACCCACCCACACAGTCATCAACGCACCGAGCATCTTTCACCAGCCCTGGTACCTTCCAGCTGCTCCCAAAGGCAACGGCCCCACCCACTTGGGTGCCGGAGGGTGTGGTGAAATCATCATTGGGGTTGCTGTTGAAGTTGCCACAGAGACCACAAGTCTTACCAGCGTAACTTCCAGACAGAGTGACCACAAGATGGTGTTCCCAGTCATAACGGACAGTAAGACCAAAATCAGTCTCCATGACCAAAGAACGTCCGCTCTGAAACATAATCAGTTTGCCGTTGTTTGCGTTAACAGGCAAACTCCATAGGCCATTGTCAATCTGCACAAAAGGAAAAGAAAAATTAACATAAATTACAAACATTTTAATGTGTCACAAAATTAAATTATTAAAACTAATATTCATGACACCTTGACGTCAGGATAATATCTCAAATATGGATATTTTAAACAATAACACTATTTTACTAATAGAAATAGGTAACCTTACCCTCACGCGACCTGTCTCAGACCGAGCTACTGTGATTGTGACGTCATACACCTTCACTGTGACCAGGGCGACATATGACACCCTGAGGCTTCCTCTGTTCTCATTTTGGGCAAGGACCTCAAAGGCTGGGAGATGATCATCCTTTCCACAGTTTTTAGCCATGACATAAGTACAGGTACCCATGAAGTTATAGTTTCGCCCATCAAATGTACGGTAGTGGGGATCTCCCATGGCCGAGCAAGTACCAGGCTTTCTTTCTGGTGTATTGGGGACACAGGAGGGATACCCATCCTTCATCTCACAAACCTCTTTAGCACTGCAGGTAATACTGCTGCATGAGAAAGATCCTGGAAAATAATATAGAATACATGATTGATGATGCCCACATAATTTCAGTTATTTTAACATATGTGTAATGGAAATATGTCCTGAACAGCTATAGTATGTGTGCACCTTACCTGGCTGTAGACATTGTCCTAAGGAACCATAACCATTCATCTGGCTTACTCCTATACTGTAGAGAGCAAAGGGGGAACCAGAGCTGGACAGAGTGTGTTTATTGCTGCCAGGGGTTTGTTTGTAGGACATCTGTGCCCAAGAGAAATCTGTCCCTGCCACCTCTTGCCACTTGACATTACGGGGCAGGTTTGTACCATCAAAACGCAGCTCTGCCATCGAACTGGTCTTTGCCACAACCAGGGCTTGGTTGTCAAATCCCTCCAGAGCTTCCAACGAGTAAGAGGAGCAGAAGCGGTCTGTGGGCAAGATGGTCATCAAGAAAGGGTCGTAGAAATTCAACCAGTTCAATGTGACACCGTTGAAGAGCAAGAGGACCTGGATGCCATGATCAGCCTGAATAGACAACGTTTCAGGATTACTGCAGCGGATTTCTAAAGTCTGCCCTCTGGTCAAACTAAAAGTATTTTTGCGGTTGCCCAATTGGACGGTGGCTCGGGTGGGTTGGGAGGCCTGGAGGTAGACACTGTCAAATCTCTTCTGGAAGCTCAGGGGAGGCACAATGAAGCTGGATCCCCACCTGCTCACTGGCAGTAGCTGCTCGTAAACATGATTACATTTCGAGAAGCGCCAGGTGCAAGTGTGACCCGTGACAACAGCAACAGGGTGCTCGGAGGCCACTCTGGTGCCAGAAAGCTCATACTTGCTCTGGAGCTGGACAGTCTCATATGGCTGGAGATCTATTACCATTCGGCTGCCTCTCCTATAGAAACGACGCTGGAATTTAATCGGGCCTACGGGGAAAATTTCCACTTTGTTGCTCTCTTTTCCATTTGTCACAGAGAACTCTTTATAGGAGCCAAAGGGAGATCCAGCAGGTGTAAAGATGAAGTATTCTGTACCCCATTCAGTGATTGGATACACCACAGAGGTGTCTGCTGTGTACAGCTTGCTGTTGAAGGAGGTGACAGTCACATCTGCTGAGGCTTCAATGCGCACCGTGTTGGAAAACCTTGTGCTTCCGTACATCTCAACACTATTTGGGAGAGTGATGGTAAACGTTTCCCCAGCATTTAGAGTTTTCTCTTGCTTGAAGTTTAAGGGAGGCACTTGCACGGTCACTTTAGCATTGGCCTGAACAGCAGTGATGTATAGCTGATAGCGAGGATTGGCGTAGTTTGCAGCATAATTCTGCATGAATGACAGAGCAAACTCCCTTCCTGCCCATCCAGCACTAGATGGACCTAAAGGAGGGTGAAATGCAAAGAATAAGAATGGAAAAACTTGACAAAAGTAGACTTCTTTTCAGGTTACCTAACTTAAGGCAGTCAGGTACAACTACATACTCATGTATGAAACAATAACACATCAAAAAAGTTTTACAATCAGAATGAGATTAATTGTGCCAAGGCAATAAAAGATTCTCAGACAATACAAAACCTGACTCGAGACTTCTTGAATTGAATACACAGTACAAATAAATAGTATGACACCAAAGAGAAAGTGACTGAAAAATACAATAATTTCAAAGTTTAAAACAGGCATGAAAGCTTGTCTATAATGCATGGATTGCTTATTTCCTTTGATAACTATTGTGAGAGATTTAAACTGAGGAATTGTCATTTCACTGCTTCTCAGCAGCATTCAAGAAGTCACTTGTGCAGACAATATAATTGCATAATAGAAATATTATCAATATCTTTGCCTTTGCTGTGAAAAGAACATTTTCTGGGCTCAGCCTGGGGGATTTAGATTACTCTCCTGTTTCACCCATTCAGTATAATAGTTCCAACTCAATAACAGTTGATGGTAAATTTTATTCCCAACAAAAGCAAAATTCAATTTAGATAGCTATCCTTTATGTGCTTCACTCTCAAATTCTTCACCTGTTTACCATTCGGCTTCATACGCACAGGCACCTATGGCTGCACACCAATGATCTGAACTGATGGGTTTGACACCCTGAATAATTGTCTCAAATTGAGTGAGCACTTGGCTACAGGTCCTGATGGGGAATTGTTAGCCAAGGTTTGAGGACTGCTGATATGATTGATTAATGGAACTTAGCCACGTTTAGTCAGATGTAGCTGTTAATGAAGGGCAGAATTTTTGATTCAATACATGAAAATCTCTTCTTTATATATCAGATCACTGTGGCTACTGTGATTGTTAAATTTAACACAACTTAAAATTAAAATAAAAAGTGAAAAGAAGACAAACAGTTATATCAAATTGAAAGAAAAAGAAGTAACATTGAAGGTCCTGCCACAGTAACACAAAACTATGACAAAATATGCTTACCGATTAGTAAAGCCCACAAACCACAAAGCAGCAACAGGGTCCCCATGGCTGAAAAACAGATATCATTGTTAAACTTACGTATTAAGTATTCGAAAACGTACATTATTTAAATAATAGAAATGTATTAATTTAACCAAACAGCCAACATAATTGAATATACGTGAACAGTTCTTACCTGCCAAGAGGTATCAGCATATTGATTTTTTTGCAGTTAAATCTTTTTATACTCTTGTGGACAAAAACACAACCAATCAAAAAGCGCAACAGGAACGTCTTTGAAAACAATAGCCTTCCTCTTAAGCAAATTAAGGTAGAACCTGGCTATGACTTATGGGTCATATGCTGTATGTTGACATAGTTTGTCAATTGCCAACTACCATATCCTAACTGTGTGAGATGGTTTGCTTTGCTCTTTTTCTTTGAAAACATACTCAGTGTGCGTGACAGACACATCCTGTAAGTTATTCCCGGAAATCTGATGGTCCTGCTTGTGTAAACTTCAAAATCATTTTATTTAATTTTTTTTATTTTACCAGGATAGTCCCATTCTTTTTCAAAGGAGGGCTGGCCAAGAAAGCGGCATAAAACATAAAAGTTTCACATTTCAAAAACAAAATTTCACATTTAAAATTAAATACAAGACACAAAACACAATAAAACAAATCACAATGAAGCATCAATTCTAAGGAAATAGAATTGCAAGTCAATGCTCAGTAACCGGACATAGAGTGTGTGGTCAAATAGTCCTAATCCTGCTTTTGTAATTGTTCATGGTGATTTGGGATTCCAGTTTAACATTTGTATTGGCATAGAAGATAAACATTTGTAGATATGGGTAATGATTCTGTATTTGAGGGGAAGCAATAAATCAATCAACCCAGACAACCTTCTTTAAAACACTTATTTCTCTCCTGTTTTTTTTTTAAATATTGAAAAGGGCCCTTGGATGCTTTTGTCATTTAATCAACATACATTTTTTTTCTCATCAGCAGACATTCCAATGCCATTGGAGGCATAGCATTACACCAGGCAGATATAGGTACATTTTATTTTTTGGCCGTCAGCCGTATGCAATGTATATTCTGGTGTAACCAAATAATATTATCCATTTCTGACTGGGCAAGGCAAGCATGTGATAAGACCTAAATCAGAACTTATCTCCAAAGTTACATAAGAGTCTCTGAACTAGTTTGATAATGGGGCTGGGCCTCTAGGAATGCAAAAATGATATAGAATAGTTGTATCATGATAGGGTTACACATCACAGAAGATGTACGTTTCCAAAAACTGTTTTTTTTACAGTAAGAACGCATAGCTATTTATATTTTAACTGCAGAAAAAAACTATATATAAATGTTAAAAGCTGACTTTTTATTCAATGTGACAGTATGTTAATTACAACCCAGTTGATTCATTTTGTTCGTTCACTTTCAGAAGCTCTACTGACACCTATGTGTTTTAGATCATTTATGTTATCAGAGAGAGACAAAAACCTCAGTAATCACAACACCTTGTCAGTAGTGGAGGAAGTGTTCAGATCATTAATTTAAGTAAAAGTACTTAAAGGTGAAGTAAGCGTTTTTTTTATGTTAATATTAGTGTAAAATCGCTCTTTATTCATACAGTGATCACTTACATAATGTGCGCGTTTCATAAAGCCGATCTCTCAGTCAGCTGCTTTGCATATAATCGGCAAATAAACTTATTGGAGTATCCCAAAATGTTTATCCAATCAGAACAGAGAACGCTACAAACCAACACTTGTCCCACTCATACAGTATATACTATATACACTCCATGGTCTCACTGCCGGTGCACGCCAGAGCAACAGATGGGTGAATGTGTATGCGCCTACAATGGCGGAGCAGGTAAAAATCCTTCCAAATGTCTGTTTTGATGGTTTTTATCATGTTTGATTACACTTATGGATCTGAGATGACTAGATAACTTGCTGCTTGAAGACCGCAGTGCATTAATATGGAGTGAAATCAGCCTCAATATTAATGAGGCAGAGAAGGATTCACACTTGTATTTTGTGATTTATATATAAATGACTCTCTTCTCACAAATACATTTCAATGCATACACACACAAATGGATACCGTCATATATAAATGTAAAATAAATCCATATAATAAACCTTGTTTCTGCTTTTAAGAAGAAATTTAATATATTTACAATGATGACACTGAAGAAAACAATCCTCATGAGAAGAATAAATGCAGTGTGCTTGTTTATTAACTGAAACAATCAAATAGAATATACAGAGAGTTCTATGCAGTTTAGGATATTACGGTGGCGCTAAGCATTCACCAAATAAAAAAAAGTTTCACAGCTAATGTAGCCGTTAGCACACTCAGGATCTCGTAATTACGAGAAAGGATCTCGTAATTACGAGATACTTATCTCGTAATATCCTAAACTCTTGGGCAACTGACAGGAAGTTAGCTAAAAGAACCATTCCGCTTGCAGCACCTTTAAAGAGTCTTGCATTGGAAATGTTGCCTAATACAAAGTATTTGTAGAGGTACTAAGATGTCCTCTGTGACTGGTATAATACTTTGCATCGTATCATTAGATTATAATAAATCAAGCATTAATGTAAAAGCTGGATCGAACGAAAGCTGTCACATAAAGGTGGTGGCGTTAAAAGTCCACTTTCCCCATGTAGTGGAGACTCAAGTACAGTACAAGTACCTAAAGTACAGTACATTTACACTACAACATTACATTTCATTATTTAAATTCCACCACTGGCCATTGTGCAATTTCTGCTAAATATTGTCATTCAAGCAATGTCATGCTTGTAAACAAAGATCTGTCAAAGATGTGTAACCTTGTAAAGCTGGCAAAATGGGTGAATAACCTAAACTACTTCAAACCTTTTTGTAAAGTGCAGTAGGTGGAATAAACAGGCGGTTTCATTTGGTTGTCTGCCAAGAATGACAAAACCAGTGGATAGCGCAACAATATTTGTTGAATAGAGAAAGTAAATATGACTAGGCCCTCGAAAGTTTGCTTTAGATTGCTTTTCAAATGATGACAGGAAAAATCAAATATTTAATTGGTTTTCGTTTGTTCAAAGACCCTTGGGCGGGACAATAGTATGCCTAATTTAATTACTGTGCACATTGTGGATTTAGATAAAGGTGCGCCCTCAGTTTCGTCATGTTGGAAACCTACTCAACTTTGGCCAGGGATGACCGGTGTATGGGTGTAACTGATAAGAGAGCTGCCCTTATTTGGGACAACGTTGAAGGGCATGCTATAGGAATTTGAATACACATATAAAGTTTATTAAATTGGTTATCATTTATTACTTAGTTCTTAAACATGCACTAATTGTTAAATGTACGTACAGTATCTTTGTTGTAAGTAACATCACTTACCGGCAAGGAAAGTCAGGGAGAATACATGACCTGACCGAACAGAGAGATCTCTCCTCAGGATCACTTTTGGCACTGTCTTGCCATGGTTCACACCAGATCAGGGACACCCATGATGCCAGAATGCGAGGGAGGGATATACCAGCATTTCAAAATGTATACAATTTCGCATCAACAAGTAGAGAAGAAGCATTTTTGAAGTATTCTATGTGAGCTTTGATAATAGATGATAAATCCAAGCAAATTTACTTAAATATAATGTTGTAATTCTTTCTTGCTACTTTTTACTCCACTTGGTTTCAGGTGAAAATGTTGTACTTTTTAATTCACTATATTCATTTTACAGCTATGTTACTAGTTATCAAATTAGGATCTTTGAACACAACCTCAAAATATGATATTTTGTTATGAATTAAACTCCCCAACAGTATACAGCTAAAATAATTAGTCCATTTATCATTTTGTTGACAGGACATTTACTTTTCATACAAAAACATGTCATGGTTCCAGTCCGCTCCAAATTTCAGGATTGGCTGCTTGTCCTTTTGAGTACTTTGATACTTTATTTATTTAAAAAAAATGGGGTTTGGACCATGGGTATTAACAAAACAACAACAACAACAACAACAACAATCAATTGAGGAGAAAAGCAGATTATTCCAGTATGGAAGTAAATGAGTGTCATCGGATTTTGAAAATAAAAAGCCATTGAATTTTAAGCACTGAATATTTATGCATTGAAATAATGTATCTGATTTTTTTGCCGCATTGAAATAATGTATCTGAATTTTTTGCCTCTGAATTTAACTCATAACATTTTAAACATCTCATTTTCACCTTTATTTTACAATGTTCTCAAATTCAAAATCAAATATTCAACGTTAAAAAATTCAACGTGCCAAATTCAACTGCAAAATCCCATGTATGAAATTCAGAGTAAAACTTTGGGGACCCAAGGAAGAGCAATCGACCATAGATGCTCGATCGCGTTCAAACAAAGAGTGCCAGTGGGAATATTAGCTTGTTGCCTTGGATACCCCTGACTGATGCAGGAAGGCAAATCAGGTTTTAGCCATGTCAAACGGCAACGCAAGTAACGATGGTGCTTGGGTGAGTACAAACATGTTTCTATATACGGAAGAATATAATGGCTAGCATATCTAGCGATCTAGCATCTATGATCGATTGCTCTTCCTTGGTTGCCCAAAGTTTTACTCTGAATTTCATACATGGGATTTTGCAGTTGAATTTGGCACGTTGAATTTTTTAACGTTGAATATTTGATTTTGAATTTTAAAACATTGTAAAATAAAGGTGAAAATTAGTTGTTTAAAATGTAATGAGTTAAATTCAGAGGCAAAAAATTCAGATACATTATTTCAATGCGGCAAAAAATTCAGATACATTATTTCAATGCTGCAAAAAAGTCAGATACGTTATTTCAATGCATAAATATTCAGTGCTTAAAATTCAATGGCTTTTTATTTTCAAAATCCGATGACACTCATTTACTTCCACATTCCAGACAAATAAAAAACATATATTTTTAAATTAAAAGATCCAAGTTGACAGGAGTCTCTGAGACCAGAACTTATGACAAACAGTGGTATTACCATAGATAGTAAATAATATTGATGTAGCATCCGGGCTGACCTCAGTTATTCACACGGCATCCAATAATCCTGGTTTGTGCGCGTCGCCATCTTGTGAGATTTTTACTCCGACTCACTCCTCTTGCCGAAAAGGGGAATCGACGTCACGTCGGGGGGAGGGAGATAGCTGACGTATACATCCGAGGCAAAGTGAGGGACAACGGGCGGAGAGCTGTCACTCAAGAGATCGCGCCAATACATTTTAACCTCCAAAAGAATAAAAACTAGCGTGGGCCAAAAAAATTCACCCCCCTCAGTGTTGTCATGGAGATATGACCTAAACATACAGACTAAAATGGTTTTGTGGCCCAGGCTGTAAATAGGTTTAATACGACTTTGAAAACGGCCTATCTAACAAGTGAGTCAAAGAAAAACTGCTTGTCTTGGCGCCACCCCCAGTGGCACTTTCTGGTTACTACAGTTGTAGGTCACTTCCTTATTGGATGCTGGTAAAAATCGCTGAGGTTGGGGCTTGGGTATTACATTCAAAGGATGGTGGACAGGTTGGGCCGCAGGTTTTGTAATTGCTGTTTGGTGGACAGTGCACATCTGAAATGATTTATGGGTTTGTCATTTAAAGCTTCTAACATAATACTTTTACTTTTAAATGCATATACTACAATATATTGCACTCCTCAACACCAAAACCATCTGTCACTACGCCATGGCATTGGATCCTTTACAAGCTCTGGAATATGAAAACAGCCTGCATTAACTACTATCACTCTCCTGTGACATAAACACAGAAACAGGATATGCAGGAAGTGTCACTTCATCTGGTTTCTGCTAACAGTCAGTACAACAGTTATGGTCCCTATCAAAGAGCCTGTAAGCCTGAGAGAGGGTAACCAGGCGTAGTTGCAGGATACTCATCTTGTGGATACCTGAATTGCCACTCGGCCCATAGACTTCGCCCTAATGGGGGGGAGGGAGGGCTGGAACAGGTTAACAGGAATTTATGTCACTTGACCATTGACATTCAAGTGAGCTTTACTTACATGCTGTCATTTTCCCTACTGAGCTTGATGATGAACCTACAAGCTTGTACAGTACACTGTCACCTGCATGTCTGAATGTAAGCAGAGCTGCATCCTCCACTCTCATCCTAGACACACCAATTTTCAGGGGTTTTGATCGGTTTTGATGTGCTTAAAGCCAAGGTGCACTATGTAACTTTGGGTGTGTCAGAGAAGTGGAAATGTTCTAAGGCACATGTGTCAAACTCAAGGCCACGTTTTGATGTGGCCCGCGAATCAATTCGGCCGATTTGAATCAATTCTGAAAAAAAATTAAAAAATAAAATAATTTTTTTTTTTTTTTTTTCTTTTTTTTCTTCATGGAGCCTGTGCCATATCCGCACGTTGCATACGCTCCCAACTGTTAGGAAACTTACGTGGCTTACAGCTAGGAATGTCTGCTGAAAGTTCTACAGCTCAGGATTTTAAGCCATGAATTGATGAACTTGCATCTAAGAAGAGCTGTCAGTTTTCTGAGGGCTGTAAATAGGCCAATATATGTGGCTATATAGCATGCTAATATTGATGATTGATTGTGTCAAGTGTCTAAGGCAGTGGTGTCAAACATCCTGCCCGCGACTTGTAGAGCACACATTTCTGAGCATTTAAAAAAAAAGTAAGTTAAATTAAAATTAAATTAAATTGGGAAAAACGTATTCCAAAACAACAAATAACCTCTGTATTTAAAAATAAATCAAAACAGTAGAAGTTGCACTTTTATTTAATTGTATTTTGTACTGTCTGCATGTTTGCACAAAATGTGTCCCTGTACATATAGTAAACAAAATTGGACAACTGTAAGGTCAGTGCCTGTTGTATTTGTGTATTCAAATAAACAGTTGTTTATTTCATTAGTGCGTCTTTGAGCAAAATACCCCCAAACATTTTGCTGCGCCGCACCTCCTATTCCCATGGCCAGCAGCAACCTTTACTAAGACATTTCCTGGGAGCTACAGAGATCCCTTGTGATCTGTGATAATTTAGGTTACATATGTAGGCTGAGTTATAAAGCATATAACTGAAAAACAAAGCTAAAGATTTGGATTTGATTTGTATGAATATCTACGTTATTTTGCCATTATTTTACTGGTCCGGCCCACTTGAGATCAGAGAGGCTGTATGTGGCCCTCGGACCAAAATGAGTTTGACACCCCTGTTCTAAGGTATATTCTCATCACTGAATAAACACACTTTCCTCCCTAGAACACTGTTTGAAGTTAGAAAGCTATTGTAAAAGCTACTGTTTCACTGGTGTTGTTTACAGCAGCAGGGCCCTACAGTTTTGTTTATAAACATATTCTAGTCTTAGGTTTGGTTTCAAGGTGCATCAAAATAATTAAGTTTTAATTTGTAATTATAGAATGATTCAATACTAAGAATTACATGTAGAGAAAATATGTTTTGTAAGTACCTGCAGGCTCTGCAAATAAAGACACATCCCCCTCCTCTGAAACTACATAGTGCACCTTTAAGAAAGTCATTTTGCAATTTTTAAAAGTTGAAATATCAAGTAATGAATGCACTAGCCGGCAGCTCAGTGCCTAAAGATACTTATTTTCAATTGAAATGCTCACCGTCCTTGTGGCAATCCATGACTCCATCAAACTATACATCTGCAGTGGAGGACATGAGCATTGCTCAAAGACCCTGTAGGACAGTGGAATGAAAATAGAAATAACATGAAAGAAGCCAATATAAAACATTGGAATAAGTCTGAAGGATGTCTGAACTAAAGAGGTATAATATTGATCTGAATACAGTTCATAATTAAAATATTGCAAACAGAAATGGCATTAATCAAGTAAAAGTGTTAGACTAGATTAATAAGAAATGTTCTAATTAGACAAAGCAGTGTTGAATTCTAACCTCTTCCCATCCTGTACAAAGCCATACTGCTCTGTTGGTACGAAGCTGCAGGTCATCTCAGGGATAGTCATTGGAGTTGCCACACATGCCATAGGTCAGGGCTATTCAATAGGCGGCCCACGGGCCAGGTGCGGCCCGCGAAGGAATATTTACTGGCCCCCGCCGACCGACCCAAAAAAAAAAAAATTTTTTTTTTTTTTTTTTTTTTTTAGTGGTGCACAATCAATGTACTAGCACGTGTGATGTGTGCTTTTGCATGGTCATAACTGCACGAAAGGCCGCGATCTGCAGTAAATAAATGTGCACATGTGTCTCCAAGCGTTTCTCTATCAGCTGCTCTGTGTATGCAGCTTTGCGGGCGCGATTGTACCGCAGTGTAAGTGTATGGTCCATTATTTGTATTTGGTGTGTCTGCATAATATTGCACCAGTAGAACTTTGCATGTTTGCACAACATTTGTACCTTCACATAGCAAACAAAATTGCAGAACTGTAAAGTCAGTGTCTGTAGTTGTTTTGTATTCAAATAAGCAGTTGTTTATTTCTGTACTGTGCATTGGCATCTTTGAGCAAAATACAGCCAAAAGTTTTGCCGCGGCGCCCTGCGCCGCGCCTCCCATGACCCTGGACAGTGACCCCTTGACAAACACATTTTTGGGGGGGGCCACTGTAAGGTGTTGCACTTAGAGTAGCCTACATGTATTTATATGTTTTTTGATAAGCTGTTGCACTCTTAGTAAACCTAGGCCTACCTGTATTTTGATAAGCTGTTGCACTTAGAGTACATTTATTTCTATGTATTTTGATAAACTGTTGAAGAGTTAACCTATTGTGTTTTCCTGAACTGATAAGATTGTTAAACACTTAGGTTGTCTTGAGGTAAATGTCTGGGATCTTAAATCGGAAATAAGCTCAACTGACTGTGGGCTCATGAATGCTATCCATCCATTTCCCTGACATTCTGAGAAAACGGCAGGTTCTCATGAACCGCATTTACCTGGGTGAAATAATTCACTTTAAACATAATATGCAATACAGTCTGTGTACGCTGTGAAAAATTACTTTGCAGCGCGTTCTAAGAGATGAACCATTAATCATTCTGAAGGTTGTCAAAGGATTCTCTAAACTTCCAGTATTTGTCCAGGAAAAGCTGCTGATGTCTTTTAACACATTTTATTGACTTGCAGGTAAATCTGCCTTCCCGCAACGTGGTTTCCATGTGCAGCCATATAGACAGGCTCCTACATCCAGCTTCTTAAGAGAGCAAGTCTGCACCAGGGTGTAGTTACATGAACCATGAAATTCAAAAGCCTGTCCATCAAGTGTGGTGTATTGGTAGCCATCGACAGAGCAGTGTGCCACTTTGGGATTGGGGAGGCAACCTTGAACACCCCTTAATAAGCTTAACCTCCTCATCACCTCCACAGAAGAGATTACGAGAAGTCATGGGTTCCGTCAGCATGGCATAAATACGGTAGCTTTGTTCATATGTAGACACCTCTGTTACTGCCCTGAGTCCCATTGTCCAAATACACAGATGCTGTGAGCTAAACCTGCTTCACAAAGACAGGTTTCCCCAGTGTTTGGAAGCATCTGATGTTATTCTGCCAACCAAAGCAGAAGCAGAAGCAGAGGAGAACTGAGGCAGAACTCATGCTGTGACTGGTACTGTAAAGACAGGACGGGCCTGTAGAGACACTGAGAGACACTTACTGTAGGGCGAAAAGATATGGATATGTAAGGAAAGTTAAGGTTGCCCAGTGATGCATCAGTACCATCTAGTGGTCCAAAAGCACCTAAAAGGTTGTGGCCTCGATACCAATATGAGTTACAGCACACTGCATCAAATTTATGCACAAATCTTTTAACTTGCATTAAATTCACAAGGTAGCACACTTACATTTAAGTACCTAGAGGCACACATTTATGATTAGTAAGCAAAATAATCTCCATTCCATTTCCACATTCACATTACGATCAATATCAATCTAAACATGTTGAAATAGCATCTGCAAACTCTCCGCTTTTCATCGTGTGCAATGACGCAGAACTCCAAACAGCAAAGTTACAATAGCAGAGAGGATATTAATTTAATTCACTTGCACAGCAGAGCTGGGAGCACATTACCGCTCACAGCAGAATCCAGGAGTCCTCCAGGCATGGCACTGTAGACGCATGGGAGAGGCAGACAGCAGCGTACTCTGCCAGGGAGCGACTCAGTGCAGGCTGGAGAGAGCTCCATGAAGACACAGGTCACTGACGCAGCGCTTGTAAAAGCTGGAGGGGTCCACTTTGCCATGACAGTGTCTGAATGGTCCATTAACTTCCAGAATCTTCCCGCAAAGTCTCTGGGGTCAGAGAAGCTGGACAGACGCTCAGATGAACATTTTATGACAACTTCCTCCTAGACAGCCCTCCACACACCAAGGATTCTGCCCACTACTCCAACCTCTTACCAAAATGCTTTGATCTGAGATTTTACTGTGTGCCATTCGCTGTGAGGTCATCAGCACAATCAGTGTTGAAGTTACCGCACAAGCCTCAGGTAATATTAGCATATTTACTGCAGATACTAATGCTAACCATGCCCTCTATTCTAAGACTTAATTCAAAACCAATGTAGATGCAAATTTGCAGCCCCGACGATAAAGCCAGTGGGGCTGCAGAGATAGGGCATGTCCTCTTGACACCATCAACCTGTAGGGGGTGGCAAAATTGCATTGGAAAGTCAAGCGCAGGGCATCACATTCTCACATCTTTGTGAAGTAGAGTTTGATCATATAGTTTACTTTTGGACAACTATTTAGCAGTCCAATTGTTGTATTTATTTAAACATAACAGGATACTCACCTCTATTGTCTCACTGTCCCTGTTGTTCAGTTTAACAAGCACACCACTCACCTTGACCAGAACATGGATTGCTGACTCAAGGTGTCTATCTGCCTGTGCGTAGACCTGAATGCCATCAAGGCCATGCTTCTGTCCACACAAAGCCATTAACTGATACTGTCAGGTGCCAAGCAAAACATGCTGGTCAAAGGTGACCGCGTGGAGACAATTGTACATGCATTGGGGGGTCGCTTGTGGTATAGTGGTCTCTACATGTCATCCCCCTCTCTGCCCCATTTGAACTCTGTCTCTCCACTCTGTCAAATAATGTATAAAAATGCCCAAAAATAATCTTTAAAAAAAGAAAACTGTATATGCATGTCTGCTGGGGGTGCTGTAGAAAGCTTCTGACTCCATTGCGGCCCCAATAACCCAAATGGCACTGCGTCTGGTGGCACTGGGGGTCACAAACACGTTTTTCAGTGCATCCCTCTTCATCCCAGAAAGCCTGGTTGCTGTGGTGACAGTAGCCATTATGAATGCAGCCAGTGTCATTTAAAATGTAAGGTACCGTTTAAAACGATTTGAATATGTTGCATAAACAAACATGCAGACCTTTGAGTTAAAGCGCAAATATTCCGTAGGCACAGAAGTCAAAATATAAATAAAAAACTTTCACGAGGACAAGTCAAATTACAAGAGGTGCATTATTACTTATGATTGCAGCCAGGGCAATTATGCTCAAGCCCCCTGGCAGACAGGTTTTTCAAAGTACATACAGTACACTATCCAAAAAGGGGCTAGGGTTTAACTTCATAGCAGGTAAAATTAACGGAAGGACACCAACAAAAACACATCTGTTGTGTTTATGAGGGTGCAAGTCAGCCCAGACAGAAAAACAAAGTATAAAAAATTGATTATGTAAGACTTCTGACTGTTGCATGATGCATGATGCAGCTGAGTAAGCAACAGTTGGCCTGTGAGGAAAAGTCACCCAACCAGAACCAGCTCGGCCTACCTTTCTTTGCACAGGCCAATGTATTGTTTAGGGTGCAGTTCTCTCCCTCGGGGCAATATGCTGTCTCACGGCAAATGGTGGCAGAACAGTTACAGTGCTCAGAGCATCCCTTGGCCCAGTGCTTCTCAAATGGTGGGGCGCCGTGAGTTGTCAGGGGGGGGCGCGGGCTGCCTTGATTTCCAACTGACCAAAAAGTGCTAGCAAGCCCGATGTGTGCTTGTGTATGGTCATATCCGCGCGAAAGACATGTGTCTCCAAGTGTCTCTGTAGGCTATTTAAAAAGAAAGCAAGCAAGTAGACTAATAATAACATTAATGAATTATTGGTTATCGCATCACAGAAGGCCTATTGGCCTATAATAAAAAAAACACCACCTTAACTATGTTTACAGTTTAAAAATGTTTTGAATGAAATGCAAACCTCAGGGAATCATTTGCTCTTGTTTCTCTATCCTGAGATTCACACAGACTGAGCAGTCTTGTTTAAATGTTACAAATTGAGCTAATAAACTGAACGTTGATTTTTTATGGCTGCAGTTATCTCAGCTAATTTTTGTTATCTAATTTGATAATAAGGTGATTGTATGCAGAATGCTCGTGCCAGAAACTCATACAGTGGTTTTGTACAGATAAATAAATAAATAAATATTAGCAGGTTCTCAATAGTATTTCAATTTAGGGGAGGGGGGGGGGGGGGGGGCGCGAAAAAATATCTGTCCCCTAGGGGGGGGGGCATGACAGAAAATAATTGAGAACCACTGCCTTGGCCCATGATATTGTCCCGATCTACAGATTAATGGTGAGTCACTGTTGGTGTGCGCTACCAAACTGTTTTCAAAATACAAAGCAAACAAACAACTCAGGAAAACACAAAGGGCCTAGGATCTTCTGATTAGTCATGCCTGGCGTAGCGGAGAAGCACATGTCAGTTAGCCAAGACATTAATAAGTCATGTTCTAACAGTGCATGTAATAACTCGCGATCGGTTTTACTCATCTGCGGCAATATGAGTATAACTGAACCTACATGAGTCACATGTAAATTTGACACAAAAACACTACACACCCTCAGTGAACCAATAGGGTTATCAACAGTCACACACCGCTGCAATTTTAAGGTCAGATAGTTATGCTCAATATATACTGTAGTCTCTTTGGATTAAGAAAAAAAACATGCATTGATTGCAGTGGTAAAGGGAAAATGTTCTGTATATGCTAGTTAGTCCAGCAAAATACTTTGTAGCAATTAACAATATAGTAGTGGCTATGGTAGAAGCAACCACATGTCTCAGGTTTGATGAAGCCATTTTCCCTTTGAATGTATTCAGAGTCACACTGACATCCCTCATAACAGGCCCACGGCCAGCGGACATTGGGTGAAACACCAGAGGACTCGGGCACACACTGACACGAATAATTTTGTAAGAGTTTTCAAGGCATGAGAGCGCTGTGGTGCCGGGGAAAACGGGTTTATGTACTGTGTACTCTGTACAGAGTCCAACTAGCCTTACATCAATCTGGCAAATATATTGTATAGAGCTTGCCAGAGTTCTAAAAAGTACAACAGAGGCACTGGAGCAGACTTGTATGATTAACATGCACTCTCACACTGTAACAGATTAATGAAAAAACACATATACACATAAGAGATTTATACTCACAGCACTTCTGACACCTCCATGGTTCGACCTTAGCTCCAGGCCTATACTGGCAAACGTGCAGTCCTTCAAACTGCTGCAAAACTATTCTTCATTCCCATTAGATACACACTCGTCATTGTCACAGTTGTAAAAGAAGCGCTCTGGGTCCACAGTGGGGTGGCATCACATAAATAAGCCTGCAGGCGTCAGAAGTGTGCCACAGACCTTATCAGATGCAAATTCACCTGGTAGAGTTGGACAGAGATCACATTCTTCAGAGCTGTCATCCCAGGTGAATAAAGTGATCAGGAAGATGCAGAGATGGAAAACTCACTTCCAAGGCTGGCATTTGGGTTGCGTTTGTGATCTATATCAACAGCACTGATGTTTCCACCGAAGCCTCATATTATTTCTATGTGAGGCACATTCACTAGTTTATATAAGTTCATTAATAAATGATTCAATCAAGGCAAACTAAACAAGTAGTTTTTAATGTGCAACCAATTACTACTTTCCCCAAATGTTCCATCTCCAGCGATATGTTCACTCCATCTTGAAATAAAGTTGTCCTTGCTGGATAATAACAGCGAGGTCAGACCCTTTCTCACCAGAGACCTGGGATAAAACATAACGGCAGCTTCCCTTATCAAAGTCAAAGCTATGTCCATTATAGCTTCTGAAGTGTCTGCCACACATGGCTGAGCATTGAACAGGGTGTGATGTATGGCATGCCCTGTGGCCGTCTTGGATGGCGCATTTTGTTCAATTTTGACATGTGTGTTACTGTACTCTATTTTGCCCCCACATACACAGTTAAGCTGGCAGTGCTCATCAGGGTAGAGGTTTCATGCTAAACACCATTGTAAATGCAGCCACACTCAGTTCAGTACACATTTCCCACCACTGTGGAAACCCCCAGGTTTGCAGGAATAGCTATCTTTGCGTGTCTCTGCTAAAGTTTTTCTAAACAGTCAGAAATATGATTGGATCAGAGGCAGTGTTCACTGTAAGGTGGACCGGAGATATATGACAAGGACAGAGTGAAAAAAAGACAATTTAATTCATAATATTTCTATTCTTTAGAAAAGATCACTTTGGTTTCTTAATAAAAACATTGGAAGCCCCCCATTCATACACTATAGCTCCCATTTCTTTACATACAGAAACATAACAGGAAGAAACATTATACAAGGCTGCAGTCTAGTTACTTTAACAGAAGTCATGGAAACAGTTGTTGCAGGAAGCTTGTTGATCAACAGTTTTGTAGCAACTATGGAATGCTCCCTCTGTGTCCATGTAACCTACCACAAAAAATCCTCTCCCTGAAAAGCAGCCATATCTTTTGACTTGCACCGTTCATGGCCACACATTCATGTTCATTGCTGGTTAGCCAGTATTCACTGGCCTGAGATATAAAAGACTCATTGTGGGTCATTGTATCAATTTTGTTAACTTCTTCCAGCAAAGCATCTTGTTATTACTTCAACAAAAATATATATTTTATCTTCAAAAACTCACAGCACTTGGTGATAGTTCTCCAGTTTTGGTCTCTGGCCCCAAACCTCTAGCAGATGGTGGTATAGGCTGTCAGGCTCTTGCACGTAGAAGAGGCAGCTTCATTGTCACAAACGAATGGCTCAGGATGAATATGCGAGGGGCAATCTGCAGATGGTCTGTCACTCCTCTAGAGTAGAATTGAAGGAGTTGCCTTTAATGCAAACTGCCAGACTGTAGACTATCTGCTATGTTTGACTCAGGTGAAATGAGTGAGCAGCAAGATAACTTACTCAGGACATTTTAAGTGGAGTTAAATTTTACCATACTTTGCTCAGCTCACTGGCAAAGCAGAGCCCAGTGTTTCTTTACACAGACACAAATGTGGTGCACCATCTGGGTACCTTGAACAGACAAATATATCCAGCCTTGTGTGAGAAAAGTATACATATTGAGGCTTTCTCAGCAACCTAACATTACATATTGTGACTTTGCATTTATTGACACTGTTTTTCTAGTAATAATAGGCTCTGCATGGGGTGCCTCTTCACTGCACCTTTAATAGAAGAGATTTTGTCCCACAACTTATCTTTAGTTTAAACTACCTGTCATGGCTGAAATGCTTTTCTTCCATCACAGATTAATATATATGAGCATATTTGAACAGTGCCTCTGTCTCAACCATCCACACAGTGCAGACAGACATCAAGGGCTATAATATATATCTTGTACACAAAGACAATAATCTTTTTAGGGTGGATGTACCGAACATATTGAAAATTGAAAATATTAAAGACATATATATTTTAGCTGTTGACTGTTGTTTTCTCAGATTCACAGACAGAAGAAGAAACCCTTCTCTTCAGAGTGGAAAATGGGTGCATGAACTTTTCATTTTTCACTGGTCACTCAAAGCAAAACTAAATCTTTACCCGGCATTAACAGATGGAAGTACTGAGTTGAAGGAAGCTATAGGTCTGAAAAAAAAAAAAAAGTTTAACAAAAAGTTGAATAGTACTATTTCTAGTGATTTTCTTTCTGCGGTCTCAACTGGAATGACTTTCATAACACCACCAACAAGAGAGACACGTTTGTTTGCCCAGAAGTGGTGGGTGAAGTCCAGGTCAGAGTTCATTGTAGCCATTGCCAGCAGGAAACTGGAACTCATTTCTGTGTTTACAAAGGGAGTGATACAGTATTCAAAACTCAAGTGAGAGCCACCTCAGCAAATCCAAACAAACCACCTCCAAGAGTGCATCTGAAAGTAGGTAAAACCAACCACGACACATACAGCTTCCTCAGACGTTAACTCTGAGCCAGTGAGGCTGGAGGTTAACACTCTGCAGCACCCTCATATGCAAGTTAAGGACACTATATATTGGAGTACGTACAGTATTGACTTTAAGAAGCACTTCCCCTGAGAGGAAGATATCGACTAATGTCTTGGGGTGTGGCTAACAGCAGTCTATTTGTGGAGGTGAGTAGTACTATACAATTGTGTGTGGGGGTCCCCACAGGATGACACATCATAAAATAGGGCTTTGGTCACAACTGGTGTGGATACATAATGAGGCAAGAGCTGTAACAGGCCATATAGACATTAGATTAAGGAGGGAGGAGGAGCGATTAACTGGCCACTTCCACAGACAATGGCAGCTTAGTCTTTTTTTTTGACTGGCTAGCAGGGAGAAAGATGTGTTGCATGAAGCCAATTTCCCAAAACCTTTACAGTAACAGGGATCCAGACTCCACCGGAAGTTATAGATACTTGACAGGTAACATTTGCAATGGGGTCAATATGAGGGGTAAGCTTTCTACCTGGCCCCAGAAAGAGGAGAATACAACAAATTAGTTTTACTTGTTGTTATCAAATAGAAAACATTTCAGTATGCTTCCACATCAAAATTGCAGGAAAATATGAATGCAGAGTGAACAATAACACGTTTTACAAACAGAAATGGACTTCTCTGACAGAAAATATATTAAAAAAAAAACTGTGTGCACTGCAAGCCTTCTTGTGTAACAGAGATATGACTATGCGGTGTCAGATTTCAACAAGCTCAGCAGCCAATGAAGAGCACAGTTCCTAGTTCCTGACTGAGTTCACCTGTGTTAACTATGCACACTCACTCTGGTAGTTTCCATGATAACAAGGATATTGGCCTGGAAGCAACAACATACCAGCATTGTACAGAGACAACTCTCACCAACTGCTCATTCAAATGTAAGTTCACCTTTCAGACAATATTCTAAAAGGAGTATCAAGTTACTTGTATAAAGCTATTGTATTTTTTCCTACAAGTTGGTGAATGTTTAGCACAAGCTTATTTTGTGTACTGTCATTATAGCAGTTGAAATAGTTCACGTGGAACGATAGCTAATATCCGGATTCAGAGAAAAGACAAGATATCTCAACACACAAATTATTGAAAATAATGCTTTAACAGTGCACTGATTGTATCTTCTGTTGTTCACGGGCTGACACACAGCCGCACCTCATTCATCACTCCAACGTAAGGCAAATGGAACCTCTCAAGGCAAACAGGAGAACTGTTGAGACTTGAGCGCTGCAGGTTGAGGTGGATAACCCAATGCATGTGAATGCAAATATTTAGAGTGGGGACCAAGGTAAAATATTTACACAGCTGAGTCAAGGAAGGACTAACCTGCTGAAGAACTAGTCATGTTCTGCTCTGATATTTGTACACATGCCATTTGAATGTAGTTTTAGTTGAAGCCGAAGGCCTTCAAACAACAGCTTACCAACCATGCCTCTAACAAAGTCCCCAGGGGGCACAGCTTGCGCAGCAGCACAAACCGCACGGAAACGAGACAACTTACATGAATGGAACAACTATATTGATTCTGTTTTCCCTCCAGCTGATAGATGTTAGGCTATTTGCATGCTTGGGAAAACACCAAACCCTGACATTTAAATGATCAGCAAGCACTGCAGAGAAGGTGGCAAAGGTGGCCTATTAGCACACTGCCTTTGTTATGGCACATATGAGCCTGTCAGTCAATACAGAACTCATGATGCCAGGTGATTAATGTTGACTCCTACCATAACTTCTTTAAATGTGTTAATACAACTATTATTATCCATGCACTAAGTTGTGACATCAGTGTTGTTTGTGCCATTCATGTTATCAACAGTAAAGAAGGCTACCTAAGCAGCATCTCAACCTCAAGAGTTTTCAGGAAACTGTCTCGACAGCACTTCTGAACAGATGCTCGGAGGTATTTTCCGCAGTGGCAAGAACTGTGACTGCCTGACACAGAGACAGGGTATTTCAGCACTAAATGAGGTGGCTGTGAATTCCCTAGTTGGTTTCATGAGAATTATGTTGCCCGGCCCGCACATATACAAGTGAAGCTTTTCCTGTCATCTCATCGCTTCATCAAATTGACCGGCGTTCAGCTGTGGCGAAGGCGTTAGGTTTCAAGTCGAGATGACGAAAAGAGATGCAATTATTTTTGAAAATGTGGCTAAACCTTTCGCAACAAAGCAGTCTTTTCTCCTATTGTATGTGATCATTTCAAAAATCCTGTCAGCACTTGTCTGTACTGAAATAATAACCAGGTATTATTATTACTAATGGACATGTTTGTGAGTTAAGGTGCCTGAAGCACGTTGTTCAACTTTAACCTACCTACATGTTTTTTTTTTTTTTAATTGTCTGGCTTTCTCACCCAACCTCCACCAAGTTCATGTGAGTTTCTTATTATCTGGATCATTCTCAGTGTCACAGTTGGAGATACATTGAAGGCCTGGATAACAGCAGCTCTGTTGGTTAGACAGTAGAGTCAGTGTGACAATAACTTGATTTAATCCGTTCTGACGTGCAGGAAGCAGGTTACAGAAGGTGAGGGTCTTTGTATCCTTAAAAAAAAGACTTGGCATACTGCAGCACCCTTTATCTTACTTCCTCTCTCTCTCTCTCTTTTTCTCTCTCTCTCTCTCTTTCTCTCTCCCTCTGTGTGTGTGTGTGTGTCTGTGTGTAATAAATAATAACACTCTATTCAGTGTGCTTGTGAGTGCTTGTTTTTAACACCCAAACAAATATGTTTTCCCTGCTGTTCCTAATCAATCTGCTTGCCCTGGCGGTGTCAGGGGTGATGGAAGCAGGGGCACCAGATCTCCGTCGCTCAACACTTTACAGCTGGCCTTTGTTGTGTTGCTTCTTGTTTATTGGAGGAGCAGTGAGGCTGCGTTTCAGATGGGTTGGACTGTTGAAAACCTCGCCTCGATGTACCTGGGATTGGACCTTGAGATAGTCCTGTTAACAAAACATAGAACAACGGCTTTGTCTCCATCTGATAAAAAGTAAAGCTGAAGGAGTACGTGCCCAGAGTCCTGTACATGTAGCTACGTCCTGAATATGTTTGTTGCTGTCCTTGGTGTCTTTATCGTAGCTGGAGGTTGAAAATGCCAATACAATTGTGAAACCGTAGAAAGATATTATCTGGTCAATCATGTGCGTGTTCATGGGTTATATAGTTTTACACAACCACACATGCAGAGAGAGAGAGAAAGAGAGAGAGAGAGGAAGAGAGAGAGAGAGAGAGAGAGAGAGGAAGAGAGAGAGAGGAAGAGGCATGCTCTACAGATGGCAGCTGTCATATTTAGACACACTTACATGTTCTTCTTTCACTTTTGGCCTGATGCTCAACAAGTCCTCCACCGACCACTTGTGTATGGAAGTAACTGCTTAGTTGTCAGACTCTTAAATTGTTTTGTCGATGCTGGATCACACACTCGCTTGCATGGCACCAACTGAGGTATTGTGAGTTTTGCTACATTTTTCTTATTATTTTATCATTCATTTTCTTGTTAGCTTTTCTCTCTTTCTTTTTTTTTGTTGTTGTTGTAGTCCACCGTCATAGCAGAGTGTGCACCAAGCTCACTTAGATAACAGCTCCTGTAGTGATGGCAGAGTTGAACAAACATTTCAATAAGAATACGTTTTCTTCTCTCTTCACTGAACCAGAGTGCGAGCAACCACTTTTATAAAATGCCAATGAATAACAAATGATGCGGGTGCGCTTATCCCCCTTTTTCTCACTTGCTATTTTTCCCTTCTTGTTTGGCTCATTTGTTTTGGAGAAAGAAGTCTGCTTTTTGCTCTGACACATCTTCACAATTTTCATAGGGTGTCGTTGCTCTCTTCTTCCTCTCCTCTTTTTCTCACGTGTAGGCCGGTTTGTTGTCCTATGAGCTCTCTAGGCCACAGTCATTCCTGTATCTTCCCATGCTAGTAGTTATCGCTATACTGTCAAACGAGTTGTCACAAGATGCACAGTGGCTGGGCTGTGGGCTGTGGGCAGATAAGAAAGAGAGAGACACTGTGGTTGTGGTTCTCCATGTGGTTCGGTCCATGTAGTCCATGAAGTAACCCTCCGTTTCCCTGAATTTAGTTTTTGTGAAATAGATTGTGTTGGCTGGGTTAGAGGGAGTGGAGTGGAACGGGTTCATCATTCAAAATTAAACCTGGTAAACAAGATTTAGGTGTACTGGCAGCTGGCCTGGTCAGACAGGTACAAGGTTAAACCTGCCTGTTGGAAAGCTGCACTGGAAAGATGGAACAAAAATAAGACACATTCACCCCCCGGCTATACACTACAGTGCATGCCTTTATTGCAGCTATGTTCTCTTCAGTTTAATGATTTGTAGATTTCTACTTTTACCCTCTTATGATCTTAGCCTCCCTGGCCAGAAGGCAGCTGGCACATCTGCTTTACAAGCAAGCCACTGGTTATTATATGATGCAAATTGGCTGTGGTATTAAAGAGTAAATTCAATCGTCATTCAAATGTACAAGAATATATTACCCAATTTGAAAAATAATACAGGCGTCAGGAACCATTTTGATACAGAGGCGGAGGACTGCGTTGATAAATATTTCCAAATTGGATCAGCTTATTATTTCACCCAAAGCGACTCTGAAAAAGCAAATTGGATACAGAGGGGGATTTTATTTGCAGCGTCTTAGGTTGTTTGCGTTTGGAGATTTACTGCAGCTATTCAAGAGACCAGAAGCAGCCCACACTACACTCCCTCTACAATCAGCCTCAGTCGTGTGATTAACATCTTTTTCCAACAAAGTCAACAAAAATAGTTCTTAATGCTGTTCCGCTAATTTAGCATGACGGTAATCGTGTTGCAGGACTGGGCTGTATTGGTATTGTGCTGGCCTCACATGAAAGTCTGTAGACAGTGTTCATGGATGAGATTAAAGTTCGTGGAAAGTCTCCTGATGCCTAGGTTTCTCATAAAACTAAAAAGAAAAACGTATTGCAAACGAAATGCACTGATTTTTACCTGTTTTCTTTTCTTAATGCCTCCTTTATTTTCACCAAATATGGTCATTGGAATCTACTCACCATACGGTTAGCATTATCAACTTCCTTAAAATGTAGTAATGTGAAGGAAATGGTAAGTCTGTAACGTCTGTGTGTGGGGGGGATGTAGGGTGGGTGTTAAGAGGTTTGCTGCTGCCCCTCAGAGCCCTGCTTGATAAGCTGCACCTTAACAATGCAGGTCACAACAGTTATTTCCACAATGTCATTAACTATGGAGGAAACAAGGAAAACAATGGGCATGGTTAACAATAAAGAGGCGCTATATAGCACACTATTTGGCATAAGGGTCAATGGGAGAGCTCTCTGTGTGTGTAGACTATCAAACAGTGCATGAGGAACTAGTGGTCACTGGTCCCTGATCCCATGCCAACCCTCCAGTGGCTAAATTTGTGACCAATGAGTCTTCATCCGGGACCTGAAGTGGAAGAGAGGTCATTCTCATGTGTTCCCATTTATAAATATCACCATTCACATTGTGTTGGAAACAGCTGGTTCTTTGTTTAGTTGGCTCTGAAAACATCTGTGTTTCGCATCTCTGTGGTGGTGATTGGGGAGCGGAGGTTTGGGTTTGTTTTGGGCCCGGTGCCATGAGGAAGTTGTGAGACTTCATCTCATGAACAACAACACAAGCACAAAAGAAGAAATCAATGCCAACGTAAGTAGATCAAGGTATCACATCATCTGCGATAAGATTAAGTTGGCGGATAAAGAATATGTTCATGCAAAATGGAGCTCTCTTTCCCGTATGGGATGACGAGTATTGCTTGTAGAAGGATATAAGAACATTTATGTTTTTTTGATTTCCCAGTGGAAGTCATTTGATACGTTAGTTTTGTTGCCTTAACACCTGCCGTTGCACCTGGGCAAGGGGGAACATGTTGAATCGACACTTGTTGCCAGCTGACTGTGACAGAGTTCTCAGGGACAGTTTTTTTCTGCTGAGCATTATGGAAAATAAGGTTGTCATTCACTGACCCTATCTCATCGCCACCCACATCAGATTACAATCTGAGATTTGCATGAATACTTTTAGAACCTGGTAAAACAGTACAAGGACTTGTATGCATTGGCATTTTTAGTTTTCCACTGACTAGCAATATGTGTCCCTGAAACTCTAAGTGCATGACAAGCCCTAATAACAGAGAGCGTTTCTTATTTTTTCCATCTTGCTGTATCTCATTCTGCGAAACGCTAAGATTTCACACACATCAGCGACTGAACCTTAAAAGTAGATATTTTTAACTTGGTTCCTCTTCCCCCCAGCAGCATTTGAAGATGATGCGATTGCTGTTCCTATGTCTGCTGCTGCTGCCAGCTGCTACTGGTACGTTCTCATGTCTGTGACGCTTTCGGGTGATAAACATCTAATCAGGGTCTATGCAGCCCACAACGCCGGTGTATTTTACCTCACCTACTGTACCTATGTCTGTGCAGATTAATGTAAGCCCTCACTTTGTAATTATGCAACCAACCAGAAGAAAAAGTGCCACAGTGAAAGTGTGTGTATGAAAAGTAAAAAATATGCACCACGAAATGATCTAAAATATTGCTAATCAAATAACAGCATATACAGGCAACACAACTAGATAATATAACTTACTGTAGCCAAAATATTTTGTCTGTGTGTACAGTTTGTAGAACTGTATCAAGAGTTTGTGAATGTATTCTAACTGTGTTCTTTTGTTTGCAGCTGTTTCAGAAGAGATTGAAGGATCAGGAGATGATGACGGTATGCAATGCATCATTATCTGAAAAATAAAGAAACAAGAGCACTCTATGAAGACTTTTAATCACCTAGGCACGGTTGTCATGGTGCTGTCTGTCTAAGGTTATCAACAAACTGAATTGTTACTGGTTCCTCCTTGAAGTCAATTTAGCGACAAATTTTTATTTTTTTTACTTGAATGAATTATGTAAATCAACTGAAAGGCTACACATGTACTACATACAAACAACGTGTTTCTATTGAACTGTTTCCGCTGTATTGTTTTTCTCACATACTTTGCTTGTTCCTTGTAATGTTATCAGTTCCGATATTTTGTCCTAGTTTTGACTTTGGGTAAGCTTAGATGGTCATCAAGGTGCATGGCCAACAAACGTGTCACAGACATGTTTGTTGACTCCACAGATAACCAGTCAATAAGAATTAGTTAAAGACATGATTGTAGACTAATAACGCAGCCTGCCGAACACTAAAAACAATCCTTACCCTATAGCTGTTTGAATCTCAACCACCTTCACATTTCTGCTGGCTTTACATAAGTGAAATGCGTGGTTTTGTGCGATAGTTTTCCTTCCTTATTTTGAGTTATGTTATTTACTCAATCTTGGTTACTTTTTTATGGATGTGGTTTCTCTGTTTTCAGTGTTGTTATTGGATTGGTTTCGTTTTTTCTCTATACAATATGGATTCTTGTTTAATAGTTTTCATTCCCTTGCGCTCAGACCTTTTGCTCCCGAACTAACTTCATAAAACCCCTCGATCAATAGTGTTGCTGAAAGAGCAAAGGTGTTGTCTATATTCTGACTTCACTCTTACACTGGTATTATTTGAAAGTGCCTCACACTTATAATAAACACAATTCTGTGCTGTCTACAAGCCATCTGACCTCTCCTTCATTTACAGTTTCGGACGATGAGGATTTGGTCGTCAAAAGAATAGGTGAGTTTTTGACTTGTGAGTGATTGACGAGCTGTGTTTTTTTTTCTCTAGTTTCCTCTGCATTACACCCACACACACTGTAACAGCAGCTGTCCAGATGGGAGAGCATGTAGTAGAGGTCAAGGCCTCTGCAATTATTGTCAGTAATTCAGCAGTGTGTGTAGGGTGCTCTAATGGTCCAGACAGAGAGAGGTGCTGTGGCCTAAGTTGGCTTTTCTCTACTCCCAACCATTAAACCCTGACTGGAATCGATTAGCTCCCTAGTGGGGGCCCTGTGGATGCTGCCCAAAGGCCAATGAACACGTCCACACATCTCTGCCATCCCGCTGGTCAGCTAATCAACATTGGCATTCTCATTCTCTCCCTACTCCTCCCTCTGTCACTCCTCGTCTTGGCTTTGATGGACACTTGATAGAACTTCAGGCCTCTCTCTGCAAAATACCTACGATTCCTCTTAAGCCTCAAACCTGCTCTCTCTCTCTCTCTCTCACTAGACACAAGCTCACACACTTACTGAATTCCATATATGTTTGTTTTTTTCTCAAGTACCTTTTCAAATGCAGCACCGCAAGTCATGACGATGACCTCTGTGATTTGAAGAAATAGTCCCCCATTATGGGAAATATGCTTATTCACTTCCTTTGCTGGTGTGGATCAATACCGCTTTCAGGTCTGTGCGGTAGCTATGAAGCTATGGCCAGTAAGCTTAGTTGAACATGTTTTTTTTATTCTTATGTACGGATACAATTTACTGTTAAGTCACAAGCTGTGGTTTTGACACAGTTCTTTGTGCGGACTCTTGTTGGCAAGACAAAGTTTGGTATTTATTTGGTTAAAAAAACAAGTGTGTTAAATAATATGCTGAGGATTCTGTTACCCTTTGAACGGAGCCATGTTAGCCATCACCAGTCTCAAGTATTTTGGTAAACTAAGCTATACACTGCTAAATGTAGCTTCATATATAACCAGGGCTGCATGCACAAGTGTTAACTGTTCTCTTGTTACCTTTGCCATTTATAGTGATTCCAGATGTTAACACTTCTGGCTCAGCTGGAAAACCTCCAGGTGACAAAGAAGCAGTGTCAGGTGAGATAATTATTTTAATTATAATTAGCTATATACAGGAAATGATTTAAAACGTTAAAATGCATATCAGCTTTGAACGTAACATCACTGCTTATTTAATAAACTTTTAGCCAACCCTTTATGCTTCTATTTATTTAGATAACCTCACCATGATTGTCATCATTGCTGGTGTGGCTGTTCTGACTCTTTCAGTGATAGCGATAGTCGGTAAGTATTCTGTTTAAAAAAAAGGAGGTATTTTCCGTTCCTACAGTTGACAAATGCGTTGCTGTAAAGCCTTTCAGCGATTAGCCAGAATCACTTTAAACGGTTAATACATACACAAACATAAACTTTTTTCTTGTGTAGCTGTGACCTTTATCTATTTTCCTTTTTTCATTGCAGCCATAATGTTAGTAAGACGCCGCATGCACTATCGGCAGCAAGGGTAAGGTCAATTTTCTCCACTTTCAATGTTGATATTTAAAGGTGCTCCGAGGAACTTTCAGTTTGTGTTAATTCTAGCGGCCCCTTTGGACAAAAGCGGTAGTGTTTTTACTATGCCGGCTGTTGTTCTTGGGTGAGTGTACCCAAGGCATTAAGAAAAACTATAAAAGATATAATTATTTGCACTGATGGTCTTGTTTGCTGTTACATGTCATTTATGATCATCAGAGGAAATATGAGACTGTTTCAGAAATATTTAAAAGTTCCTCGTAGCACCTTTAAATTAGATGTTTGTTTAAATATCTGTGTGTCAGGTTCCAGTGTACTATCCCATTTTCTATATACTTCATTCTTTTCACACTCAACCAGTGGAACGCATTTATGTTCTTCTTATGGCCTCTGTGCTTGCTGTATCAGTGTCTTAGTGGAAATGCACCTTACACTTTACAAGAAGTCAGCCAACAGGTGACTGAACCAGTCTGGTGGGTAACAGTTATTTGTCCTACTTTATCCAACCCGTCAAAAACAGAGAAAAACACTTGGGTGTCAAAACGCAACCAGCATCCGCCCATTTTAGCCCGTCTGGACTTGTACAGCAATTAGTAGCAAAGCTTGAGGCCTCTTCACCGCCCCCGCTATACAGAACACTCCCCACTTCTAACCCTTTGCACCTTCTCATCAAACAAAAGCCTTAAGACAGTTCCACTGGGTTTGTATGACCGAACGGGACAGGACTTAACTTGTTCCAGAGCTTACCTCATGAACTGAAGCGAATAGTCCTGTAAACACCATGCTGGCGTCATGACAACAATCTGTCAACAGGAATCAGACAGCAGAACAGCCTAAACCAGTTATACGAAGAAAACACTCTCATTTTGCCTCCTTTCCACACTTTGCTTATTTAACCGCAAGTTATCTCTGAGAAGATCTTCCTGCAGAGTAATCAGTTGATGCGGTGCAGTAACACACAACCTGTGGGTTGTTGTCGGCGGGGTTACAGGGTTCAAATTCATCTCTAGAGATATCTGAGCAGCAGCGGACGTGTTGTTGTGCATTGTGGAGCAGACAGACACCCAACAAGACAATCTGCAAAGGGTTAAATTCCAGCACGGGATTACTGGGATGCCTCCCCGGGGCTGCAGTCAGCTCTGGCAGTGTTTGGTGCTGACTGATCGCACTGCCTGAAAAGAGGCTTAATCACACACAGCAACCTCTGGCTTGTTGGATCAACAGTGTCTTGCCAGGTTTTTAAGTCCCCACCTGGGGATGAGCTGTGTTTTGGGTGTGATGATGCAGTTACCATGTGCACCTGTCATGGGCCCTGCAGCACGAGGCAGACACACACGTGCCGCTTCCTGAATTCCGACACACAGAGATGCTTTTTCTGTTTTTTTTTATAAAAAAAAAAGAAACTGAGAAAGAACCTCAGAATATCTGACATACTTTTTCTTTTGCCCTCCCCCTCCCCCTCCCCTTCTCCTCTCTCTCTCGCTCTTCAGGATTTACTCAGTGCCTGCAGAACAGGACCAGAAAGTGGCCGTGCCGTTCCTGGTGGAGTAGCAGTCCTTTTTTACCACCCGGACAAGAGAGGAGCAATGCTAACTGGGCTATGTCATCTCCTACTCACTTTGACTCAGGACAGTTATTAGACTTCTTTGCACAACAGCCTGCTTCACACCATTCAGTTTATTACTCGCTCCTATATACAGTGTACTACTTTTGTCTTCGCCCCAGCCGCTTCTAACTCCACATACTCGCAGTTTAGCCTGGGACATTTGGAACGCATTCAAACCATTCTAATTGGATTCTATTTGAGGAACCCTAATCAAAGCCTGTGAATATGGCTTAAAGCTTCTTTTGTTAAAAAGGGATAATTTAGCACAGCCAGAGCTCCCCCCATTTTTTTTTAACTACCTGAACAAGAAATGATTCCGACCGGCTACACAGTGAAAATGCTTTTTGCCGTTTGATTTTGGTGCATGTGGAACAAGACATGAGCGATGAGCAAGACAAACCGCGCTAATCCACACTAAAGCAGCCCAGCGCTCACTTCATTCTCCCTTTCACTTTGTCTGACATTTTCTGTTCCTGGCCCATTAGGAATGACAAGAGGCAGTGCAATAGGGAGATAAAAACCTGCCCCCCCCCCCTTTTTCAACATCAGTTAAAAAGAAACAAGTGGAAATAGCCAGTGTGAACATCTTCTTGCGAGGCAGCAAATTAATCGACCGGCATGAATGATGATGTTTTCTCTTCTCTTCTCCCTCTCTTTTTTTTTCGTTTTCTGAAAGGCTTTTACTTTAGTCTCGCAGATTGTAAATAGCTCTGTAAATGCTATAGAGAGTTAGATTAATGCCTCACACGCTGGCAGAGGGTAGCTGGATGTGGGGGAGGGATACAATCTCACAAATCGAATCAAGTGTTGGGGGATGATTGGGAAAAATACCAACAATGCCTTTTGTTTGCTCATATGGAACATGATGGCTTCTCTGTTTTCATTTAAATCAATCATGCCCTGTGGAAAAAAAGCTTTACATAAAAAAAAAACAAGGCACTGGATGCCTTATTTGTTCCAGTGCAGACAGGGGAACTTTCTGTGGCAATGGTTAAAGGGGAAGGAGACATACTCCTGTTTAGACATGAAAGTGCATCATTTGTGTCATCACTTATAATGGAGACAGCAACACCTGGAATGGCTACATAGGGTTAAACACTGGTTTTGTTGCAGCCAGTCTCATCACTGGGAAGCGGGTGTGGTTCTAATTCAGTTACACGTGAGAGCAAAAACCATTATGTAGCTATGAGGGCCGCAGTGGCTTTTAGGTGCTGAAATGTTGTCTTAAAAATTATGTTTCCCATTTTATTTAACATACCAAAAAGAAAGATGTGATTATTTTTTGTGCATTTGTTTTACTGTTCCTACTCGAGCACTGTTTGTACAGTATATGTTTTTTTCTAAAAGCGTAGCATTGCCAGATAGTCCTTCAATGTGTCAGCATTTCAAAGCAAAGACAATGGGACATTAATTGCAGCGAAACACATTTCAGTTTTTTATGTATTTGTAGTCTACCTTTTCATATTTACTCATATTCACTATTTCTGTTGGACAAACGGACCACAATACACCATTTGAATGCAGCAGAGTTTTCTCTTTGATGCTTTTTTTTTCCAAAACTTAGAAAGCCTTCTTTGGACTTGTGTGGAAAAAATCCAAATAGAAATACAGAATTAGGTCATAATTCCATATCCGTGGCCAAACTCTACTCTATTTCTTCCTCCTGGAAATCCTCTATGCTCAGACACTAACTGCAAATGTAGCTGCTGAGCTTTGTTTATTTCTTAGCGATAGATAGATAGATAGATAGATAGATAGATAGATAGATAGATAGATAGATAGATAGATAGATAGATAGATAGATAGATAGATAGATAGATAGATAGATAGATAGATAGATAGATAGATAGATAGATAGATAGATAGATAGATAGATAGATAGATAGATAGATATAGCATTTATATATATATATACTAAATGCTGTGCATATATTGCTGGTGTGTTGTCCATTTGCTTGTGTTTTGTTTTCTATGTTGCAGTGCATTATGCTTTCAGGGCAACCATATTTTCAATGATTTTAGTTTTTAATATATAATATATTATACAGTATGCATTTACAATTTTACTGAGCTATACATTTGCATTGTGTCTTGTGATGGAAACATAAATTGTATTTGGCTGAATGGTCTTTTTATATACAGTAGTTGTTAAGTTGGGATGATACATTGTGTGGTGGCTGGGAGTCAGTTATTTGCCAAAAACTCACTTTATGTAAAATATTTGTATTTCCCTGTCTTATTGCAGCAAACAAAGGTTAACATTTGGACCTTGTGTTCAATAACTTTGTTCATATGCACTTAGGTATCTAGATTAACCCATATTGTACTATATGTTTTATTTGTGCCAAGGACATTCACGGTAGTATTTCATCATATACATTTTTCCAAAGACATTTTACGACATATGACCCTATATCTCACAATAAAAATTCTATGGCAGGTGTTTGCATAACATGACTGGATTCTGTCTGCACAGCTGCTGTCTTGATTTTTCTTTCTGATAGCAATAACAACCGTGAACTACCACTACTGTATGTTATATAAGTATGCTGAACTCTGGATTGTGTTGATTTTGACATTAAATCTGTGATAAAAATGTGCTTGATTCCTCCCTGTTTACTTCTCTGTTTTCATCTTGATGCCATATGCGCCAGTGGATCATGTTTAATCTAGGGCTTTACTCACTTACAAGCATAGAGCCACTAAGAGGCTTAGACACTCCGTACTAAACATCACATTTTGGTTGAGATTGAAAGTGTGAAGCGTGTGTAGTATCTATCAGGAAGAGGAAGCCACCAAGCGCCTGTTTACTGTAACAGACAGGGTTGTGCAAGATTTTCAAAATGTACAATGTTAAGGGGTTATTCTTCACAACCTTGAATCCCAGCTATGAGACATGTTGTCGGTTATAAAATACAAATTATCAAAAGAAACAAGCTTACTACACAAATGGAGGTGTGGTTAACATATGACTCATCTCTTTATTGTTTGCCACATAAAGTATCACTTTATTTTTTTAGTGCAGTTTTGTGGGCGGTGGTATCTCCTTCACTTCAGTGTGATTCATGTTTTGACACTGTTACTAAGCAGCATGCAGTCGCTCTATCCCATGGACATAGACACATGCTGCACAGTGTTGGTTGCATGTTGTTTCTCTCTTGGTGGACTACAGGCTGGTTTCTGGCAGCTTTGCACTTTTATCAATGCACCTGTGTTCACTCTCCTAATCCTTGCACCACTTGATATGACCTGGAAAAATAAGCACACACCACATCATGAAGAATAATCAAACACCATTCAAACAATCAATGCTATTGAAGCAACACAGATACAAAACAGTAGGAAAAAACAAACAATGTGGTTTAAAGTTGTTGCAGTTGGCCTGCAATGTGGTTTCTGAAAAACAAATAGCTTAATCACAATATTTATGATGTATTGGTCATCCTAAAGTTTTAGTCAGCATTCTGTTGAGCTAGTATACGTCTGAAGTGACTGATTGTTTGCCATACATCATCCGGTAGCCTGTGATGTAAATTACTTAACTCATTTAGCTGCAGCTTGATATAAGCATGGCTATGGCCTTCAAGCACACGCACGGTAATTTAGTCCCAACATCACTTTTGTCCCTCTTTTAGCTTTCATTGTTTAAATGAATCAGCGGTGTTGCTAATCATGCACCTTGCAAACACAAACACAAAATACAAATTGTTTCTTCTTCAGATAAACAACTGTCGGTTCTTACTTAGATGACTTCTTTTTACACTTGGGCAGCCGACTGATCCTTCCACCTACAGTGAGACAGGCAAAAGAAAGAGAGGGGGCAGCTGTATATAATAACGAATAAAAAAATTTAAAATTTAAATTCAAAAAGTAGCTTTCAGAGTCATACTTACAGCCAAGGACCATGATGCCAACAATGAAAAGTAATGCTGCTATGGTCAGTCCAGCATAGCGCAGGGTCTTGTAGTCTGGACATTTAAAAACACCTATTAAACACTCAACCATAGACACAAACAGGTCATAACACAACATGACACCGTCAACTGTCTTACCATAGGTGAAATCTTCGTCCCACTTTGGCTCTACAAGAAGCAAAAGTAGAAATAAAAGTATTGAATTAAGTTTGCCTGTTGAAAGCAGGAAGAAAAAGGAGAAAGGGGATCACCGGGGCAACAGTCAGAGATAGCATGACAGATCTAGTGAATCCGACTGACATGCTGCTGACGTTGTATCAAACCCCCTATCTAATGGTAAGCCGGCACAGCATGAGGACACACATGTCTTATCTCCTCTTGCATTGGTACAATCAAGCATCAATATGTATCTGGCAAGAGAGGAAGTGAGGTGCTCTATTCTCCCAGTCACCGTGGGCTTTGTTCAGAAGACAGGGAATTATGATACTGTCAGCCTGCCGTGAGATAACAATAAAACCACAACGCCTGTGGCATTTAAGGTAACTGTGGAGTATAGTCAAATTTTTTGTTACCCCAGGCACGAGCTTGATGTGTCCCGTTTTTGGTTTTCTGAGTTGGGGATGGGGAAGATGTCACTGTGCAGGAACAAAAAAAAGACAGTAGCAACATAAGTTTCCCTGACTTTTCTTATTACATTTTTCCTTTTCCTGTATATAATATTTCTAAATCTAATATGTATATTGCACAGGTTTATACGCAAAAGCCTTTTTTCACATATACTGGGACAAATTATTTCTCAGAAATATTGACTCCATCATTCTCTTCTTTGCCGTACGAGTCCATACATAATGATTTCTCATAAAATTCCAGGTGCATACCTATATCAAACTCTATTTTTAATTGAATTTCTAAATATTTGAAGCGCAGAATGGCTCTCAGAGGAAATTTAGGCCAAGAACTTTTTTTTTTGAAGCACATGCAAGCTCTCTCTCTCTGTAGCTCTCTCTCTCCTTTAGTTCTCTCTCTCTTCCTGGTGCTTTAAAATGCTGTGGAAACACTGCTCTGCGTATCTCAACAAGGACAGAGAGTTGTACATGTTGTAATGACCTTGTAATTAGTTTGAGAGCTTACTGCATTCTTGATGGGTACGCATGCTGTAAGCCTCTGGTGTGAAGTAATGTTGTAGTGTAGTGCTCGTGGTTCTAAACATGTAAGTAAGGCAAAGGGGGACATGAGTGGGAACGGGAAGTTACCTGTGCCCTTTTTCTGTGGTCTTGTTGTTTTCTCACTGGGAGCTAAAGGGACAGACACACAAACATGTCATTAGTTTCAATAAAGAGTTTGGTCGTTACTTACAGCTCTTAACAGCACAACAGACGACTGACTACCTGTTGAGGTCTTCATTTCGGATGTGGCTGTATTGACAAACGCTGGTTTGAGGGTGTTACTGCGCCGAGTCGTGGTTTGTTCAACAGGGGACGTTTCCGGGGAGGAGTCAGCATCTCTCGTCGATCTGCCTCCCACTCTTCTTCCTGTTACTCCAAGAAGAGCAACTGAATTAGAAGAAAACGCTACAATGCCTGACATTTCGTCATACAATTCAATAGAAAAAGAGTATGGACAGATGGATGCATGAGCAGATAGATAGATAGATGGATGGATAGATGGATGTATGGATAGATAGATAGATAGATAGATAGATAGATAGATAGATAGATAGATAGATAGATAGATAGATAGATAGATAGATAGATAGATAGATAGATAGATAGATAGATAGATAGATAGATAGATAGATAGATAGATAGATAGATAGATAGATAGATAGATAGATAGATCGATCGATCGATCGATCGATCGATCGATCGATCGATCGATCGATAGATAGATAGATAGATAGATAGATAGATAGATAGATAGATAGATAGATAGATAGATAGATAGATAGATAGATAGATAGATAGATAGATAGATAGATAGATAGATATATAGATAGATAGATAGATAGATAGATAGATAGATAGATAGATAGATAGGTAGATAGGTAGATAGATGGATAGAAAAGGCTGCAAAGGGGATCAGAATACGACTGCCGTACCAGTGGGAGTCAGGGCAGTGGGCATTGAGGTTGCCATTTCGTTTCTCACAGACTCTGTTTGATCTGCTGGTGCGGGAGTTTGAGCCCTTGACACTGCAGGGGGGGAACAAACATCACATTTGAATCACCTAAAAGACAAGCTTACAGCAGCGAGGCCCCGATACAGTATTCACTTAACAGGAAGAACAAAGGACGGTGTTGTTTGTCTTAGCGACTCTCTCAAACAATGCTGTGATGTATTCCTTGCAGAGGCCAGGAGGCTAGAGAATGTGCTTGACCATGCAGGGGAGAGAGAGGCTTGCTGCAGATGCACTGAGAGTATGTCACAGTGATAGTGCTGTGAGTGTGGGGGGGGGGGGGGGGGTGGGGAGGGGTGGGGGGGCAGCGCGGCACAGTTACAAAGAACTCGCTCTTACAAAACCTCTGGCTACAACAGAGCCGGATTGTTGTACGAGAGACTGCAAAGACAGTGAGGCCGTTGTCTGTTTACTCTCTCAGCACCTTGTAATTAGTGTCGAAGCTCTACAAAACCGCCACTTTCTGGGGCTATAGTGCTGTGATTTACACAACTTTAATGAACCCATTAAGAGGGGACTCGACTCAGGGTGTAGGAATTTATAGCTGATAATGGTTTTTTGATGTGTCAAATATATTTTTTGTGGATTAAAAATGTTGTTTGTGTAGGGAACATTTTGTATTACGGCCCCATTTTTGTAGCCTCAGTTCTTCTATGTTCAGTGTGAGCCTATCATTAATCTGCACTAATGATATGAGATGAAGTTGGAACTTTAATCTTATTATTCAAATATTTGCCGGCTAAGTAAGCAATGTTAAAACTGTGTTTTCATCAAAGGACCAACATGCAAGAACATTGTATCGCCTACTCAGTTTAAATGGATATCACTTATCACTATCAGTGTTATAACATTTTACAATAAGGGTACATTAATTAACTGTTAGTAAATGCCAAGTTACTGCTATTAATGGTTGGTTAATGCATAGTGAATGCCTATTAAGCATTAAGTACGTGTTAATGCTTAGCTGTTAGCGGTTAGTGAATGCTTCATTAACTAATGCTCAGTTAAGCATAAACTAAACTTAACAGTTAGTTAATGCTTAGTTTAAGCATTTACTAAGCATTAACTAACTGTTAAGTAAGCATTAACTGACAGTTTATGAATGTATCCTTATTGTAAAGTGTTACCAAAAACCTTTGTGGCAATGTAATTTATAAGGATCAGTTTACTCATAATGATTAGTAGCTACTCCTCAGCCAGTGAAAACATTAGTATACTTCTGAAAGAGTTAACTCATCCTTCCCATTGCAAAATAAAAAGTTGAATAATTCATTGCTTATTTCAGTACACTCAAGGGTTTTGCAGCTGCAGTCTTACAGTAATTGGTCTGGTAAGACCGGTAGCTTATGGTTGGGATATGGTAGCTACCTGACTATAAAGCTTCAGTACATTGCAGAATGTACAGTTCAGCGTTTGCATTGACACACTTTTAACTTGGTGCACATGTGACTCCAAAGTGCAACGCTAGCAGGAACTCACCTGTTAACATGACAAACAGCAAACAGGTCAAGGAAGTCAAATAAATCTGAAAGAAAAAATTCAACAATGTTGAAACGTGAAACAATGCTGAATTTAGTGTGAACCAGGTTGCATGTTACTTAGCATTTTGTATTTTCGCACAACTTGTTTTTTCTATGTGGGCACTTTTTACCCAACCTGTGGTTTAAACGATTGTTATGAACCACTTAATCGTAGCTCTGCTATAGTTAATCTAGAGCATCTCAGATGCAGGTGCAGAAGATTGGAGCAGGTACATAACAGCCAGACAAAAAGTCTGTTCATATAGTGCTGGCATTACAGTTGGTTGATTAACCAGGGCATGAGGAAAAATAAAACATAGACAAAGAGGATCTGCTTAGATAAGGGAAGTTGGAGATTGTTCACTCTTTTTGTACAATGCAGATCTACCAGACAGGAAGTTGTACTCATTGAGGCGTTGTACCACATGGCTACTTCTTCTCCATTCCAATGCACCAACACTCTTGTCACGCAGCATGACAGAAAACAGATTCTAACTTTGAATGTCAATCTTCATAAGATACACCACCTATACATAGCCCTATTTCTTCCCCTGTTTGTCAAAAATGAGTGATGGCGGCGATGCGTTCTGTATGCAATCCTCCCACACATGTCATGTCTGTGTTCAACTTTGTGGCACTATTGATCAAATGTCTTCATTTCTTTTTTTGCTACTATGACCAATTAAGAAATGGCATTGGCGTATATGTCAAACCACATTTATTTATCCAACATAATGGAAATCCTGCACTTGTTTGAACTGAATTCTGTACATCAGCGGAAAAGCATGCTCTTTCTTTCTGTCCTCCCCCTCACAACATGTTGCCCCTTGCTTGAAACAAAACACTTTACAGAAAAAAACAAAAGTTGGCAAAAAACATGTCCGGTTTTAATGTGCAATTTTTGTAGCAACACAGAGAACAACAACAACTGGCAAGCAAGTACAGCCAGGGGGGGACAGGTAGTAGAGATGGAAGATCGTCTGAGGCCAGTGGCTCGGTTTGAATCCACACCCCAAGCAGAAAATTGAGTCTCGCTCTTTGACCTATCCTGGTGGCAGCTCTTCCTCCGGGCTTCGGAACACTGCGGTGACAGGTGAGCGTCTGGGGCCGTCATGAGCCTTGGCAGCTCAGATTAGCAGGTCATGCCAATCTTCATTTCACTCCAGAGCATATGTCAAGATGAGGCCCCTGTTTCCCCTGGGCTGTGCAGGAGTTTCCCCCATTTCCTCTCCTTTCCTCTATAGCCTGACCTGCCCGCCCTGCCTGCCCATATTGTCACATCCAGTACTCTCACTCACTCTCTGTTTGTCTGTTCATCCATTCCTCTGTCTCCATCAATCTCCGTTTCAGCCCGCTTCACTAAAATAACAGCCCTCAGCCTATATCTGATATTTAGTCATCCATCCATCTCAGGGATCCGGCAATATCCTTACCTTAGTGTCCATCCTGTGAGGTGCCCCGGTCCCTTTATGAATCCACAGTCTCATCATCATCATCTTCATTATCTGCGATGCTTTCTTCCGTATGTCACTTGTGAAAGGCTGGTGGGGTAACTGCCTAACCAACCACACCCATGTGCTAACCATCAGTACTTCCTCATCCAGTTGTCATAACTCGCTTTCACAGTCTCTCAGTCTGTCTCTCCCACTCTCTTTCTCATGACATGGCCTCCTCCTCATTCATGCTCTTTGGCTCCCAGTGTTTCGATCTCACTCACTCTGCCGCTTTCTCGGTTGGAGTCTCAGCCTATGTCTCAGCATAGTGGCTTGTCTTTCAACTTTTTTTTTGTATCGTATGTATACTGGCTTTTTTATTGTGCCTGTGTGTTTGCCTGTCTGTCTTTCATCCTCTCTGGCTTGCTGCCTTTCTTTAGGTTTGTACCATCTTTTCCATCTACAGATCTACATGTCATCTGTGTGTGTCCATGTTGCTGTCTCACAAAGGAACACATGACCCTGTTGAAATGAGAATTGTTGATATTCCTCAAAAATGCTGTATATTTGGGATGGGATATTTTTTTCACTCTGGTAAAGTTGTATAAAACAACTTTCCTTATGCACACTGACTGGCATTGCAGATGTTAGTTACTATGTTTATCCCATTGAATTGCTTTTAGGTGGGGACAATCTGCTGTTAAATGTGTGTGTTTTTTTCTCTCAATTGTTGCTTCAAGGCTGCAGGATCTGTGTGTGATTTTGACCCAGCAGCATAACCCAGCTGAGAAGCACAAACCTACACTGTTACAGCAGACAAAGACTGCATTTCATACACACTGGCAGACTACGGCCTTTGTCCCCGAGTGCTGGGGATGTTTTTTTGTGTGTTTTGTTATTTTTGAATCAGCTTGAAATCATTTCTATGGTTTATCTGGAGAAATTGTTAACACTTCATGATAAGCAACCTTTAAACAGTTTTTCACCATGACCCTCCTTAGTAAAAAAAATGTTAAACACAATTTGAACTATTATTTCCACATATTTGGTCCCAGCCAACAATATTATGAGAAGTAAACCGACACTTTATAAGTGGCCAATTACAATCAGCTTGAACACAATTATGATTAAAGGCGCGCCAGTCTCTTATTAAACATAGCATATAACTAACTTCCTTAATCTTTTGTTTATTTCACCCATTCGGTTAATCATTCACATGATTAATTCTTCCACAACAGACAATGTTTATTTTGTGTATAGATGTCGGTTAACATTTATGTGGAAACAAACAATTAAAAATGCTCTTCAGACATCGGTACATATAATGAGGTCTTTCAAAGGCAGTGACCTGTCTATGTCTCTATGTCAAAGCAATCACAGCATATGAAGTGACTTATATATGCAAAAATGTAAAGATTTGTGAAATATATTTTGTACAGTATATTTCATATCAAACAGTGATAATAATAGCTTAACTTGATTTATCCTAGCGTCTCAGCGGACGTTTGAATGGTTTTAAATGAGATGTAGTTGAGATGCAGAGAGGGCCGTGTGAATTTAAATTGCTCACATGAAAAATGAAAAATAAACCCAGGTTTAAATTGGACTTGAACAAGAAAGCTTTTTTTTCTTTTGTTTAATATTTGAATTTGGGAAAAAAATCCAGGAGAAACTGCCTGCTGATCAGATTTCAGTTTAAAGCAAAGACTATCTAGAATGAAAATTTGAATTGCAAGTCTGCAATGTTTTAATAATGATAAAGAAAATATTGCTGCTTTATTTGCAAAATATGTGGTATACCTGATAGTTTCATTTAGACACTTGCCTTTCCATGTTGTCTGGTTCTAAACATGACCAGTCATCAAAATCATCTGTAATGAAAGACGATCACATGCCCTTTGAGTTTGATATGCTTTCAGATCTGCCCTCATCAAAATGAACTATTAATTGTATTTTTGATTCCCTTGAGGGCTGTTGTATTTATTCAGCTGTATTCTTTCATCCACATCGGAGGCTAAATGACATCCTCATTACTGACAACAGGAGTGCACAGCAACAAAGTGAGTCATAATAACTGACAGTAAAATCATGTTCTAATTTGTAAACACCTGTGGTTACTTTAGATTTGATTTCTATTTAGTTCACATTGAACAATCTGAATAATGAGAGCAATGACAGGGTTGGAATACATTTCAGTTCAATTTGAGTTAGTTCCCCAGCTCTTAGCCCAGCCTGTTAAAGTGATAAAAGAGTTATAGTAAAAATCATATTTGTTTTTTTCTTCTTCAGTGGAAAATACAACTTAAAACATTCAAAAGCGAGGCAAAACTGATGTGAAAAAACTCCTAACTGAGGTAATTAAAGTCTCTTATTTGCTTCTCTTTTGACTTCATTGTGCACTCATGCAGCCTGTATGTTTGCGCTCCCCGAGATGCCTCTGAACACAAACGCGTCAAAATGTTCACAAGGCGATTGAGGCAAAAGTTGACGTAGAATATTGAGCTGTCAAGCCTTCAGTCTAGCAGATTACCATTCCTGCCTGAACTGAAAATCATGCATCACGAACAGACTTTTTTTTTATGAACACAGCAGTCAGCTTTGACGGGAACTTAAACAATTGTTCAGTAATGAGACAAACACACCTTGACAGCTCATGATGGAAAATAGCCAGCCTAATTGAGGGAAGGCGTCTCAGTGAAACATTGTCATTTATCTCCAGGCAGTCAGGCCCCATTGATGAAACAGAACGTATGTGGGTTGGACAAATGTGCGGACAATAACAACCACACCAGGATTTTGAATCACCTGACACCTACTCACACAGACTGCATGTGTGTCTCATTGGACTATCTGTTGTCCATCCTGAGTTATGTGTTAACTAGTGTGTGAATGTGTATACTCATGAGGTTGATGTGACATACTGTATCTTTCATGATGGAACAAAAGCAGAAGCTGCAAACAGGAACAGGCTGCCTGAATAATGGCTCTGTAAGAGGTCAGTTGTCATATGTTTACAAAGCAGCCTAAATAACTATGGACATTTGGAAGACATTTCTGAACTCTCCCCTATAAGCATTAAACAGATTAAGGTACACAGAGCACACAGGAGAGTATGGCCCAAGACAGACGAGGGTGGAAACGATTCATCAATGGCCTATGTTCCGAAAGGAATTTAAAGGCCTAAGAAAGTAAGTACAGAGCACACAAAACCCATCATTACATGACATGGGGACACCATCTACTTCTGTATGTGTTCTCTGACTGGCAGGTCAATGACAGTTATTGACATCAGTCTGCAGCTTAAAATGTACATCAATAGATAGACGTACAGCACTGTTCTGTATATAGAAAATGTATCTACTTTATCGAAGAAGCTATTTAGAAGAAACAAAAACTAATTCATTTAGATTGCCACAGGAGCAGCATGGCTCTATGGATTGCAATGTGATCACTTTGGTCCAGACTGAAATATATCAACAGCTGTTGAATGGATTTTGTACAAACTCAGGATGAATCTTACCGACTTTGGTTGACTGAACTATTTCTGCAAAACTAATGACATTCCCATCAGCTTCGGCTGTTAAGTGCTAATTACAGTTAAGTAGCTTCCCAGAGCTGCTAGCGTGCCTGCAGACTCTTCTCTAGTCTGTTTTAGTACTTATGGTGTCTTTTTATTACTTATATATTATACCACTACAATTGGTTTGATCTAATTTGTTATCAAATCTAATCCATCAAAAGGGTATTCATTTTGATTCTATTGATCATATCAAATTTTCTGTCTTGTGTATTGCGTCTTTTGATTTAAAAAAATTCCCTCTAAAAACCAAATATAACTAGGTCATGGAGAAAAACTATACTGTTAAGTGTGTTTTTTTTAGAACTTTGTAAAATAATGAAAACCACAGGAAGGAGAGAGTTTTTTTTGGTGAAGTAGCCACAATAGCAGCTTAGCCTAACCCTCTCTTTCTGTCTCTATCTCTCTTTGACTGTCCTCCCTCAGTGAGACAAATTGCCCGCATGGTTTTTTCTCTATTTCGCTGATGCTGTGAGAGCTAAACTTCAATCGGAGTGGAAACAGGATTACAGTCCGGCCCTATAGATATGGCTTTACCTCCTGAAGAAATAACCGTGCCAAATACCACTCTAGTTCTATCCCATTGTAGGGATTCCCACCGACTGACTGTGGGTTCTGAACCTGGCTGTATCGGACGGGCCTCTGAAGTCGGTTTTCATCTCGTTACATGATGGAAAATGTTGACGTTGGATGGGTTCTAAAAAGGATGTTGTCCGCTTGAGTGGCACCTTGAGTCTTTGCTGCTTCTGCCCCCCCTCCCCATACCAAAAGCAGCGTTGTCAGTCCCTTTCTGTCTCTTAACTGACTGATTCATGCCTACCTACCTGCTAAAGCAGGGGTGTGGTGGAATAAGGCTGTGCCTAGTGACCAAATATCTGTGTTAAATACATATAAACATAGACATATAGAGTAGAAGGGAACGTTTTACAATAAGGGTATTTTAATGAAGCATTAGTTAATGCTATTAATGGTTAGTTAATGCGTAGTTAATGCTGTAACTAACTGTTAATGTTCAGTTATTAACAGTTAGTTAAGGCTTGGTTAAGCATTAACTAAGCTTAGCTAACTTTTGCTTAGTTCAGCATTTACTAAGCGTAATGTTAAGTAAATGATTAGTAAGCATTAAGTTACAGCTAAATAATGTACCCTCATTGTAAAGTGTTGTCCAATCTAGATTGAATAAAGTAACTTTGGATTGCAAATCTTTTATTTTTTAAATCATTTTGCCATTCTACCTGGCTTGTGTTCATCTTGTTTATTTTGTTACACTTGCTGTAGATTAGCTCAGTCACCCAGGGAAAATGTACACTCTTAACAATGTACACAGTGAGAGTTGAAAGTGACAGCTCAATTATACTCTTGTGCTGGGTTTATTCCAGCTGACTTGTGAGACACCGTTTTAAAAAAAGATAAAAAAAAATAAGTAACGCGGTATGCAGTTATTATTATTGTAACAACAAGTCCTGTCAGCTCATGTTCTCATTCTAGACTAATTCGCCTCGTAGTTCAAAGGGTAGATCAGAATCTCTCTGCGGTTGTCGAACGTCCATGAACTCCCTCACTCTCTCAGTGCCCTGCTGAGAGACAGAATGCAACCCAATTAGATTAACGTCAATGGTTGAAGCTGCTGTATACTCTCAACCTCTTATGATCGAATTTATTTAAAATGGGACCAATGATATCGACACACATAAGTAATGTTTCAAATAGAAGCCCTCTCTCCACAGGGTGAGGTTGTTCTACAGACCTGTAGGTAGGTTGGTGCACGCCACTCTGTCCTTTGTTTAGACAATGTGTGGTCAACCAAGGATGGAGGGGAAGGAAGAGATGCAGCACGGATGTCCTGGAACTGACCCCCGTCCCTAACATCTTCATACAGATGGCTGTGTGAGGCCACGTGAAGGTGGGTGGCCCCTTGTAAACCAAATGGAAATACATACAAAAAAAACATAAATAATGGGACAAATACAAATTTACAGTCTTTCGACATTGAATGTGCTTGAATAATAACCGCTCATAGCAAAGATAGATCAGATTTTATACAAAAAATACTTCAGTTGGCCCAAGTCGTTTGCCACATGTTAACTAGGACAGATGTCGCACCAGATTGTGTTCGCTTTGCGTCATATCTTGGGGGTGAGGTATTTATTGTTGCCTTGTTTACTGTGTGTGTGTGTGTTCGTGTCTCACCGAGCCTGAGTGTTTCCTCCGGGTGTGGACTGAGAGGGGGCTTGAAGTCACCGGTGGGGTAATAATAACGGGAACTTGCCTGAAATTGATGTAACACAAAAGATAGCATCGGAATCAACTTTGACCTTGAGTCATTTCGGGCTAAATGACAATGCCACATGTGTGACATCTGTGCAGAGTTGGTTACGATGAATTCTTGGAAGATGTTTTTACCACACAGATTATTTTCCCACGGTTTTCCCCCTAGAAGAATTTCACCATGCATAAAGGCTTTGGACAATCTCGGTTTCCAATACAACAGACGCGCATAGACTTGCTGAGAACAGTTTTAATTAGAACTCCCAAAGAAGACAGAAGATATAGTCCCTATCAGAGTGCTTGATAGATAGATAGCGAAGTGTGTGGAATTTCCAGGGTATTGGGGATAAATATAAATATATTTCATAAAGGTTACTGTTCTTAATTCTCTGAGGACCATTTCCAGGAATTCTCAAGGTTAGATATTTTGGGCACATTAACCTATAAATATCTGTACTCAAAGCCGGATGCAACAACAGGCAAATAATTAGATATATATAGTTTGATAATTTGGCTGACTCCACTCTTACGTGTCGTTTTAAAATAGGAGGAGAGATGAATGCTGCCTCTGTGGGGATTAAAGCTTTCAATACCCCATTGTGACATCACACAGTGCTATCTATCTATTTCCTTCTACCGCACTCAACAGTTTTTCTTCAAGGTTCAAATCCTCGCTGGCCCCTTTTAAAGTACCAAATGATAATTTGTGCGGGATCGATGCGTATTTTGAATGCTAATCGTGAGGTATTGATCTACGTTCCATCTCTATGCACAGCTAAAAGTTTCATTAGTTGATCTATCCATTTTCCCTAATGTGGTGGAATTCTCCACTTTCCATCCTGCCACATCCCTTCACCATCTGCCTCAACAGCCCCTCTCGCCCGCCTCATCTATTTACTCAGCCTTCTCTGTGTCTCTCTGCATCATTTTTATTTTCCCAATTGCCCTTTTTTTCCTTTCACTCATCTCTCTCTTCCCCCTTCTCCGGTTCTTCTCACCCCCTCATAGCTCTCGTAGGCATTGCTGTCTGTTTCCGATCCAGAGTCGATGAGGAGGGTGTGCTGGGCGGCGGCGTTGATCTTTTCTCTGCTCTCGTACTTATTGGAGTTGCTCACAGTTGACTGGCTGGATCTATATGAAAAAAATCAGATTGGGTCATCTTTTCTTATATTTTTGTATTTAATTTCCCAACGAGTCACAACCACTAAGTTGAACTATGAGAGATAGAAAACACTCAACAAACCTTTTTTTCTACATACCGGTACATTAAAGCTGTAGTACGTAACTCATGTTGCCCCCATGAGGAATTCTGAGTAATTACAACACCACTGTTGGGCATATCTCCATGATGTAAGCCATCTGTGACAGCGCATGGATTTTATTCCTTCTGCTGTACGACCAGTTATTTTCTTAGCAGTATAGAATCAACAACTGAAACATTTTATGGGTGCTTCATGGGATATTTCTGAGCCCCTGTGCCAGTGTCAGGGGGCGACACCAGTTTGTAAACACTGCCATACTGAGAAATACAGAGGACGTTTTGTGGAGAAGATAGGCTTAATCCAGTTTGTGTCAACTCATTAGGCGATGGCATAAATTAAAACGACATTCATTTATATGGAAAAGTTACGCACTATAGCTTTAATTTATTAATAAGACTGTACCATATCGTATCCATTTATTGCAACATTGGGGCCAAGTTTGATGGCACTAATTTAAAAGGATATTGACTGAGGCCTTTTTTTTTGCCTGCCTGGCTGTTTTAAGTAGCTGTGTCAGCCAATGGATCAGGTCTCAGAATTCTTAGAGTAGATTGGATGTGTGTCTCTTTATTACTTCTACTGCAGGGCCTTAACTTACCCCTGATCCTCATTCTTCTTAGGACCCAACACACTGCCTCCCCTGCCCCCTGCAGGGGGAACAGAAACTGGAAGAAAGAGGCTTACCGTTAGAACATTTGAACTCGAAAACAGAGGGCCTCATCTCATAAGTGCTGGAATTGATCAGAGCAATAAAAAGGGCCGGAGAGAGTGAGAGGGCAGAGGCAGGTGAGGAATGAGAAATAAAAGATGGTTGACAGTTGGATTGAAGTACAAATAGAAAGAGACAGAGGGAGAGATGGAAGGAGGACGTTAAGCTAGCAAATGAGATAAAAGATATGGACCAAACACAGAAGTGACAGCTTTGAAGGATGAATGTGGCAGGAGGTAAAAGGCTTGGAGAATGAGCAGAAGAACAGGAGACAGGATAGACGGATAGAACAAGGGACACGCAGAGATGAGAGGAGGAGAGTGAAAGGGCCGAGCTGACGATTGCATCATGTTTGGGGAATCATCTCTTTAGAGTTTGGTTGAGGAACAAGGACATTACAATGAGGGGAAAAACACCCTTTCACAACCGCAGATGGTTATTACCTGTCTGGCCTCGCCTCTTTTTCCACCTTATTCCAAAGAAGCAGCCCAGCGAATTCAATACCAGCACGACTCCAAACACCACCGTGAAAACTACAATCAAATAGGCTGGTGGTCCCCTTGCACCTAATTCACAAAACATTAGAAGCATTGGCTCAGGACATAACAATTAAAGTTAAAAAGGAATGTGGAAATTCAGAAAGATAAAAAAAAGACTGACACAACCACTCTCTCAATTGTCTTCATTGATTAAAGTCTAGCAGTGGGGGGGGGGGGATATGGCTGGGTGCCATGGCAACCCCTACTTTCGTAGAGCAAACATTATCAGCCTCGGAGGTGCATACATTAACATGATTTAGCAAAATGAAGCTAGCTGCTGATTTTCCAACTGCCCTTCTTAAGAGCTTTTTTTCAGGGAGTTGTGATCAAGAAGACTTACTTGGTGGGTCCTTATCTGCTGGGTCTTCTTCTGATTCTGGCCGCTCTGTGGGAGAGATCAATTGTTTATAATCAGATGGTTGTTGTACAGTATAGTCTTTGTCAGTGTCAATCCTTGGTTTACTCTAAACTGACCCTTGGTGGTGATGGTCAGTACTGCATTGTCGTCTGCATAGCCACTCTCTCCCATTGCGTTGAGGGCATTGACAGAGAAGTTGTAGCTAGTGAGAGGCTGCAGGCCGGTGACAGTGAAGAATGTTGCTCCAGGGGGAAAGACGTCCACGTACAGGAAACTGGCTGATTGTTCCCAACGGTATCTGTCAAACCAAAAAAGGCACCGGAAAGTACAATTCTTTGATTAGGAGCGGGGGTGTCACTCTTCTTAAAATCCAACATCCTTTTTTTCTTGACATCTCACCTGATACGAAATCTTTGTCTCAAACCACCGTCAAAGCCAGGGATCCACTCCAAAGAGACAGAGTCGTGCGTAAGGCTGACTTGGCGAAACAATGATGGAGGATCTGGGTGACCTGAAGAAGGGGGGGAAAGAAAAGAAGAATGATGAAAAAGCTAAATGTGCTCTGGATTTTTGTGAGAAGACTGAAGACGAGCAAAAGACCTTCCCCTCGACAGGTTGCTATTTCAAAAAAGGCTTAAGGTGTGAAGAAATGGAGATGTGTGCCGCGAGACAGTCGAGTCGATTATATCTGCACACTCTGGAATAACACTCGAGGCCCTGCTGGCCTATAGGATCGTGCCTCCCCTACGGCGTGCCTCCAGCCTCGGAGTGGTTATAAATAGACAAAATGGTGGGCCTATTGCTAAACGTGACTGCAGAGCTGATGTCTACTTGATGGAAACAAACGGAAGAAAAGAAGAGAAAGAGTTGAGATATCACATAACCCTTCCTCCAGTCTGGTAATGCAATTGTGATTGAAATTAGTGTCATGAGATCAAAAAAATCAAGAGGACCAGTTATAACTGTTTACCTCAAATCAAAATAGTTGATTGGTGCGTGGGCTAATTATTACATGGAAATACTACAGTGATTATAGTCTGGGTGATTTAATAAGGACACTGAAACAAATACCGTAGCTAATCAATAATGAAAAAGAGCGCACAAAATAAAATCAGAAGGAAGAAATGATCACCGTGGTCATAACGTATGAGTGAGCTTTCAAAGATGCATTTTTTTCACATTTCCCTTGTTTTTAATCACAGTTTTTATTCTGCATTGTTTGTTGTGCCCCACTCCTTATCTGCTCTTTTCTTATGGTTTTTCTTTGCTGTGTGAATGATTATGAAACATGGGCAGAGCTATGACTGATCCCTCTCAGAGCAAAGTGGCTAAATTTGTCCAATTTACCAGACCAAAGTCACGCAATGGAAGGATGAAGCCTCTTGATTATTATCAATATTGTGGACACAATATCAAAGGAGGCTAACCAGCAGGCCTTGAGTCTGACATGAGGCACCGCTTTGGTCAGGGTAGTGTGCTGGGGGAAAGTGGATTATTTTGCATTTTGGGGCATGGAAGGAAAGAAGGGTAGTTTTGGGGGCAGAGTGAGAGATAGGAGGGAAAGGAGGAGGTGGAGGAGGAGGAGAGATAGTCGAGCTACATAAGACGGAGGATGCTCTACTCGTCTCTGGCTCCAGGCTGCAGCCCCAGTTTGCAGAGTAAATAATTCCCACTATCAGCTCCACTCATAAGATTCCGGGGCCAACGAGGTCAGCCTTATTTTGGATCGCGTCTCCCTCAAATCCAAAAAGCAACCACGCGAAAGACGGAAAAAAAACAAGCTCTCTCTTCCTCTTGGGCTGTAACGATAAGAAAGCATATAAAATGTATTATCACTGCGTCGAGATTAATAATGAATATTCATAGCACTTACAAAAAAAATATTGGGGAAAAACAGGGGACACTATCAAATTGCATTTTTATGGTTTTGTACTGTAAACATTAAATGTGTCCAATGATGTCTTTGGGCCTTCGCTGAGAGCAGGAGAGTGTGTTGATAATGGCGGTGGTGTTGTGATGATACACTAGTAGCTTTAAGGTAGAAAAAAGTCTAAGCACGCCGGGAGAGCAAAAGCGTATCGCTGCAGCATTATCTGAGGCAGAAGTGAAGTAGTGCTATGGGCTATAATAAGTGATAAGGTAGAGCCATGAGATAGAGCAATGGAATAACTTCCTTAAAGGGCTGACACTCAGGCGCAAACAGCTCTCTGCAGTTTACAGAATTCTGCATGTTCAATGGCCCCCCTACACTATTGTTATGTTGCTGGAGAAGGCTGATAAAAACTTGGAAAAAAAAAGGACAGACACAATTATTTTGAGATGCTGCCAAATTATAACCAACGGAAAAAAATGTATGCTCCACTCACTGCCGAATACGTGATATGCATAATCCCTACATGTGGTGTTACTGTGCCCTAACCAGTGACTTTGAAGATTTGCAGTTCATTTAAAAGCTACATTAGCTGATTTTTTAACCACTAGGAGGAAAGACGGACTAGGAAAGAAACACACGGCTGGGATGCAATACTGTATATTTATCGTGCAGCTATAGCTTTACAAAAACAATGACAATCACATGTAGGAGACGCTGAAAACTAGGTGAGCGAATCACTTTATCTAGCCTACACTTGTGTTTAAGCTCTAGGCTTCATCTGGGTGTTTTGATCACTGGATGGTTGGCTTTCCTCAAAATCCACTCCTGTGTTATTTTATGCTGGGCAGGTAGAGAACACTCTTTGCTTGTTTGGTGGAAACAGCTGCCAGCATTGTTTTTTTTGGGGTTTTTTTCCGGAGAGTGTGTTGACGAAAGTGGAGAGACTCAACTATAGAGTCTATACGAGCAGGTCAGAAAACCAAAACAATGAGTAAAAAGTGGGTAAAGGTGTTTTTTGGTGTGTCTTACCAGTGCCACTTTCACACAATACTTGATTCAACTGGAATCATGTCGGAGCTGCCCAAGGAAAACCATACATCTCTGAATTTGGTGATATCACCTTGAACCATTTAAGAAATGTTCAACTGAAATGTTACGATTAATTTCTACGCCGCTGAGACAGCTCATTAAAAGTTTTGGAGATACAAGGTTTCGCAGGATTTTGACAAGGAATGTTGTAAGGAAAACCTCAGTCACTCAGAGACAATAGAGAAATAAACACGACAAGGTGAACAGGAGCCCAACGCGCTCAATTCTACAAAGATATTAGTACTTGTGCTGATGAGCTGGATGTCTAGCTTGTCCTCCCCAAGTGTGTTGCGGGCAGTGCAGCTGAAGACGGCATAGTCCAGGGCTGCGCTCACATTTACTACTCGAACTGTGCTGGTGTGGAAAGGGCCCTCCCTTACGGTCCGCTCCTCATATCTGCAGTATGCACATACAAACACACACACACACACACACACACACACACACACACACACACACACACACACACACACACACACACACACACACACACACACACACACACACACACACACACACACACATGCAGGATTGCACACACACACACACACACACACACACACACACACACACACACACACACACACACACACACACACACACATGCACACATGCACACACACACACAGACAAATGCAGGAACACACACAAAAAGAAAGATAAATCCTGAGCAGGCAGACAGCAGGGATTGTGATGTCCTGCAGATAGCACCAAGTCACCCAATTTCACACATCAAAGAAGCATTAAAGAGGTATTTGCATAGTGAAAAGCAAAGTATAAAATGCACTAAATCTGGATTTAGTGGTGAAATAGCAAGAAGAAGCAAAAGAATATATTATATTAGGGTAGAACCAAATCTAATTGTGAGGATTCATCAATACGTAACCAAATGCTGACACTAGCGCTGAAGTTAATACTGAGAAGGCAAGAAAATAATTTGAAATAGAATAATCTCTGACCTGGGATTTTCAAAGTCCATGGGTACACTCTTTTTCTCCCAGGAGAATTCGACACGAGGAATACCTTCAGCCTGACACACTATATCAGCGGTGGTGGTGCCATCCCCTCTACTTGCAACCTTCTTCCACTGGGCTCCTTTCTGAAGCACGGGTTTGACTTTCAACACAACACAATACGGGCACCAATGTTATTCATGCAACAAAAAACACACTTGATTATAAATGGAAACCCATATTTTTTAACAATCACATTCGCATATTCCCACTTATCGATCTCCCATGTGTATTTTGTTTCCCCCTCAGACAATTTGAACATATCCTGCAAACTCACATTGCACCACCAGTTGGACATCCACAGTGGCAGGGGGCTCTATGCCATTATCAGCCGTGCACTGGTAAAGACCGGCATGAGCCCGGGTCACATCGTGGATGGTCAGGAGGCCAGATTCCTCTTCCTGGGTCTCATCTCCAATCTCCTCCACCTCCGCCTCCTCTTCTCCCTGTGGAAGAGCGAGTGTGGGGGAATGAGGGGCAGACAGCAGCTATCCCTCAATACAAAGTCCCCTGCTTTTGGCTAGGGGCTTGAGATGGGAGGGGTGGAGGGCATGTGAGAGAGCCAGAAAGGTAGACAGTGAGAGAGAGAGAGAGATAGAGAGAGAGAGAGAGAGAGAGAGAGAGAGAGAGAGAGAGAGCTAAGCAGAAACAACAACCACGGCTTGAGTTGGGGATGTGGAGGGCATCAGTGGAGAACAAGAGGACAGAGAAAGATAATGCCAAGGGTTGGAGAGCCACAGGGGAAAAAAGAAAAAGGAGGGGGCTGTGCAGGTCGAAAAAGCGTGACACGCAGCATTGCCAGGGGGTGGGTTAGACCGGAGAAGGCATCAGTAGATACAGAGACCACGCCACATTGACGAATGTGCCCTTTAGTCACGCAGCAGTAATGAAAGCAATTTTTCTGGATTTGGCCTGAGTGTGGAACAGGGAGAGGTGGGGTGGAAGGATAGTTAAAGCCAGTGAAAGATGGTGCGTCTGTGCATTTAGAAAGGCCGGTGATAAACGGTAAAGAATGGATAAATGGATAGAAAGGAAGCCAGATAAAGGAAAAATAATTCAGAGGATTACGACTGTATGTTTCTCTGTCTATGTGTGTGTGTGTGTGTGTGTGTGTGTGTGTGTGTGTATGTGTGTGTGTGTGTGTGTGTGTGTGTGTGTGTGTGTGTGTGTGTGTGTGTGTGTGTGTGTGTGTGTGTCTGAGCTCTCACCAGCAATTTCCAAGAGAACATGTCAGATATAATGGGGTTGGCGTCTGCCACACATATCAGGTCTGCCGTCCCCCCCAGGTTCACAAACACAGGGTCTTTCTCTGCCTTGACACTAGGGGCATCTGAGAGCAACAAAAAAAAAACAGGACAGGACTAAGGCAGGACCAAAGGTTAAAACTGGAAACCTTGGACAAATCATTTGCCAACCCATTAAACAGGCATGCTATAATTACTCTTTTACACTTGTTGCCTGATGTAAACTTGCTCATAACCCTGCATTAATTGGCCTCTGTGTGTTGAAGATACAATGCCATTAACCTCTGGGTAACTTGGAGGATTACAAATCGCTTTTGAGGCCAAAAAGAGAATGGTACAGTTTGGCCTACTTTGACAGACTGACCAAATCCCCCTCCATTGATTCCTCTATTCATCGAATCATCCCTTCTTCCATTTCTCCTCCCCTTGGATTTATTCGCCATGTAGTCCCAAACAATACTGCCATTAGTGCCTACTTGTATGAACCTATGTTCACACTTGAAGTACAGTGGTGGAAAACACTAGAGACGCCCAGACCTCTAGGTTGGTGTTGGCCTGCTAACCAAGACCGACATTGTTAAGTGGGCTAACACCGCCACCCATAAAAGCTACTACAATCCCTCATACATAATGAATATCTACAACTGTCAAGCCTAGTCAGATCAGGACAGCAGAATCCATTAGGCGTGTACTGTGGGCTTTGGGGAAACTGGCAGACCTACATTTCCAACACTTCCATTATTAAATCATCAGTATTGGGGCGGAGGGCCTAGAGCTAGAGGCTGGGCCTGGGGCAGCAGTGGAGGTGGACGGCCTTGCATGGAGGCCCTAATGAATGAAGCATGTTTGCTGGGCAAGAGCTGAAAGTCAATGTTGTTGACAAGTTGAAAAACAGATTGACTTCCGCTGCGCAAAATTGACAATTACAGTATGTGTAAAAAAAAAAAATGGATTCATTGTATTTAACGGAAGAAGACCAGGCAGAAATAAATAACACTGTTGACTTACAAATGTGGCGTGTTATGATAATGAATTATAAATGGATTGCAGTAAATCATTTTTATTTTTTTAAGTTGTGTTTTTATCCCTCTCCTACCATTTTCTCTAATGTTCATTCTCTTTCTCTGATTTCTTCCTCTGTTAGGTGCTCTGGGTTACCTTAAGGAATTCCCAAGAAACTATTGCAAATGGTCAAATTTGCATTTAAAGGTAACTCTGGGAAGGACATTATCTAAATGCATGGGTAAAACAAAAATTGTGATGGTGCATTTGCCACCATCACAATTTTCATCTTTAATTTGGCAGTGAAATGTGCACGTTTTCATGAACTTGACCACATTTGTGTGACCACAAAGATCTACTGTATGTGTCTCCTCCTCCGTTCTCTGTGTGAAGGTTCTTACACTGGACATCCAGCATGATGGAGGTTTGGTCAACACCCTCGTCATTTGTACACTTGACAGTGTAAACTCCGGCATTTCTCCTTGTCACATTATTGATCGCGAGGGAGTTGTCGTCTGACCAGCGGTAGCGCAAATCTCCCTCTTTACGAAAACATGGAAACAAACAGACACACACACACACACACACACACACACACACACACACACACACACACACACAAACACATGCAAACCAATTGTAAATTAAGTATTCATTACACGCTCATCAACCACATGTCCTCTGGCCACCGGTCTCTAAGTGACATCTAATCCTGCATTATTGATTGGCCTGGCTGGGTTCCCACATCAAGCCAACAATAGGCTGCGAGAGAGAAACACCTCCTTTACCACACAGCAATCAAAATGTAATAGGTGGGTTTCAACATTCAGGGATACAGTCATTTTATGGTGGGCGCAGCGTACATTGGAGCAAACAAGAGTTAACAGAGACAGAGAGTGGGTGCAGTATGGTGGGCCCTACTGACACCGGCCCGGAGGACAAGCCAGGTTTAGAACCGTTGTGTTGTATTCAGGGAGACAGCAATCCTCATTTAGACTGCATACATTAGAGCCATAATGAGAATCACATTTGGCAGGGTCCCATGCTGGCTAACCTGCCATGTTTTATTCAAACGCTGAATGGCAGAGCTGAGTGCTTACTTGCTGGCTCAGCTCAACTAGGACCTGGTTTATAGAGCCATCACACACAGCCTTGGATCACCTTTGACCAGCGTCTCCCTGCGGTGCAGCCAAATGCAGGAGAGCTCCTCTGGGTTAGCTGAGACTAGCAGTGGGATGGTCGCGATGTCATCCTCCACCACCTGGACCTGCGTTGGCTGCTCTGGGCTGAACTCTGGTGGGTCTAAAACAGATAGAAAACACACACACATACAGAGATACAGTGAGTTGGATTTCTACCAAAATAAAATATGAGCAGACTGAGGCACTAATACAAACTCACAGAATGACAAAAACCAGCGAGAGAACACACAAAGACAAACATGTTGAGCATGATTGCAGTAGGAGACGCTAATGAGAGTCAAAAACCAATAGAAAAGTTGACATCCCAACAATATTTTCTCCAGATCGAAACAACACATGCTTGAGACGACGGGGGAGTGTGTGCGAGGCAGCGAGGGAGGGAGAGGGACAGGCATTAAAACCACGAGTGACAGTACTGTTGTCCAACTGCAGCTCCGCACAAACACACAGTGACATCCCTTCATGCTCATACACAGCAGCAAGCTTTGAAGCGGTGGGCTGGCTGCTGCCTGTGAAACGACATCAAAGACAAACATGGCCGCGCAGCAAAGCAAATGCACAATTAGGACACAGTTCCGCAGAGCTCAACAGACCCACACATCACAACAAAGGTTTCCCAGTAAACAGAAAAACTCATGCATACACACACACATACTATAAGCTGTCATTTTTTCTCTCTGCGTAAAAAAAAGGACACCAGCAAAGCAGCTTATATCTGCACCATCATAGATCATCATTATGCATCGCTTAAGATTTATACGAACCACAGCTCTTGGTCACCCACCAAGACAAAACAAACACAGCAGAAAAAGGAGAGATATGTATAAATAATTCTCCCTATACTTACAAAGCACGTTGAGTTTGAAGAACGTGTGAGCCCCCTCTGTTAGCAGAGGACTGTAGGCCTGGCAAATGACCCTCTGGTTGTGATGGTGTGAAGTCAGATTCAGAGATAGAGTACTGCGCACAGACACACCGCCAAACTGAGCCTTCTTAGGTGGCTGCTCCACTCCCTCAAACCTATAGGACACAAATCCAATACAGCAAATGCAATCAACAGAATTCACCAAGCGTTGTGTTTTTCACCCACTAATAGGGAACATGAGCCAGCCTCAGTTTTGACCTCAACAGGGGAGGTCATGTTAACCAAACAGTGGTGCATATTCCCTTGGTATGATAACACAAGTTAAAATCACCTGTTTGCAAAAAATTGTGCATCTTATGTATTTACCTGTGAGATTTGTTTGCTAAAAAGAGTGATACAACATTAATAGACCTGTGTCTCTCGCCAGCTAAGAGAGCAATAGCCTTGCAATGGAAAAATATGAATTAACCACGTATGAAGAAATACATTAAGGATCTATCAGCATGTAAAGCAATGGAAAAACTAACAGACACTGCCAAAGGAAAGGAATATTTGAAAAAATATGGAGTTTTTACACATGCAGTATGTAATACATTTGTATTGGATTAGCTCATGTGAGTTTTGGGATTTCTGAACATTGTAAATAATGGACCATCTGTGTAGATAAATAAAGAATTTAGCAGGTAAATTCCCCAATCGTCAAGTGTCATTGTCATATACAGGCCTTTCCGACCCGACTGCCTTGCCCAAACCTGTGTGTGCCCAAGATCCAGGAGATGCTGGCCTTTGGGTTGCTGCTTCCAGACTGGCACTCCAGCATTAGCGTCTGTCCCCGACGTAGCTCTGTCTGTTCGGTCGTGATAGCCATACTCACTGCTGGATCTGGAGAACCATGGATTAAAACATGAAAAACGCAATCTTAACCCACTGACATAAATCAAGTTGAAGAGTAATAACAATGTAGCCGGAAATGGTGTGAATGGGTTACTATATCCAATCTATTCATCTGATATTGCGCTTTCCTCTGAGTTAAAATAGAATAAGACTCTTTGTTAATGTGTGAGAGCTCCACTTTATACTCACAGTGAACCGTGAGCTTAGTGTAGGCGGAGATGCTCTTCTGTGCCTCATTGGTGGCGTCACAGCGGTAGGCAGCCATGTTGTCGCTTGGCGTGAGGACCAGTGCCAGTTCTCGAGCCACACCCCGATCAAAAGAGGTCTGCCTCAGTGCATCGGGCACAACCTTTCCATTCTAAAACAGCAAGAAAAGGATATCACGCAGAGAAGTGCATGTACTACACAAACAGACAGACGTGCATAGACAGTAGACACACTAACTTTGAACCAGGTCAGAGTCCCAGTGGGATTCCCTCCAGCGGAGAAGCAGATCAGATGGACTGTGGTCCCTACACGGAGGGGGACATCTGGAGCAGGAGTATCGAGCCATACCTTTTGAGGAGGGTCTGTTGAGAAAAGGATCGATACGGCTATTTTGGTTCCTTTGGTATAGTATAACAGCCAGGTATACATGTTGAGCAGACCAAGTGGTAAAACTGTATTGAGACCGTCACTTCAGGTCTATACATAATGTTTTCTATTGGAACATCTGTGCGGGGAAAACCTTTGCTCTAAAATAAATATGACTGCGACAATTGTTGCTCATCCTGTGATTGCCTCTGACATTCAAAATTGTAATTACAATTGACTCCTCCTTAAAACTGGATGTGCTTTTGATGAGATGTAAAATGCAGGTGCCAAATAAAAAAAATGTCAATTCTCCTTGGTGATTTATTTCTCGGTTTTCTTTCCACTTTAAAAAATAAATCCAACTCACAATAGACGGAGAGTTTGGTGATCTGGCTCTTGGAGAAGTGTGTACCCTGGTTGAAAGCCTCGCAGGTGAGTTTCAGCCCGTCCTCCTCCCGCGAGACTCTGTGGGTCATGTTGGACATGGTTGTCATCCCTCCATTGTCTCCCTGCGGACAGACAGCACACATGACAGTTCAGTCGGGGGACAAGAGACTCATGGTCTCTGACATTCTCAGTCTTGGTTAAAAAAAATCTGAGAGAAAAACAACCCAACAACTGATTTGTCTTGGTGAATACAGATGGCAAATTAGCTGCTGTAATAAATGATGTTGTGCATTTGGTCTTTGATAAACAAACATATTCATCTGGCTCTCCTGCTTTGCACGTTCTTATAAATTGAGCAAAAGCGTAATTTTGCACCTGCTTGATAGTGGTCATGCCTATGCAGCAGCACATCTGGTTATTAAAGCTATTATTGTGGTGATTACTGTAAAAGCCACGTACAGTCAGAAGAAAGACTAACAAAGACACTGGACGGGAGCGTCCTTCTTCATTAACCTCGGTCGGTTGCAGATGCATTAAAGCTCACACACACAAAGCGCGCTGAGTGCCTTGTGTGAGATCAAATGAAAATGCTGCTGCTGCCAGATGAATAAAGAGCTTGTTTAATAACGCTCATCTTCTGTGTCAGCTTTTATTCACTTTGATCTTATTAACATACACAAAAGAGGAAGAGAGCCGAAAGAATACTAGTTTTGGAATCCGCAGCTGAATCATTTGCAAAGCTCATGTTCATACCGTGTTTCTTTCTACCAAAAGGGTTCGCATGATGTCATCTCTTTTATTGGGGATTCTTTTAATTCAATGGAAGGCATATTGAACGTGTTTTTTTGTTGGCACCCTAAAGGAAAGCTTGAATGAAGGGCAATGCTTTTCCACTTTATCTCTTAAGCCTTTTGCCTTGGGTTCACAAAAAAAGAAAAATTAAAACAACCCTTTTTCAGTATTACAATTAAACTGACCACCATAGAAACCAACTCTAACTCAATATGTACACGGTACACCATTGCCAACACGTTTTTTTCTTTTGTCTACCTGGACGGATGGATTTCAGCTTTGTGCTTATTGGGTGATGTGTGTAGTCTCACCTCTTCCATGGTGTCAGAAGTGGTGTTGAGCTCCTTGTAGCCCAGCCACCAGCGAATCTGGACAGGGGGATTACTGGAGGTGGCCAAGCAGCTCAAATGCAAGTCTTGCCCCTCAATGGCTGCAAACTCGCCCAACAGTTTCACCTCCGCAGGCTCAACTGACACAAATACGTAAAGACACGTACATGGGCAAACACACAAAGACAAGTGAGAAAAAAATCATCGCCCCACGAATAGCACATTCAACAGCTACCTGTTCTCATCATCACAGTGTCAGTGCGACTATTTTTGGAGAGAGCTGTATCAAGGGTGAGAAGTGAAATCACGTTGAGTGGCAGCTTTGTTTTCTCTGGAGGTTTTCAATGTGTTTTTTTAAAGTCTGCCTGGTTTTAACCACAGGGGGAGACACGGTACAATAGCTGCGGGCAAAGCGATGCAGCTGCATAAAAAGCCTTGGGGGGGAAAGACTGAAGGCTCGGGACCGGGCTGGCAGACGTGGGGAAGGAGGGGTCATGTATATACATCTTTTACCTTATTTGTGTCTATCCTGCTTGAGACGCATGAACTTGAATTTGAATTTTTTATTTTATTTCAGACATATCAAAAACAATACAAAACTAAATGAAAAACATAAAAATACAATAAACAAAATGTATGTTTAAATGACTTCACAAAAAGAAAAAAAAAGAAAAAAAATTATCTGTATTGATGTGATAAGCCTGAAAAGGAGCAGGAAGAAGTATACACTTATTTAATCCTACCCCTTTTCCATAGTAAAAAAATTTAAAATATTTATTATATTCGCTTCTTGTAATCCATATAATCTCTATACAATCTATCTATACAATTGGCGATACTATATTTGACATTTACGATCTATACATACATACAACTTAATATACTATGATTTTTTATATTTTATATATTTATACAATGCATATATCTATATTTATATACAATCAATATATCCATATCTACATACTTATCTATACAATCAGTATATATATCCATATATATCAATACAACCCATATGTATATATATATATATATATATATATATTTATATATATTATTATTATTATTATTATTATTATTATTATTTATTTATTTATTTATTTATAATTTCCTTCTTACTTCTCACCCTCATCCATGTACCTTTTGAAAATCATTGCTTTTAACCTTTTTTTAAACTGGATCATGTTTGGACATTGCTTTAGCTCCATGCTCATCCCATTCCACAGTTTCACACCCCCAATTGAGATGCAATGACATTTTAAAGTCATGCGTACAGCCAGTGTCTTAAAGTTTAACTCTTCCCTCAAATTGTAACCCCCCTCTCGGTCAAAAAAAAGTTTTTGAATGTTACCTGGTAGCAGTTTGTTTCTAGCTTTGAACATGACTTGTGCAACTTGATATTTAACCAGGTCATTGAACTTTATGATACGGGAATGTAAAAACAGGTGGTTGGTGTGATCATAATATCCAGCTTTATTGATTATTCTTATGGCTCGTTTTTGTATTGTGACTAATGGTAGCAGTGAGCTTTTGTAAGTGGTCCCCCAGACCTCCACACAGTAATTTAAATAAGGTAAGATCATTGAGCAGTAAAGAATATGCAATGATTTTTGATCCAATATATGCTTTGCTTTACACAGGACTAAGATGCTTCGTGACAGTTTAGATTTAACATGTTTTATGTGAGGTTTCCAGCTGAGCTTATGGTCTATTGTCACACCAAGGAATTTATTTACATACACTCTTTCAATATTAACACCGTCAATCTTAACATTTACGTCATTATTTAAATTACAATTTCCAAACAACATGATTTTTGTTTTACTTAGATTCAATGACAATTTATTATTGTCAAACCACTTTTTTAATTTGCTCATTTCAGTTGTAATTAACTCCAGAAGCTGCTGCAAGTCCTTTCCCGTACAAAAAATATTAGTGTCGTCTGCAAATAACACGAATTGTAAAATCTTTGATGTTTTGCATATATCATTAATGTAGAGAATAAAAAGAATTGTGGTCGCATGTGTGTTGTCGCATGTCCCACATGGGTGGGACATGCGACATGTGTGGGTGTCACACAGTAAAGACTGTTGAAATAACACATGTGCCGTAAGATAAATGAGCCGCTGTCTGCATATAACCAGTGAGACGTATTCTGTGCCCTCCAGCCTCTGCCAGTGCCTAGAGCATATAGTCAGGCAGTCAGAAGCTAATTTCTAACAGCCCTGAATGGATGCCTGTGATGCATGGCACCAGGGCCTGTTGGTGGGGGCACTTGGTGAGGAAAAGAGGTGCACTGAAATGACTTCAACTGCCTTTACATAGCAGGAGCAAGAGATTTCTGCCAGGTCTGATCCTAATTGTAAGCTTATTTACATAAAGTAGGTGCATCAATTGAGCAGCGTTTAAAGCCCCAACTCGCATTGTCTGGCTCCGCTGTGGAAATGTAGGCTATAGTTAGAATCAATGCAACAGGGCTGCTGAATATTAATTCTGTGTTTGTTTTATTGTTGCTGAAACAAACACTTTATATTCGGAAGGAAAAAAAAGTATAATCTATTAACCATGGACGTTACCGTTGCACAAAGTGTAGGCTTTGCTGCCTCAGGATTGCTCATTGAAGCAATTCAGCTGAATTAGTTTAGCGGCTATGAAAGAGCATATACAGTGATACTAATCTGGAGGCAGACGGAAATATGGGCTGCAGCCATCATAACCATTAGTTTCATTAATGATATTAGCCTTGGACTTTTTGCTGGGACAGCAAAATAATTGGTTTTTGAGGTAAGACTCTTATTACATTCCCCTGCCTCATGTCCATATCCTTAATAATCCATGGCTTTGAGGCCTGCCAGCGCTTTGTGAGTGTAAGTGTGTGTGTGTGTGTGTGTGTGTGTGTGTGTGTGTGTGTGTGTGTGTGTGTGTGTGTGTGTGTGTGTGTGTGTGTGTGTGCATGCTCAGGCGCTGTGCAATATACTGTATATTAAGCATTATTTTCACTCACAGAGCACAGTGATTGTGCGGCTGATAGACAAAGGTGATAGGGACACCAGATTGACGCTCTCACAGCACAGCGTTGCCTGGTTGTCCTGGGGCCTGATCCTCATCTTGAGGATACTGCTGGATTTCTGAGACACAGGGTCCTCTTCCCAAGTCATGGACAGAACTTCCCCATCCTGACAAACACATATGGACGCATGTAATTAAAAAAAAGACAAAATAAAGAATACATTGGAATAGTTGCACCGTCCCATATGGTGCAGTACATGAAGGACAGAAAGCTACCATCATTGGAATACTTACACTGCAAGTTATCCAACCAAAATAGCGCATTTTGCCAGTGTGACAGTGTGTTACAACGCCCTCCTTAACAGATGGTGCAGAATATTTACCTTGGTCCAGTGGAGAGTGGCTAGGGGGTTTCCACCATGAGACACACACTCCAACACAAGCATTCTCCCTGCTTTGACTTCCTCCTTCTCCAGACCTATAATAACTGGAGGCTGAGGCGGGACTGCCATGAAATGAGAGACAAAAATAAAAATTGTTTTGACAGAGGGGTATGGCATAAAGGGTGTGACAGAAGTCTGAAGAGAAAAAAGGTGAGGTGAAGAAGAAGGGTTATAATAATAACACAGGGGGGTGAAATAACCATCAATACGGTATCATAAAAAAGAAATTGCACTGCAATGAGAACACTCTTGGCAATTGAGTATAGGAAGCATCCCCTATTTGCTAAGATAGGGCCAATAAATTGGGCACATTCAACATGACTGTGGGATAAGAGGTCCAGATCTGATGGAGGCATCAAGTATTAAGGGAGCAGTGAGCTGGAGCCGGTCCATAAAGCAAAATAACAGATGTTCAAACAGTAATAAGGCAACGTGAAATATGAATAAATATCAGCTCCCTTGAATAAATTATAGGCAGTAAATAGAGGAGGACGGGCCTTTTGTTATTGCTGCAATCAGTTTCAGAGAGCAGACTGCAGACCCTGGGCCAGTGTAACAAATTGCCACCTTGCTAACAATCTGGCTGGCTGGAAATGGCCACCGCGCTGGCTTTTGATGGGATGGCATGCTGAGAAAGACTGCAGCGGTGGTCCCAAGTTCTGCCACATGAGCACTTAGCACGGGAGACAATGTTGCTTAATACAGAGCAGAGAGACGGAGAGGAAGGGAGGATCGCTTGACGGTTATTGGTGATTGTTAAAACAGCAGCGGTGTCTCTCTAATGTGGAGGAGTATAGTTAGAGACAACATTAAGGTGTCTAGTCAGCCTGTGGATAATATGGCAGCTGAGCTGTAAGGGAGCGCTCGCTCTACTTTAATCAACAACATGATTTAGGTCTTGGAGAAGCAGGTGGGTAGACTCTCAGGCCTAAACAATCAATTACTTCAACAGAGTAGAAAACACTAAAGCTACAGTAGTAAACAGTGGCTGTGGTGTGACACTGCAATAAACAGCAGCAACAACAACAATGGCTTTTTATTGTTGCCTTGCCAAACAAGAAGAAAAAAGGAATTCCAACTTCAAGGGGAGACAGCAAGTGTGTCAACTCACCTTTGTGTGCTGCTCAAGTAACAATCTTATTATATAATGTCACGCGGGCTTGTGATAATTACATGAAAAGAAAAAGCGACAGAAAACTCCCCACCCCCCAATCCTGCCTCAGTGGATTCTAAATTTAATTTGAGCTGATGAGCACAAAAGTTGCTGGGTAGGTTTTTGCAGGATTCATCATTATTAACGGTGGTGGCCTTCCTGTATTAGTTATTCTAATATTGTTAAAAAATGCCGTACTTGAAGTCTGGCTGATATAATCCATTTCAGTTGGTGTAATAATTGGTTTATTATGCATTTGATTTAACATAGGAGAAATGAGACTCAGGGTGTAAATAGTTTGAAGGATTACCGAATAAAAACCGTTAATCAAAACTAAAACTTAATCAAATTGAATCGCCAGGTTGGTGTATGGCTTTACACTGCAAACCTCTACTATTGGAATAAGAAGACAGTCTGAACCTCCTCCACCTCCTCCTTTGGCCATACTGTATCTCAGCCCATGCCCAAGCATTGAGAACTGGAGGCAGTCACACTCATGTTGTCTTGAAGTAGGTGTGAGTTTTCCTTCAGGTTGGATATTTGTCCTTGCACCGCTAACAGAGACAGAGTGCACAAGGCCGGATGTACCTTTAGGCCGGCCCGGGCTTTAGGTTCCTGTGTTGTTGAGTGTGTTTTTGTTTGAAGGGTGTTTTTTTTTCTTCTTTTAAAACAAGAGGGGGTGTTGACTGTCAGTTTACAGAAAAGGTTGAGACACTCACAGTACACTGTCATGGTCATTGTGGTCTCCACAGGCTGAAACCGGGCGGGGTTCTTGGAGTGACATGCCAACTGCCGCCTGTGGTCCGAGCTCAGAGCAGTGAACCTTTGAGTGGTATAACAGAAAGACAGAGGAAATAAGAAAGGGTTAACGATACACGTTTTTTTTTTTAACCCAAACAAAGCATCGCACCATTGTTGAGTACCACTACATTCATGTACAAGTAAGTTACAGGTAAAAGTCCAGCAGTAATATCTGTAACATTGACTTAAAGCATCACATTCTAAGTTCTGGTTCTTCATTAAAAGGTCCCCCCATGAGTGTCCTTGATTAAGTTTAGTTCAGTGGTTGACAGGACTCTCAAAGTATTGCAAGATAAGCCTGCAGGGGTCATGAGATGATACAATGGGGTAGGAAAGAAGAAGCAAAATGGTACACAAATATGCAGTACATTTTCTGAATAGTTGGATAATTCAAACAGATATTTGGATGAAACCATCTGAGGACTTGAGAGGCAACATCTTTTTAGGTGGAAGCGCACCTCATAAACATGACATGGATGTGTGTTCCAACCTAATCCCACTGGTTTGAAATAGTAACAATGGTTTGTGTGTCATTAGCCTGTATATATGTTTGAGTTTTTTCTAGCTTAGTAACGAAAAAATACAATGTGCCTCTGAGATGTAGTGGCTCAATTTTCTTTCCGAACCTAGTTTACCCGTTCGGTTTATGCCCTCTATGTCAAATTACAGCACAATGTCAACTGTAACAATCACACACGGCCCACTGCTGTGTACGCTCAGTTTGAACACAAGGAAGCAGCATTAATATTGCTTAAGACCTTGGCTGCTCTGCAATAGAGCTGAACAATGTTGCAGCTCCTCAGCACCAATGTTATCTCAGCATATGACAAGAGGTTATTATCTTTGACACTGGGGGAGACAAGCCGGATTAAAGTAATCTATGGTGCTGTTTAATGTATAGGCACCTGGCGAACCGGGCGAGGATCGGAATCTGTCTCGCTGCCGGAATGTAATTTTGTGCATTTGACAGAAGCTAATGCAATCGCACAGTGCCAAGGAGGAGTAACTGTTTGCTCTGTAGCAGAAAAAAATGCGTTGCACTCTATAAGACAGAAGGAGAAAATAAGAGCGGGCCGTGAAAACAAGAAACAACAGACTTGGAGAGATTGAGCAGGGTTGGTGAGGAGAATGAGTCTGGCAGGCGGGCGAACACATACGTTACTGCAGCGTGCGTGTTCAGGAGCTTATCCTTTGAGCCAGACGTGGTGAAAGACTCTGCACCTGTCAGCTCCACTCCATCTACAAGACACAATAGGGGGGGAGCACACAAAAAAGGAGAATACCATGTGTAAATGTGTTCATGTGAAATAGAAACATCAATGTTATTCTTGCGTAGAGTGGTAAATAGCTGGAATATGATAGATATGTGTATCTCTCTTTGTAGCCATAGCGGCTGTGTGTCTGTGTGTGGTACAGTCACAATATACAAATATGAGTGTTGTAGATTACAATATAGATGAAACAGAATTACATTTTATATAGAACACACTAAAGATGTACATTTTAACAAGAAAAGCGTAACATATATAGGCCCTGTTGACAAATTCACACTGACAGAAAATCGGTGGAACATCACTCCCCACTCTGTTTCAGCCAATATACAGTATAATATGTGTGACGCGGGAGCAAAAAAGGGCAAGGCAGAAAATGAGAAATTGCAGTTGTTTTTTCCGTAAACAACTAGGAACGTGTGATGCACCTCACTGACTGTACGTGCGGCTGGAAAGTCAGATGGAAATTGGAAATTCAAATGTTCAGGCTATTTCCTCCCACACTCAAGAGTTTGCTCCTTTCAACTCGACGCTATTTCCGAGACTAAGGAAATAAGAAAGCCAGGCTGAACTTTTTCTGAAAGTTTTTAATGTTCATGTGCCTAGATTGCAACCCATTGGAGATCCCCAGAATGTAGAATATCGCATAGGCTGTTGCCCCTTTGCTCTAACCTGCTGCCAGGCTGACCATTTCTGTCACGGTTGCTGCAGCTGAAAGGGTTGACTCACCTTTATAAAGTGTGATTTCGGCCTCGGGCTTCGCGTCAGGGGCGATACAGGTGACTGTGTACTTCTTCCCCGCCACCCATGGTGTTGCTGTGTCCACCTCGAAGTATGGCTCGGAAGAGGGAACTGCATGAGACAAACAACAGCTCAAGCTTTCTGGGTGCTATATCACAGATGGATATTTGCATTATGCAATGATATGATAATTAGCACTCATAACAGATTTTAGGAGTGACTGTGAAGACAAGCTGTCAGCTTTTGAGTGATTTACTATGGTGTTTGATGTTCTGTTGAGTGAGAGAATACAAACTGTGGACAAGAAGAGAATACTACAGAGATGAAATAGTGATGAAACCGAGGAATCCATGTGCTAATCTATCATAGCCAAACACCAAACACTTCACTTTTTTCAGATCACCCCCAAGCTAAATATGTGCGTTCTGGACTGATCAAAGCAGTGTTCACTTCTCCACTGTTCTACTCTACAATCCTTTTATCTGACCGTAAATAGGAATTCCAGGGGAGGACAAAAAAAAAACACGTAGCTTTTAACACAAGGGGGACTGAAAGTTGTTTGGCTGTACATTGAGAAATGTGTCACTACCTTTATCATCAAAGAGATTTCTGCAGATCGTTGAGCCAATCTTTACCAAGACCGTCAGTTCAAGCACTGTAAGGAACCTGCAGCCTCTGTCGTGCCATGTCTGCTGTGCCAGCGGAGTCAGATCAGTCAATAGAATTAGAAACTATGGTTACGGGTAAGGTTGTTTTTCTTTCATCGCAGATGAAGTGCAAAAGGCTGCCTGGGTTCACAGACAGAACTGGGAGTTGGAAAGTGCAGGATGATTGTGTGTGATAGAGACATGTAAGACTCTGGCATTGACGAAGAAGAGGGGTTTGGGGAGAATGAAAAGTGAGTGAGAGACAGTGTGAGGAGAGCAGGGGTGAGAAGATAGCTGCTATTGAATCCTTAGAGACCAATCCAATACTAATGTGTGGATAAAGAGCTGGACCACAAGCAAACCAAAGCAGCCAGCCATTCAAGCTCCTCTCCATCACTTTTGGCACATATACAACAAATCCCCGGCCACTAGGAGGAGCTGTTGCTGTGTGCTGAGTCTCCCAACATTGGCTCCGGTCTCCTATTGAGACAGATGAGATGTGGCTGCAGCTTCAAACTGATTTAAAAGAAGCAATTGAATCTGTGTGGACTGTGATGGGTTACCCAGAGCACTGCAGAGGCGCGCGTTGCAATAATGAGATGCATTTGTTTGTTTCCCCCCCACCCACCTCTTCCCTGAGAAGATGACTGGGCCCATGCATCTATTGACAGCACCCCCCCGCGCACTCTCAATCTACTCAGGCCCCGCACGATTCGCACAGACACACCACTTGTTGCTCGAGGCAGCCCCTAACAAATCCTAAAACCTAAAATAAGAATAATGATATGTTCGCAAATGAGGCAGGCAGGTATCTAATTTTTTCCTCACTCGCTCATGCTGGCCTGTTCCCCCGATCTCCCGTTCACTCCATCATCCCCCTCTCTAGCAGCTCCAGCCCACCCCCTTTCTCCCCACACTATCCTTCTTGACCACTGCAGTTAAACTGCAGAGGTGCAGGGAGGTGGTGGTGTGTGTGTGTGTGTGTGTGTGTGTGTGTGTGTGTGTGTGTGTGTGTGTGTGTGTGTGTGTGTGTGTGTGTGTGTGTGTGTGTGTGTTGGGAGGGGGACTTGGACTGGGAATTACAGCACACCATCCATCACATCTGCAAACCATGTGACCCAATCAGCCCATTCAAGATGAACTTAGATGCACACACGCACATACACACGCACATTTGTAAAAATTGATTTTGCGCACAACAACAAAGCGCACATTCTTTTCAATTGACTAGACATGCACTCAGAGCCACAACGAAAAACAGACAGCAAACAAGCTGTTGTCTCCTAATTAACTCTTTCTGCCCCTTCTTTGTCTACTTGCCTGTTGGCTTTTTAAAATGTTCTCTCCCTATCTCCCTCTTTCTCTCTCTCCACTTTCTAGGCTCTATCTCTTTTATTAAGGGACATACAGTATATGAACACAACAATAAATAAACATTTAAAAAGACGCACTCCTGCCGTTCAGATGTGAAACAGTGAGGCGCAAAATTCGATTCATTAAACAAATACAGACGGATGGATGGATCAGGCAGAGAAGAAGCAGATTAGCAGACACACATCAAAATGCATATGCAGTTCTCTCTCCACCTACAGACGCACACACACTCTCTGTTCTCCTTTGCACACAAACATCCAGAGATAAACTATAGGCTACAGTGCATGTAGATTTGCACGCACAGCGTCGCACACACACTGACACGGCCGAGGGAATGTGTAGACGAGCTGCATTCATTTCACTTCACTGAGGGAAAAAAAGAAGCAAACAGGCACCAGTGTGTACACTGTGTAACATGTGATAGAAAGCTGAGTCTCTGGAAAATATTGGAGAAGGCCCAGTTAATAAAACAATCTCTAAAAAGCTTATTATGCCGAATTAAGAAAATAATGGATACCGGAAGATCAGACTTTTCAATGCCAGACAGAGAGACGTGTCATCATCGGTTTCATTGCTAGAGGACGAAGACTGGCTAACCACACATCTACACTATGCACGTGTTCACGCACAAGGATGTCTTCTTATCCTCATATGAGAACAAAAACACAATCACAGTTAACACAAACACACATTGTAGGTCTCAGGTGTGTGATCTCTGGCAATGAAAGCAAACAGACGTCTGTTTTACGGCAATCCCTTCCTCCATGTCTCACCCTTTCCTCTGCTCTGGGGGCGAAGTGGAGCAGCATTACCCCCAACCCACAGACAAACAACTCTGTCCAGACCCAACAACACTACGGTCTCCCTTTTGTTTTGGGTCCTTCATATAACAGATCAATTTGTGTTTGTCATCATCCATGGCCATAACAGAAAATAAGGGTCTGAACTGTGGTAAATATGCCTTATTGATACGTACGAGATTAAGGCAGAGCAAAGGAACGGAACATTTTGTTGTGCATTGAGTGTCTCATTTGACTATTTTGCAGAGGCTCCTTTGCTAATTGTAAAGGCCCTGACAAAGTCACATCAGCCCGGCACTGTAATATGCAAACCGTCAGTGTCACCGCTGTGTATAACACATCGTCCTCTGATGGGGTTACATATTGGGCGACTGTCAGAACTTTTTCCTGAACGAAGATGAATAAAGTCTCCATATTCTACCATGCTTGTGCCCCCATTTATAAGTTGTTCCATTATTCATAACAGGGAATCGTAAAATGAAGGCTCATTATATACTCTTCAAGTGCTAAACTCATTACCGCAAAAACCTCACCATAGCCCTGGTTCCCAAAATGTCCTCTAACCTCCAACACTGATACTAAGCTTACACACACACACACACTCACGCAAGCGCGCGCACACACACACACACACACACACACACACACACACACACACACACACACACACACACACACCTCTGTAAGACACAACTACGGCAACTGAATGAGTAATACAGTCTAAAACCAGAACACATCAAATAACTGTTTTTGAACATTTGCAGGAGGCATCCATCCAGGCATAGAATGCATTGAGGGAGAGAGTTGTTCATTAATAGGATTAAATGCTAAGGCTAATGGTATAAAGCCAGACACAGGATGCGTCAGGTATGTGACGGGCACAGTGCGGGGTAAGTTTTAGTAGAGGAGGGGGGTTCGGTGGAGGGGGTAGAGGTTGTTATTGTCATGGATTACTCACTGCCACTTGATCTGCCTATTGCAGTAATCCCCTATCTAAGCTCCTCAGGAAGGCAAAAACACACAGGGGTTATGTTGCACCGATGGTAATGTCTTGAAAACATCTCTTTGTAAACCTATGGATGGGGCTTATTGACATTTTTTGCCTCCATCCCCGCTAGTCACTGCCTGTGGTGATCCATCTTGAATTAGCCAGTCATGATAGCTCTCCCCCTGACCCAAGAATCCAATTATTTGGCCAGCAATCTCTGTTTTTCTTTTCTTTTCTTTTTTTCTCCAATGTTCTTCCCTTGTATATATCCTCATAAAGAGTTTATAGTGTTTTGATTTGATGTAGGGCTTGATGGCTGGATACGACCACGGTCGACTGGGCAGGGGGTGTGGGGGGCCCTGGGAGTCGTAGTGCAGTGATGGAGACGTCCGTGGGGAGCTCATCAGAGACAGTGCTCTTCAAAAGGATGCACAGTTCCCCCAGTCCCAGTTCAGCACTAACAGGAGATTGAATTCATCAGCTCATTATAAAGCCCCCCCAGCCCCCCAGATTAGTCACGTATTTTGAATCAGTTGGCTTGGTGGGGTGGAACAAATGACCCCTTTAGGCCCAAGGAGGCTGCAGAGTTTCTTTTTTTTGCAACATTACAGCTACAACTGTCCATCTTAAACAGTCAACAGCTGGAAAAGGGTTTCCCAAGACACCGTACAAACACACCAACAAGATGTGTTCCTATGACATCACAGATGTGATGTCATAGGAACACAGGGCAGTGGTATAGGTCTGAAGTCATGGTAAATACGACTATACCAGCAACACTCATGCAACACTGCAACTCAATTCCCACACATTTTGACCTTTTTCGACAGAGCCCAGGGCAATTGTGTCGAACTGTGTGTATGTGGGCGCACATGCGAGAAGGCATCTCGGAGGTAATGATACATGTGGGAGTCAAGCCTGCTGTGGCTGCAGGTGTAGGCCTTGCTGCAGCAGGACTTGATGCTGCTGCAGTGGGATCAGACTATAGCCATTCAAAAACTAGACTGTCTGCAGCCTTTTCCCTTTCCCTTGTCCACACACCCACCAATCCCTCCCACCGGCCCCATTGATGTCAGAAAAACCTGCTTTCTTCCCAGAGGAGAGTTAGGCTGCTAGAATCGCCACGGCAACCCCCCCCCCCCACACCCCTCTTAAAAACCCCCTTATCCATGGTCACCAAAAAGAAAGCCTGCAAGCGAGAGAGAGAGAGAGAGAGAGAGAGAGAGAGTGCAACAGAGAGAATGGGGAGGGGGATGTAAGTAAATGAACTGCGCCAGCAGAAGAAAGGTTCCTTTAGAGTCCTTTCTGTGCCACATATGGGCTCGCTCCCACAAGCACGAGGGGAAAAAGGAAAGAGAGAGAGATAGTGGTTGTTATAGAGTTACAACAGGTGGTCTAATGTAGTGGTACAATTACATCCATTCCAGCCCATGTCTTGGAGAAGGAACTTGTCAATCACTTTCTGTTATAATTATTCCTGTGCAAGAGAAGAGAAATGGATCGCCCTGAGGCTGCCAGAGAATCATGTTCTCTATTAGCCCCTTTTACACAGCCAGTGAAAGCCGGGAATATGCCGGAATTTCGGCCCAAGCCCTGCTGTATAAATGCGACCGTTGCGGAACGGGGGAAGAAAGGTGCGAGAAATTGTTCCGGGAATTTTATTACCTCGGGGGGTAGTAAGATCGCCAGTTCCGCCTCTCTGTATAAATGCGGTCAGATTGTTGATGCGGAACAGGGGGGTGTTTGACGTTCCATAGCCTACGTTCTAAACATGCGACCATGTTAGAAGTTGAAGGACGTGTGTTTAACATTACCACGGCGGCCTGATGTCCAGTAAAAATCACCAAATAAAAGGAACGGCGTATAATCTAGTTGATCATAAGGTCCGCTGCTCAATCCAAACCCCCATTTTGCTTCATTTTGCAGAGTTTATGAGTCTATTTCTACCCGGGGGAAGTTGTACAATGAAGTAGGAAAGCTAGGCTAAGCTAAGCTAGGCTGCTACCGGATCGCCGCCGCTATTATTATCCTAAATCTGAGCGTATATCCACACTTTATTTCTGTCTACAGTAACGTGACTTCACACACTGTTTGTATGTGTATGTCTGAATGACAGAGCACTGCTCTCAAAGAGACTCGCTCACAGCCAACCTGTCACACAGACGCCCACCCACATACACACACACACACACATACACACACACACACACACACACACACACACACACACACACACACACACACACACACACACACACACACACACACACACACACAGATGACGCAGTGAGCGGAGTGATGTTGTCAGTTTGGTTAACTGTTCCAGAGATGTTGGACTCAGCGCGTAGCGAGATCAACGGGCACATCACGGGGACAGTAAAATACGGCCCTCTTAGTGCAAGCCCCAGCATTTCTGCTCTCAATTCACCGACCAGTGTTGTTGTTGTAAAGCAGCTGACCGGCACGGCGCTAAATGTTTACGTCACACCTGACGCTGCTTACAAGCACCTCTTTCATTCCGGAACGCTGTGTAAAAGGGGCTACTGATGCGCCAGCAGGCCGGCGTTGCTTGGTTCTGTGTAAATAACACCTAACCAAGCAGAGCCGGCAAATTGCCACTCTTTCGTTCCGTCAATATGCCGCAATCTCTGTGTAAAAGGGGCTATTGATACTTTAAATTGTGCCAGCTGCTGGTGAAAGCCATACACCTGAAAGAACCACATATAGGCATGGAATTATGCTTGTTATAAGAATTAAAGACTTTCTTCATGGCTCGTACATGCTTCAGAATATGATTTGGGCTTGAAGGTAAGCTGAGAGATACTGCACCAGGAGGGGGCAATTAAAATGTAGACGCTGAATTCATGTGCACTATAGCTTCAAGTTAGCCTGGCACCGCCTGCCTACCTACTTCTGCTAAATTTTAATTTCCCTTCATTAGTCAGTCTGGGTCCGCGGTATATTCGCGGGTTTTCTCCAATCCCCAACCACAATGAGTTCTACCAGCGTCCAATGCGGAAGTGACACAAATTGCAGTTTGCCGAGTGGCCACTAAGGGCAGGTTTCAAAACAGAGTAATTTCTCATTGACTCCCATGTTAAATATGCCGTTTTCACAGCATTATTAAACCTATTTAAAGCTGGGGTGGAGGATTTGGGGAGAAATGGCAGTTGGGATAGAGATTCGAATCCAAATACCTCAACCGCTCCACTTGTTCTCTTTGGTCCCTCCCCTATGCTCCCTCCCTGACACGCTCTACACCAACAACGTCGTGCTAAAGTGAATGGACAGTCCCAACAGCCAATAAGAACAGAGAATCGGAGCCTCGCTCTGATTGGTCAAAGTGTACAGCTCATGTTAACTTTGACCAATCAGAAATCACATACCCCAGCTTTAAGGCCTGGTACAAAGAAACATACTGGTCTGTATGTTTAGGTCATATCTCCTTTTTTCTAGCAGGCTAGTTTTTATTCTATCGGAGGTTAAAATGTATGAATAATTAGGGACGCGGTCTTTTGAGTGACAGCTAGCCGCATGTTAGCCCTCACTTCGCCTCAGAGGTATACGTCAGCTAGATGGGCGTATCTCCCTCCCCCCGACGTCACATCAATGCCTTTTTTCGGTAAGAGGAAATGAAGCAGAGTACAAATCTGACAAGATGGCGACGCGCATAGGCCAGGACGATTGGATGCAGTTGGAATAACTAAGGTCAGCCCGGATGCTACATCCATTTAATATACTATCTATGGTTTTCTCCTGCAGATTTTTTACCTGTCCAATCAGTGAGCAGAGGGAGTGGCTGAGAACAATAACGTGCGCCAGTCTCAGTTGTAGTCAGAAGCCGGCGCATGACATACAGTACGTCCCGACCAAACGTTATGCGATTGGTTGGCAGATCCAGAGTGGCACTGGGCAGATCCAATAGTTTCTTCAACAGACACCCGCCTTCAAGTGAGTTTACGTTTGTCAATTGAGCAATTCCAGACCTTCTGTACAAATGAAATGAAGTACGATGGTATGGTAGGACCAGGCTAGCTTCAAGTGTCTTATCGTAAGCAAATTAAAGCTCTTCATCAATATAAATGAATATTTAACAGCTCTTTATATGCTGATTACTGGTCAAGAGGTTGTTTATGTAGCTGGAGTACTGAGCATGCTCACTGTGCCTTATTACATACAACATTTTGTTAAGCTGACACAAAAGAAAAATGCATGTTTATGAGCCCCACTTCCCTTCTGGTCACACAACAATCCACTCAATGTGTTTTTGCTTACTTAGCATGTTGATCCAGGCTGTAGTGGAAATGATGGCTTGACTGCTTTCAGACTGGCCCGCTTGACATTCATAGGAGGCATCATCTTCCAGCTGGGCCTTTTCAATCTGAAGATGATATTGCCCTGGAATAGACAGGGACAACTTAATTATGTGTTTGCCATTATGTTGTGATAAGGATGTGGTCACTAAAGACATGTAAATAATTACCAAGAGGAGGCTTTCATTTACTTCTTGTTCACACACCAGTGAATATAACACTCGCTTTTCAGATTTGTTGCATATGAATCGATAAGTACCTCCTGCAGGCTCTATTTCTTTCTGTGTTGATTTCAGAGAGTGTCTGAATTATAGGCAATTTTCAACTTGGGAAATGGGAGAATTAACAATAAAAGCAATTTGTACAATGATAGTCTGGCATTTCCATTCAGTGCGTTGATATAGTCTACTACTGACGTGTTGGTGTTTGATTTGATTATAAATAGAATATTGTATAGAATATAATATCTCAATTGCTGAGAACCTCCTGCTGTAGGCATTTCAATTGCAATGCAAGTGGTCGTCTACACACGTGGCGGAGATATTTTGTTTGGAGAATGAATTTCCAGTACAGTAAATGAAATCCAATACCAGATTCACGCCAACTGAATAAACTCTGTCTATTAATTGATGCCAGGCAGAGTCCTTCTCTCTGTATCGGTCTTCTGATAGTCTGGCATGTCTACAGGGTTTTGATGTGTTTGATGCATTGCCATAACCTGTGGGGATGAGATGATGTTCAGTGTGTAGGTTCTCTCCTGCTCCTGATTCACTGGCTCACAGCCCACTTACATGTGCAAAATAGTATCTTGGTCTGACAACCACTCAGGCCTAAAAATTGCACATGTCAACTTAGCTGGCAAGATAATTAACACCAACCAGAAGCAATTTTCACATCTAAGTTATCATTGAGTGCAGAGAGAGAGAGAGATAGAAAGAGAGAGAGATAGACATTGAAGTTATTAATCATATTCCTCTTTCCTGAAATTACTCACAAATAGTGTAATCAAGTTGCAGAGTGTGTGTATTTATGGCAAGGGAGATGGTGGATGGCTGCAACATGATTTTCTTGTTAGCCCATTACTCTGTATTTTATTTTTACAAGACCCTTCACGTGTTTGCGATAGATTATATCTGCTAGTGTGTCTGCAGCAGAGTGTAATCACACCTCTGCAAATCTGCATTTGTGTATAAAAAGCTGGAAACACATATTTTCGCAAAAATGGGATGAATCCAATTGAAAGGGAAGGAGAAAACTATTTTCAATTGTTTTTTTTTTGTGGTAATTTGAAAATCTGACAGGAGGCTATAACAGAAAATACTCCACCATCGATCCAGTTTACAGGCTATTCACCCTTACGGAAAGCTTTAACTTATATATAATACGTGCTATTATACTTGACAATTCATTGAATGTAAAGTAAAAACTGTCATTGCTGTATTATTTTTAATAAAATAGAAAAAACATCTACATAGTGTGACAGGCGTATCACATCTTGTTTTGCCTCATTTCAGTTTTCGAAGAATATTTGTGTATTTTTACAAAGCTTACAAGATTTATTCGACCTGACATATGATAAGACATTCTAGTTTTCAACATGCCACAAAATCGAAATCCCAAATTTCACAGGGTTTACTGATGTATTCATGTTTTATATTAGTTAACTGGTTTCGTTAAGACAAATAAACAACATTTGCTGTATTTGTGATGGAATGTGAACATGTACGGTGATTCATGATAAACCGACTCTTTCATCTGTTCTACTATGTGTGTTTGTCTTCAGTGCACATAGTTGCCCACAAACAAATGTAATCCCAGATCTAGGCTTGTGTCTGTACACATTCATTTGCTTCAGTTTGTGGGAACTGAGGGTGCTACATCCGCTGTAAGTGTATGTTGAAATCAACAGTGGTCTCTTCCGGGTGTGATTTCAGGCTTTTTTAAGCATCAATAAACATCACTGATGGTGACAATCAGTGGGAAATGGTGGAGTATCAAGTGCAGTCAAGTGTCATCCTAAATGATTTTGCTCTTTCTGTGCAGTGTTAAGTGATTGCATACGATCAGTCTGCAGTTTCTTTTCTTGGGAAAGTGCACCTGCGCTGATGGGCATTTTATTCATGAGTGTACGTTTAAGTATTTGACAGCTCTGGAGTTTGTTTACCTGATGTTCACATAGGCTTGTATTCTTATTGTGTTGACGTACAAATAGGCAAGGTGTATTCTTTTTAACCCTATACCTGCTTAAATCCTAACTGCAATTTGCTAACTAACAACTAATGAGCCGGGGAAGAAAACGTTTCAGTGGTTTGCCATTTTTTTGTTGTTGTAAACTCTAGACATTAATAAGCATGAACAACGTGTGCATGAGCATCTATGCATCTCTCAGGGTTTCTGTGTTGCTGGCGGTCTCCCACGCTGTGCAACAGTTAAGTGCCGCTTGTCTAGTTGCGGGGCTGATCAGGAACAGATGCTCTTCTCTTACTCGGGATTGCCGTCTAATTGGCTATTACTTTTTATAGACTGTGGTGCCGATTCTGCAACATTCTTTATTCCCCGCCACATTTCACTGGTTTTCTGAACCTGTGTAGCGTTAATTTCTTTTCTTTTCTTTTTTTTATCTTTGCATGTGAGAGACAGTAAGAGTGATGTGTGAAAGCCTGGTGACGATCACATCACCTCCTCAGTACCATATGCTCCCGGTAGAGATAGTTAAGTGAGACATAAGGTTCCAATAACGTCTGTGTAGCTTCATTAAAGTAGTTTGGCGCCATAGCAACAAAATCATCTCATTTACTTTTTGAGTAGTCAACATCAAGTTGTACTGTTGAATGTGTCATAAGCTGACTACAGCACTTTTTTTTATCAAATCCACACAACGTAAACATCACAAACAAAATAAAATAGTAAATAGAAAAATTCTTTATTCTAACCAGAGTGGCTTAGCTTTACTTTGTACATTGTTACTCTATTTTATTAATCTGACCTTTGAGGTGAGATTTCCTTTGAACACCTCTAGGTTTTTCATTAAATCTCACATGCACAATCTATTTCTTTTTTTAATATAATTTTGGCTGTGTTCATGCAAATGGCATGACATCTGGTAAGAAAGTGTATTTTTATATGATAATTTTATTTCCAACTCAGCTCCTAGAGTAAGTCTAAAATACACTGTATACAAACAAGAGTTACATTAAGACTGCTAAGGTCCATAAAACGTCCATTGACACCAATTCAAACAGCATTGTTTTCAATTCACTGCCATTAAAGCATAATTGATGCATTTTTTTAATATCTGGGTGTCAATCTGGGCTTCTACCTTGGAATTGATCATTTTTACTACTCTCCACCATATTACGTCATTATGACCATATTTGGCATAGAGAGAAAAAAAATGCTATTTCCAGTAGATGACACTGTCACATTCCCCCCTTACTCTCCCTTTAGCTTTAACCCTGAGGATTATGTGTGTATGTGGGTGTCAAGATTCAAGGAAAAAAAAATTGTTTGCATGTAGTATATTGAAAATATATATATATTTTTTCATTTAAAATACGATGGCATCATGACCAAAACCTGGCAGTTAAAGGGTTAAAATCTTTAGAAATTCATGAATATTTTATATCAATAGTTAGGTCAGATGTAGGGGAAAATAATTGGCTAAAGAAATTTTAAAATATAATGTATAATATTTTTATAGCTACCTAAATGAAATGTCCATTTTACGGAACTTAGCGGTACAAGTGTGCCTAATAATTAATAGTGTGCTCCTAATTTTGGGGCGACTGTGGCTCAGGTGGTTAAGCGGGTTGGCCAACGATCCAAGGGTTGGCGGTTTGATCCCCACCCGGCCACCTGTGTCATGGTTGTTGTGTCCTTGGGCAAGACACTTCACCCACCTTGCCTTGTGTGAATGTGTATGATTGCTGTATGTTTGAGGTGGTGGTGGTCGGAGGGGCCATTGGCGCTGAATGGCAGCCACGCTTCCGTCAGTCTGCCCCAGGGCAGCTGTGGCTACTATAGTAGTTTACCACCACCGGTATGACTGTGTGTGAACGAATTGAACCAGGAACCCTGTAAAGTGTCTTTGAGTGCCTAGGCAACAAAGCGCTATATAAAACCTATCTATTATTATTATTATTATTATTATTATTATTATTATTATTATTATTATTATTATTATTATTATTATTATTATTATTATTATTATTATTATTATTAATAATATTATAACGAGTTCAGAGGGTATTGACCTTTGTATGCATAGTTGTATGCTATATTCATCCTGCCTATGTTTTTTTTTTTTTTTTTTTGGTGCAAATAAAATAAATCAAATAACCAACTTATCGAAGTGGTTCATTAGGAATATTTTCATTCTTTGCCAAACCCATAGGCTGCAATCCTCTTTCAACCAGAAATTCATGATGACAAATCCAGCTGTTTTTTTATTCACATAGTTTAATCGCACAAGTGTATAGCTTTTGTTTATTTGGCTTGGATAGGTTGGCCTATCAAAGCCCCAATATAGGCCAAAGGACTTATTCTGAGAGTGTCCCTGTTTACCTCTCTTGGGGTTTCCAATCATGTTGTAGCGTGGAAAGCCCGGCAGGCTTCTCTGAGGTCCCAAGAGGAGGCCATCTTTTACCCACTGCACAGTCCCCGAGGCCCGCAGCACCTCACACCTCAACACAGCTGTGGCTCCCATCCGCACAGTGAGGTTTCTGGGCTCAGACCTGAACGCCTGCTGGGCCTGTGTGCCTGCAGAGACAAAGCAGTTGGAGTGGAATGGTAAAAAAGGGAAGGCATGTGAAGGGAGAGATAATGTAAAGAGGTGGAGAAGAAGAGTGTGCCTGAGGAGGAAATGAAAGGAGGGAAGCACGACATAAACACACACTGCAGGGGATTCAGTTCTTTTGGTCTTTTTGTCTGAGAAGGCACCCCATTGTGTCTTGCCACATTATTCATCCTGGCATATGTTTTATTGATGGGAAACTGCACTGATACGGCCCTGAAAATGAGTCAATAAAGTAATTACTGCAAATTAAACCCCCTCCCCCCCAGCCATGTAGATAGGGTATCGGGAGGGGGGGGGCATGGTGGTATCAGTACCTCGTTCACCTGTGGTTTTTCTTCAATGTCGATGTCCCACCAGCTAATTCCTCCCGTGAAGAGTAATGATTATCACTTTAATCCCCCTTGTTTGTCATAGGTGGGGTGGGCCATCCTTCAACCGAGCCCTTAGGTGACATTCTGTGGTGCAGTGAACTTCACACCTTGAAGCAGACCCACCCATGAGCCTCTCTGACGCCGGTGCTAGGATTATATGATTATCATACGTGGGGGTTTATGAATAAATTCAGTTCAAGGAGCCAAACGCACCTGCACACTCCCAATTAATGCCAAATATCTCAACGTGAATCTCGTTTCAAACAACGCCCCCACAGAGAAGCCGGTCTGATTCGGCTAGGCTCTGTTTGAATCTTGACCTTCATTGAAGCAATGACCAAGTTGTTTGTGAAGTGCATGCTCTGTTGCGTCTGACAACATGAGTGAGAGGCAGCGCTCTCAGATCAAGGCTGAACCAGTCACCTCACGTCAAATATGAAGGGCAAGATTGGCCATTACAGAGGATGCATACAAACAACCAAACACAGCAGCACATTTGCATACAGTTTACATAAATGAATACTCAACTGTGAACTACAATGGCTGCTGGAATATATGATTCTGCGATATAAAAACGCTTAAAACCATATGGAAATATAGCCTGTTTAACCTTTGTCACTTTACTTACTTAATTGCTATTCTATGCTTTTGCTACTGTTCCCTTACATCTAAGCATGTCACGGAGACATATTTATAACTTCCTGCACGTCTTTCCCATTCCAACACTCTTTTCTCTTGGTCATGCTGCCAAATGATAACATTAACGTTTTCAAACCAACTGAGTCAGATGAAATGTAAGGGAATTCAGCTTTATGTTACAACTATAAATGGCCATTATTCTGCTTTTTGTTCAGCTGAAGTTTCAGTTTTAATATTTTTGGCCCGTACAGCTAAGAGTAATTTCAGATACGGATGGTAATGGGAGCTACCCCTGTCATATTAGTTTTGGACCCATTGGTGATATAAAATAATTATATAAATTACAACAGCTTTAAGGGGAGTGGGAAGCAGGCCCAATGGAATAAAGTGACTAGTAAACATTTTGATTTGTAGTTTATAGTCATATCGCTACTGACTGCTCCGTTCCATTTCACTGTCACAGTAAGCCATGCCAGTAAGCACAATGCCAGAGTGCCGGAACTGCAACACCTAAATGGAATGCAGGCATGATTAACTAATATTATTAATTACACCTGTCTGTTGTGAAAAAAAAAATCCATTCCTTATTTAAGAATTCATGTCTGTTATTCTATTTTATATAAACACGCTATGCTTTTTCAAAAAAACTCTTTAGTTTAATGTTGCACATATACCAGTGTTATGGACAGAGTCTGTTGATGCAAATGTGGGTTTGAATCAAATTATTCGTCTCCTTTTTAATAAGGTAGCAATATGATTAAGATCATGTGTACCACTATATCGTGAAACGACTTATGTGTACTGAGGCCCCTGAATTAAAAGTCCTTGTGGTAATCACCATGGAAACAAGTGAGGAATATACTGTGCACACAATACCCTGCAACAGGAAATTAGATTATGTTGGTGTAATTTATTTCCTGTGTAGACGACTCAATGCCAGAGGTACGAGAACTATCAAGGAGGAAATGTACAGCATCATACAGCTCACATTTACCTTGAGCGAAACTGTGCCAAACACCAACCCTGGAAGAAAAGTCACCATGGTCCCGTGGAGAAACCCTATTGGCCATTGGTTGAAACGGCATTCGGATAAAGCTATTTGCAAAAATAATCAAATACCTGAGATGTCTTTATAGGTCCATATGACCTGAATCCCTCTGTTATTGTGAATACATTGATTAACAAAATGTTCCTCTCTACCTTGAGTCCTGTTCAAAAAGGGTGAGAGAGTGAAAAAGATGCAGCTGCTAGTTTCCAATTTGACAAAGCAATAATAAACTAGGAAGGTAATGGTGACATTAACACCTTGATTTTCCAGTTGACCTGGGATTTGGCTTGATGCTGAAAAACAAAAGTGAACAGAAAAACATCTATAGATGTAAGCCCACGGCTAGCCCATTGATACGGTTGTAAACTTGCTGCCAGCGGATGCACGCTATTACTCCCATAGCTACCAGCGATGGAGCTAAGCTAACCCGGATGAGCGACCATATGACCCTTACTTCATCAAAAATACACGTACAATTAAAGGGAAGGTTTCTGTCGCCTTATATGTGAGGCTAATCGCTAAAAATTTTAAATGTTGCAAGGTTGTGTTAGTGTAAGCTTAAGAGATGAGTGTTAACCAAGTTTGTTCGACTGACTTTGATGCCTGACAGAGGTGCCAAATTAAAAAAGGCAACTCATGCATGTAACATAAGGAGGCTGTAATGTTGTAGTGAATATTCAATTAAGGCTTCATTGCGGTCAAGGTTCCAACTTCTCAGCCGAATTGCCTGAACACAGAGTGAACTTGAAAAGGCCACAGTTACTGTAATGATAGCTCCTTGGTGACATTTGATTCTCTTACCCCAGATGAGACAGAGAAAGGGTAGAGCTGAAGGCGACACAATCCATGCTGACAAGAAGTCCATTTCACCACTGACACCTGACCTTCGACAAACCTGGAAAAAACCATGGAGAAAAAAAAACTCCATTCAATATACACAGACCTGAACTACATGTCCAATACAATATGAATATAGTAGCCAAAATAATTTAATATGTATTTGTCCAGCAGTGCAGCTTTAAATGCTATCAATTATTAGGTTTTTCATGTTATACATGTAGAAGGTACAATGTACATTTCTTGTTTAATTTTTGAAGGTTTGACTTGCTACAACATAATGTAGCTTATTTTTGCTATGCTATTTCTGATTCTCAAACCAACGGCCACGTGGGAGAATGGAAATAACTTCAAAGGTATATAAATTGGACAAAAGCTAATTTAAAAAAAATAGTTTAATTGCTAAAGGTATCGTGACAGTGTAATGTTGGTGTCTCGTAGTCATGGCCACTTTCCTTGTGTTTTAGTTGCCTTACCTCGTAACACAATAGCAGTAGCATACTGTAAATAGGGTTAATCATGCAATCACAATGACATGGTTCTTTGGGAAAATTATTGTCAAGACTTATCTTAGTCTGCAAAAAAACATCTGGTCCATATGTAATGTATACATTTTAAATGTTGCATTTCCTTTTGTAGATTTCTTATCTTTATTTTCTTTTGTTATGTTTGTAATTATGATGTTTTTAAATCATAGTGTTGTGTAATATTGTTGTTATTATTTGTCTATTTCGGTTTGACATAATGTCAAACAAGTGATTGTCTGTTGTCTATATTGTATGTTTCGGACCCCAGGAAGACTAGCTCTCACTCCGGTGTGTTGCTAATGGGGATCCTAATAAATCAAATCAAATCTTCATTTACAACTGTGTATTTCTTTCACGCAGGTACTTTCCCATGGGTACAGTTGAGTTATCTGTATTAGTCAATTTACACAAGGCACATTGAAACTCGTCTTTTCACATTGGAGCAGTTTGGGATTAAGTGCCTTGCTCAGTGACACAATGGTAGAGATGGTGGGCACAGTAGATGTAATACCAGCCACCACTAGTTTTACGGTAACACTTTACAATAAGGGTACAACAATTGACTGTTAGTTAATACTGAGTAAATGCATACTAAACATTCCCTGATAAAGTATTAACCAGTAATACATGCTTAGGCCATGCTTAATAAGCATGACCTAAGCATTACATAACTGGTATGTTTGGTTAACACTTAACTAAGCCTTAGTTAACTAAGCATTATTAATGGCTTACTAATCATTAATAGCTAAGCATTATCAGTTAACTAATGCTTAATAAGTATTAACTAACCGTTAATATCATTAACTGGGCATTAAATAACAGTTCATTAATGCACCCTTATAGTAAAGTGTTACCAGTTTTACAAATAATGCCCAGCAACCGCATGGTTACTATCGGCCCTTATTTCCTCAAAGAATCCTACCACCCTACATGTGAGTAGACTACACAAGTGTGAGTCTCTATCAGGATCTTGCCCTGCTCTTGGTGTGGATGGATCCCAGGGACAGTTTGGAATTCAGTCTGTAGGCCGTGCTGTGGGTCTGTGCCCTGTTGAATCCAATACACTTCTCTATTTGACCTGGAAGAGCCCTCTGTGGGTTTTTAAGTCGGTTTGTAATCACTGCAATTTATCTGCTGCAGGAGTGGAACAAATAATAGTGATTTACTTAATTGAAAACTAAATATTTTCTCATCTGAATGGGCAAAATGAATTGAAGGCAACAGCTCTTTGACGCATCTCCCCTCAGTCGATTAGTTGCACTCCAACAGGCTTTGATAAGAATTAACTCACAGTCAATTATTTTTTTCGCTCTCAAAACATTTGTGTATTTTCAGAGCTCAACCCGTATACTCTTTGAGCACAGAAGGGCAATTACTTCCCTCTTCAATGAGCAGAAATTATTTTCTGGGATTTGAAAGTGCCCATCTTCGCTTTATCTCTGTCTCTTTTAATGCCTCGTGCAATGGTAAACACAAACACCATCATTATTTCGTGCCTTATGTTGCCATTCTGTTTTTCCTCACATACAATGCAATTCACTGTGATTGATATTCAAATAGGAAGTACTGAATTTCTATAATTTGTCTATCGAGTGCAACTAAAAGGGGACAGAATTTCAGCAGGTATTCCCTGTGAGAAAGAAGAGTGTTTTGCCAGCACATAAAGGTTACTGCATGGCCTCATGAGTCACCACTTTCTTCTGGGACGCTTAATGAAAGCAGACACAGCCTGTCTGACCCCCCACCCCCCACACACACACACACATTCCCATTACCAAGTCAAACAACCACCTTAATTGCTTTAAAAATACAGCCAGTGGAAGAAGGATGATTTGATTTGCCGATACAATGTTTGTTTTTTCTTTTCATGAAAAATCTGGGACGGCGCAGCGTTCGTTGAATAGCCGTGATATGTCATTTAATAGTCACTTATAATGTAACATTAGATAAATAACAGACTGACTGGCAATTTAATTTGTCTTCAAATAGAAGAAAAGCTTCCTATTCTATTACAGCAGCTTTCATTGCCACAGGTCTTTTCTTCTTTTTGCCCTTGTTCTTCACCAGCTTCTTACAAATGCAAATTAGAAAGTTGATTTGAAATTTGATTCGCTTTTCAGAGACAAGGCCGCCACTCTCCCCCACAAGGGCATTAGCGCTTGCTGAACCATTCAGCATGACCCCGACAGGTAGATTTTTAATGGCGTCTTTCATAACATCATCAAACGACTCAATACACTCGATCCTAGACCAATTTAACGTGAAACCCCGTGAAATCAGTCAATGTGCAGAAAATGAAGTTTCAACCTCCGCGCAGCCACCCAATTCAGATGTGGCCCTACACCTTAATACAAAGCCTGACTTCATACCAATCTCACCAGTTGCCTGTGGGGTACAATTACTGTAGCTTATATAGAAGCCGCATTGTAGATCCATTGCTGCTTCGATGCTGAATTGCTTATTAAGAGAGGGTTTCTAAAGGATGCAGATATGATTATTACCAGAATATAATCACATCCTGAATCATTGATTGATGTGCATTTTCAAGCTTGGTATTCGGTTAAGTATTGCGATTAAGAGTCGGCTGGATGTGCTGAACACAGACAGAACAGAACAGACCTCAGATTCCAGGAGTGACTAAACCATATAGGCTACAGTAACAGCTTGGTCCCGCAGTTTAGTAGCTAGTACACGTCCAGTGGTACTCTCAAAAAACCTAAGTCAGGTGTTTTTTTTTTGCTTGTTTTGTGCTTTTTTGTCTCCACTCTCTTTAAGCCCAAATTGTTAAAGTTTACAGGATTACTCTGACTTTTTTTTAACACACTCTGGAACTTGCACTCTCTCCAGGAAAAAAAAGTTGAGAGACAAAAACCTGCTTTCAACCTCCACCAACTCATGTGCATCTCTGCCTGCCTAGGGTGCACGGAGAGACAGAGAGTGAGGCAGGCAGACACACAGAGGGGTACCTCCTTCATAAAAAAAATTAAAAAAAATAAAAAAAGGAGGCAAGAATCTTTGAATATGTGTGTGTATTTTGCATGAGAAAAAAAGATAGCTGAGCTTACCTGTTGAGTGCCGCCAAGGCTCAGGAGCGTCTTTTTTTGTCTTCCTGATCTACAGATGGCTCTGTGAACACAAGCCAGCAAACGAGATGTTAAAGAATGCCATTGGGACTCCCCCTTCTCTCTCACTCCTTAGTCTAAGAGAGAGGCAAACAGATGAAGAGCGGGAGGAGAGAGGCAGTACCGGTGATTGAAGAGCTAAGCAAAGGGGTGTGATATGAAAAGTGGCGGCGGCGGTTACAAGGGGGTCACATGCGCAGCAAAATAATAATAAATGTCAAAAAAACAACAATGTCATGGATCCTCCAAGGACTCAGAGAATATAATGTTTAAATGTTTTAGCTATATGCACTAAATGGGTGGCCATTTAACAAGTTATTGGGTCGTCTTATTTCATCAGAATTTGAATGTATTTACTAGTCTTCACAAAGTTCGAGCAAGACAGTAATAAGAGCCGAGGAACATGCCTGTGCACTTTCTCTATTTGTTCTGCTGTTCTGGGGAGAGTATTCATGGATCCCATTATTTAGCATTTCACTGTGCTGGGTTGCAGGGAGCAGTGCAGCCCTCAAAGATACAGATACAACATGGACGTCTTCACAGCGGCTAGTTTGTAACATTTATGCTCATACATAATGAATGGAATAGAGAGTATCCACATAACTGTATGTCCTATACTGAATACTCCTGGGGTGATCTGCTCCGCTGCAGAGATGGGAGTCAGAGACAGGCCAAAATATTTCTTTCCCCGAATATTACCCACCCTCCCGTTCCTTTTGTCAATTATATACTTCCAACTGAATGGTGGCTGGAGAATACCACCATTTGCTCAGTGGAACATACAGGAAGCTCTTCTAGCAAGACAACTTAAAGGTCATGTTTATTTTCCACGTGCATGTATTTTTTATTCGTTCCGCTGATGGAGTCCACATGCTGTGTGGTTCTGTGTTTGACTATATGTGCAAGCCTTTTGCTCAGTGTAAACACGGAAGCAGTTGAATTGCAGTTATATTATATATTGCTAGGGGTCAGACATGCAGTTACGATCGACAGACTACTGACTACTCCATTGTGTTTGTGTGTGTGTGCGTGTGTGTGTGTGTGTGCGTGTGTGTGTGTGTGTGTGTGTGTGTGTGTGTGTGTGTGTGTGTGTGTGTTTGTGTGTGTGTGTGTGTGTGTTCTTGCATGCACGTGAGTGTGTGAGAAAAAGTGCAAAGAAACTCCCATATTTTTTTGAAAAGGCAAAGGATGATAATGAGACACACATTCAAGGACTGTAATCTTATGTTGTGCCTGCTGCACATCACCAGTGGTCTCTGTGTGGGCATATATGTCTATGTGGATGAGTTTAGGCGGTGCAAGTGTGTGTGTGTGTGTGTGTGTTTGCGTGTGTGTGTGTGTGGGCCAGATGTTAGCATCTGGGGTGTGTGTAGTCAAAGCTTGGCCCCACAGACAGTCATTAAGCCCAGCAGCAAAGGGCTGGAAGGTTAATTCCCCCGCCTAGAGGGGTATGTAGGTGGGAGGCAGAGTGAGGAAAAGGAGAGAGATGGAGGTGGAGGAGGAGGATGAGTTGGGGAGGGGAGGGGAGCGGAGGGGGGAGCAATGGGAGGCGAGGGGGCTGTGAAGCTCAGCACTCAGTTCACACAAACAGCACTGTCAGCAAGAGTGGAGCCGCTCCGCATGCCAGACGAAGGGAGAGTAGAGAGAGAGAGAGAGAGAGAGAGAGAGAGAGAGAGAGAGAGAGAGCTGAGGCCTGACAGAGAGGTGGTGAGGGAGGGAGGAAGGGAGGAAGGGAGGGAGGAAGGGAGGGAGGGAGATGGACAGAGGACCTGAAGATGAATGGCGAGGGGAGAAATGCAGGGGAAGAGTATAGGGGAAACACAGTGAGAGAATTTCACGTCAGGAGGTTGGACAGGCAGAGAGGGTGAGATGAAGGGGACACAAGCGGGCAAGGTAATGGAGCGAGAGAAACGGATGGAGGAAGGAGACGGGAAGATACTGTAAAATGGGCCGAGGAGTGATGAATAGAAGACGAGGGCGGGTCAGGGGAAGGGGGGAATGGTTGGGTGGTGGGGGGGGAGATGGAAGGAAGGAAGGAAGGCTGACAAGAAGAGTTGTTTTGAAAACCAACAGGAAGTCTACTGACTCAGGCCAGAGCCTGCTGGCTGGGAGAGAAAGCGAGGAGGAAGATTAATCAAAGAAAGCAATAAGCGTCCACGGGTGGAAAGCAACACAATATGTGGAAGAGAGAGGGAAAGATAGGGTCATGTCCCGGAGAATGAAACAGAAAAGTGAAGTAAGAGTATAGTGTGACTGCATGGGGGGATATTTTTTTCTATGTTTGAATTCCTGTGTATGTGGGTGTGTTTACAGTATTTGTGTGAAAGGTGCAGGCGGGGAGGTGTGCTTTAATCACTTGGATCGCCATTAGCAATGTGGCAGCTCAGATTCTAAAATAAATTTAGAGATAAAAAAGGAGAAAAAAAGGCTTAATTGCAGAAAGAATGTTATGACAGCTTGTAGTCAGGAGATAGCAATCCAAGCAGGCAGATATATTCAAATCCCCAATATGCGATTTCCACATCTGAAAGAGGATTTAACTAGTTCAGCGCCCACAGTTCTTAGGAAGTGGTTAATGAAAAGTGTATAAAGTAACCTTTCAAGACTTCCGGGGGGCCCTGACAAAGGCCTGCAGATATGTCTTTGTGCATTGCTACTGGAGAGTATTACGGTCCTCTCTCTGAGCCTCAGCATTAACTACAGCCATCTGACCTGATGATCTGATTGGAGCTCGGGCTTCTGTTGCCTGCCACAGTACAGCTGCCATATCAGTGATGCTTCTGTGTTCTAAATCTGTAGACAAGGTCAACATGTTCCCCCCCCCACTGGCCAATCTGGCTCCCATGCCGACCACATGAGAATAAGATTTCACAGGTAGCCGCAGACTGGGAAGCATGCATCACCAGAAAAGACAATTACAGGCATCACTAAAATAACAGTAGCAAACAGAGATAAGAGGACTTTCAAAAAAGTCTGACAGCCTAGATAAATAGTTGCTTAATCCCCTTCAGCAGCACTTTCTTCAAAAAGCTGTGCTAGTGATTAAGTCTGAATCTGAATATATAGGGACGTGAACCTTGCCCTACGCCGGCAAGAAGAGATTCTCAAGTTGCTGTGCTTGAGGGTGACCTGTGGAACGAGAGAGAGCAGGTGGACAGACATGTATCAGGGGTTGAAACGGATTTGAAGAAAAAAAAACTATTAATCACACCGACACACTCCATTTCCCTTCAATTCCCGTGCATGTTGGCAGCAACAAGGAGTGCGTAGCTAGACGTGTGTGTATGTGTGTGTGTGTGTGTGTGTGTGTGTGTGTGTGTGTGTGTGTGTGTGTGTGTGTGTGCATCTGCTCCTCATGTGTCAGGATGGATAGAGGCTTGAGACAACCAGCTGTGGTGTCCAGATTGGGGAGGGATTATTTACCAAATCGACCCCATTTACCGCAGCTGATTAACAAGCTCCAACATAACCATGTTAATTCACTGATACCGCGACTTTAATTTCCGCTGTTAATGACAAACAAACACTGTCGACCAATCGAATGAAATCTTGCTGGTAAGGTTTTGTTCAGATCTTTGTCTAGGTAAAGTACAACAGAAGCAGTTTCACAGAGTCTGTTTGAGAGGTTCCATAAAATCAAATCTTCGTTGGACTAGCACACATCGTTAAATACAGGGATCTAACTGATGGCTGTACGATGCTAATTCAATTGCGGCATCATTTAGATTGACAGTTTAAAAAAAAATGGAGAACTAAATTGCCGCTAGTGCCTGTGATCACACATGGGAAGGCCTCTGTGGGAAAGCGGAACTCCTCATCTAACAGATTCCTGTGTGAAGTCATGAGGTCAGAGGCTGGACAGGATCACTGAAACAATATTATTAGGTCACAGAGGGAAGAGGAGCAGGGTCAGATAATAAGACTCAATCCGGCTGAGTGAAAATGCATGGGAGAGAGAATGTGCTGACACCTTCCTCGCACTCGCTCATCCAATTCCCACTGTGTGCCACTAGATATTCATGGCGAGCTGTCTGTCCACGGCCCACAAACTTTAACGCTCGCCGTCTCCACCGCCCCATCTATCACGCCGCTGCTGTGCTGATGGACCATTGGACGAGAGCAAAGCAGAGAACATGTTGATGGTTAGGGGACAGACATGAGGGGACAATATTGAAATCTGAGGTCAGAAAAAGACAATTGTTGAATCCACCCTTAGTTGTGTTGTGTCCCATCCACTAATGCAGACCCGGCTCATTTGTTTACAATGAATACACATTGTGCATATGTGCACAGAGGGAGGCGCGCACGCATGCAGAGAGACCCACCCACCCACACGCACACACACAAACACACACAAACACACACACACATACACACACACACACACACACCAGAGCCCTCCTATCACAAGCAATTCAATACAGATACACAGAGCTCAGGCAATAACCTGATCCTGGCGAGAGTTGTTATAGGCTTTGACAGGCAGGCTGAGCCACACAGCCCGGGCTGTTCTCCCAGTGTCACTAACAAAACAGACGGATTAGAGGATGAAACTGAGCTAAATCTGGACCAGCTAAAAATGAGGGCAAAAAACAAGGCACGGAAAGAGCCAATATTAAATGGATCCAAAGCAAGCCTTTAACAAAAGCTATTAAGCAATAAAAAGGCCACTTTAACAACAAAACCCTTGTGTTCTAGTATTAGTGTTCTGCTGTCCATTAATACACATCACATATGTGAAAGCCCCCACACATACATATTTGTACTTAGCTATCATCCACGAAAGAACCTCCATTAACTGGATTCTTAAGCTTTTACTGCAGTGAGCTAAGGCAGTAATGTTCCTCCTCACCTCAGCTCTCCCTTGCAGCATTAGCATAACCAAAGAGGTGAAGATTTTGAAATGTTTTACCTCAGGAGGTTTTATTTCCTAAAGGTCAGGTAATGTGCTTTTCAAAGGAGTGATTCAATGATTCAAATTCAGTTTGCAAGATATGTGTGAGTGAGGATGACTGCTGGAGGAGTTTTGTCACATTAACCTGACACCCAGGGCAAAGCTACGGTTAATTCGCCACACATTACTGAATAGACAATATGTCTTAAAATGCCACAATTCAGCATGGCCACTTGGGGGTTAGTCATAGGCCAACACTAAGCGTTTTTTTGTCTCAAAATGCAGAGCTGTGATTGTTGAGCAGAGATGAAATGTGCTGTTTGTATCACAGAGTGTGGTGGTGTTTGTTACTGGAAATGGATGTAAGACTGCTTTGTGTAATATGAAGCCAGAAGCAGAAATGTAATAAATTTATATTTGATTATTTATTTTAATGGAAAAAAAAATACCTAAAGACGCTAACAAAAATGACTGGTAACCAGTAATTCGGTCAGCCCATGCCTATGTACAGTAGCTTTGATATCTTTTTTTTCTAACAGTTAACCTGCATATTTAGCAGCATTTTTTTTAAGGGGGAATTTTTTTGGAGAAATGGTCTTTCTAAAGACCTTAACCTGTAGGAGGAAACAGCTGAACATCTGTTACTGCGGCTCATATTTTATTGACTTTAACCATCAAAGCAAAACAGAGCTACTTTTATTTTAGCTGTGCTGGCATAAAGCTACAAGGCACAAAAACATCAATAGGCCACTGCAGATCGACCTATACACATTACCTGCTGCAGCCCTTTCATAACATAAGATGACCAAAAGCACAGTGCAGTTCAGATGACCAGTTGTGGTGACCACAATCAAGGAATGAAGGTTCCATGATGTAGCATAAATAATGTACTGCAGATATTTGCCAGTAAATGCAATTAATTCATTACATGTAATTTATGAAACACATTTTTTTTGTACAGCAAATCCCTTCAATGAAGATACTATGATAACAATTTTAACAGAGAAAGTGAATTGTGTGGATCCTTTCGAAACAAGCCTCTTCCAAACCTGATCGCAGGCCAAAATAACCTCACTGCACAAACATTTCCTCATTCTGAAGGCTCACACTGGTTCTCACAGGGATAGAAGTACAAGAGTGCAGAGACACTAAAAAACACACACAATCCGGACCCCTCATACACCTCTGCCAACAGACTGGCTTATGGCTTTGTTGAGGTGGAGTTTGCCATTCTGCCCGTCCCATTTTTCGGAAAATCCACTTTAATTAACATATCAGAGATCCAAACGAGGCTAAACCCTCTTCTCTGAAAAACTGTAATCTGCCCAGTTTGGACTGACCATCCTTAGAGCCTACATGATAAGGCTTGCCAACCGGAACACAAGGATAATCCAGTTATACCTGCTTATACAGCGCACAGCTAAAAACACTGATCTGACAGGATCTCTCTGACGTGCCCATATTGCTTGCATTTTGAGCCAACCAAAGTGTTTTGATCCACTTATATCATGTGCCTCTACCTTATAGGACTTACTAAGTAATTTAAGCACTTTGTCTGGCATGTGCTCCACTTGAAGAATAAGATTGGCTATGGACTGCTAGTGTACTTTCCATAACTTAATTCCCACTTTTGATGTCACTTCCTCCTTATCCTGTCTCTCTATGCCATACCCATAACCACCACATTCCTCATAAAATTTATTTATTTTCCTCCTTTTAAGTTAACCTCTCAAAACCTTCTACCACTCCCTCCCCCTTGCTGCCCTCCTTTAAGTATCTACTTTAATCTGAAGGTGTAACCACAGCAATGGCAGGGTGACTGTGGTTCCCTCCTCATGCAGACTTCCCCCCCCCCCTCCCCCCCCAGGAGAAAGTTGAACGGCCCAACAGATGGAGGCTATTATTATAGTGTAAAGGAGGGTGCGGGTTAAGAGTGTGGCAGGAGTGCAGCAGAAGAAGCGGGGAGTCGCGAGAGTGTGCACGTGTGTATATGAGGTCTACACTTGTTTTTGTGCGTCTGGAAGTATGTTTTGTGCCTTTGTTTGTGTTTGGGGGGGAGGGGCGGGGGGGGGGGGGGTTGGTGGTTTAACACAAGATGTTTGAAATCTGTTGGCCTGACAGCGTGTCACAAGATCGCTTGGTTAATAGAGTCTCCTGGAATGTCCTCTCCTGCAGTTTTAATGAACCCCAAGCCAAAAGGCCTAATGAAGCGTGCTCCGTTGGCCAACACAGTCCCCCGGGTTGACCTCCACTGACCCGCACCACTCCCACGCAACTTGAGGGTGGGTCTCCATGGTGACCGGCCCTAAAGAGTCTACCAGGCTAAAGTTGTCAAAGGGACAAAGAAGGGAGCCAAGTTAGAGAAAGGCAGACAGTTAAGACAAAGGACATCGGCACATGTGCCTGCATATGTTTAAAGATGGAGGTGGTTTTACCAGTTTTAGATTTTGAATGTTGGATATTCTCGCCTCTCTTTCTCATCCCAATAAGAAAACACCTATTAGGAGGGAGCTGCTATTTTCTAGCCAAGAAAAAAAATGTCTCTTAACAAGCTCTTCCCCCTTGTGCACATTCATAAAGGAACACACATTTACACAAACACACGTGCATTTGCGCACCCACACCCACACATACACACACACGCACGCACGCACACACACACACACACACACACACACACACACACACACACACACACACACACACACACACACACACACACACACAAGTTGGTCCCAATTGCAGTTTAACTATTCTTTGTATCAAGCCAAGCAAGAACCTCATTATTCAATAAGTTAAGACTATACCACGGACATTGTTGTGTGTATTCAAGAGGGATGCTGGTGTGTGTGTGTGTGTAAGTGTGTATGCACACGTGTTAAGTATGAGTTAAAGACTTATAAAGTGCGAGGCACATAATTAAAGAGTCTTTGTTTATGCTCTATATCAGTAGTATAAACTCAGCAGGCGTAGTACAGGGTGTTATGCCGGGTCGCTATGCTCTCTCATCTGAATAACTACAGACAAAAGCAATGAGAGAGAAAAGGCCAGTCATCTTCAAAAGAAAATGCATGCTTAATTGCCAAAGTATGAGAAAACTTGCAAAGACAAAGGAGAATGAGCTGATTAGATTTGCATTGAACAATGTTTGCAGCCCTAAACAACATTTGAGGTTAATCTTGTTTTAAAAGGTATGTCGAATATCATTGGGGGAATGCAAGTGTGATAACATATCATTTGTTTCCCATTTGTGATTGGTCGTAAGCCTCACGTCGCAGGCTGAAAATGGACCAGAGATGAACAGTTCTTCTAGACTGAATAACTTATGATTAATGTTCTTGTTGTTTCGCTTGTTTTGCTTTGCAGCTGTGAACTGTTGAAGCACAGCACTATGAAGTTGGAATAACAAGCACAGACATGCAATGGTTCCCTGCCAGTGCAAAAACAGATAAAGAAACAAACTGCACATGGATGGTTGGACTTTTTTAATTATAATGTGAATCATTCCTGAGACCCTTCCACCGCTCCCGGTTATCCCCCCCCCCCCCTCCCCTTTATGAAAACAGGGTGGGAAACCTGAATGGGCAATCAGTGCTGTTCCGCCTGTGCACATTCCTGAATTCAGCACACTAATAGTGCCATTCATTATAAGCCCTATTAAAATAAACACAGACTGTTTGATATAATAACAAATAAGCCAGCCTGTTATAATCGACAGAAATTAAAAGTGCAATGGAACACTATATTACCACTGTAACCTGTCTCTATCTCACACAGGCGCCCACCTACACACACACACACACACACACACACACACACACACACACACACACACACACACGTTGAAAAAGGTAATCAGGGTTATTTAAATGAGTGTGCAGGCCGCATAAACAGTGCACAGGAGAACATTGTGGGGTTTGCATTCCTGATTTTGCAGGATGGTGAGAAGCGACGTGCTGGGTGGGTGGTTAGGGTCCATTTACATCCAGTTGTAACCTCAGGTGGAGGTATCTGCATGTTAAGAGACCACACACGGCATAATATGTGCAGATTGCTGAACAATGTCTGAATCAACTGCATGCATAACTATGTGTTTGGCTTACTCTCTTTAATCTGTGCAATATTCTGATTTCATTTTATTCTTCGTCAGCAGTTAGAACGACTATAAATATTGCTCATAGACAGCATCTAGAGGAAAGGGTGCCAGGGGATGTTAGGGGCAGGATTGTAGATTTAGTGAGGGGGTTCCTGAGTGCTACCAGCTGACATACCCATGCAATTCAAAGACTAATTGATAAAGGGGTATGAACATGTGCTATTGAGTGTACATGTCTGCATGGGAAATATATGCCATATGGATAAGGGATTGCACCTCAATTACCGTGAATGGGGTAAGTGTGCTATGTATCAGCGCCAGCTCTTTGGCTCACATGCTTTATGCTTAAATTTTCACAGTCAGGCTCGGCATATTGTCAACCCTCAAACAGCCATGCTCAACATTTTAAAGTCCATTCTTTGTTCTTGTTAGCAACATAGGTGTGTTGTAAATCATGGGTGGACAGGCAGATACAAGGACAAACAGATATATTATAGTTAAATAAAAAGTTTGGGAATAAACTTAATTTCTGTCTTCAAATATGATACGACAGGCAGTAGACGGTTAGCATAGCTTAGTATAAAAAGACACAGGGAGAAACAGCTAGCTAGTTCTTCAGAGACCTGCTTCTCTGTCCAACCAAAACAAAATCCACCTTCCATCATGTCTATAGTTATGAGTTTCTGGTTTAATCTGTACAAAAAAACGTATTTAAAGTATTAAAGAAACACTATGCAACATTATAATGAAACAATTAATGAAAGAGTCACACAAAAATAACCCCTGTCAATGATCACTTCTGCCCCATTAGAATGTGTCGTGGTTTGTTTATCTGCATAGTCCTCCTCTATCTGGCTGTATTTTACATAGAAGCATTTGTAGGTATTGTTTTGTAAACAGAAGATTCAGGTCCAAACTCCACCCAAGCAGATAGGCAGATATTTTTTAGAAAGCAAACAAGCATATTTCCCAACATGTCAAAATATCTTGACTACTTAAAAAGTGAAGATACAGTATGACTGAAACCCTGTTGTGTGTTATGTGCAGTATAAAACATCCCAACTCACAATACAACAAGCTGTTTTATTCAGGTACGATGCAAACAGTAGATTATTTGATTTGAAAATGCATTGGTCATTATTTTAGTAATCAGTATCCTGTTATTCCAGGTCCAGAGTAATTGTAGGAACTAGACAGTTCTTCAAAAAATAGAATAACTGTGCTGTATACTGTTAGCGTACTTTTGGTTGAGATTGTGGATTATTTCAATACTACGCAATACTTCTGTGTCAGAGTGATGATTAGGCTTATTTCTCAGGTCTGTGTTTTATTGTAGTGAGAATGTGCATCAGTATCTGCCTTTGGATGAATTGACGCTGCCGAATTGAACTAACTGTACTGTTGCCTGCCCAGTGGACTCCGACTGGGACATGCGAGTACATTACTGAATACGACTAATTGCTCAGACCTGTGCATGGCCAGTTGACTCCCCAGTTGTTAGGGATTCTAAAGGAGCTTTCGCACCTAAAAGTCCCCACCAAGTTCCAAACCAAAGTTTTTTTGTATACACTATATGGATTTGATCTGCTTAGGTTTGGTGTCACATTGCAGTTTTGCCAGCGCACTAAAGAACTTTCAAACAAGGTAGGTATGAATGTCAATGCCCCTTAATGAATGACAAAGAGCAAACCCGAAGGGATATTGGTCTATTTCTCCATCTATCTAGACATCTAAACGACAGTACATTTATATTAATTTAGGTTGTTCAAGGCTTGTGGTTCCTTGACAGGGGGGTTTTAAGTCAATCATCTACAGTGCAGTACTGTAGATATGGTGTCAGGTTCCACTCTGTAACATTTGCCTCCAGAAGTGTGTGTATTGCTCGCTTTTGATCTGAAGCTGACAAATGTAAGTGTTGTTGTGACACCAGCTCGAATACCCAACCTCAACCAGCTCTCTCTTGTCACAAAGAAAACCAAAATACACAACAACAAAATTAGACATGTGGTGAGTGCTCAGGTGCAGCAGCAAAGAAAGCATTGACTTTGGAGAACTGAATCGTCGATCAGACTGTTTTCAATTTCATTGCCGTCTGCTTTGAGTTACCTTAAGAGTGGCCTACCACAAGATGGAGATTATATGGAGGCCACAGCACTTAAATGAAAAAGCAGCTGGGATGGAAATCCTATTGGGATGGGATTTTGTAATGTGAGGCTGACATACCTTTTTAAATGACTTTAGCTTCTTTATCATTTCTGTGAAAATGTAAGCATTACATAATAGTTACAAGCTCATGGTATATTTATGTTTTCACAAGTGTAATGTCTTTAAGTAAAAGGTGAAGACAATAGCCAGGAGGTAAGCAGAGAGAGTATAGGAGAAGGAAGTGGGCAGAAAAAAAATGAGAAGGGAGTTTTATGTGATAGCTGTTGTCTGACCAGAGGCTTCCTGGGCAGAGCAGAGATGATCTCTGAGTCTCACAGTCTGGATCCCACACACCCTTCACCACACAAACAGCATGAGTTCTGTGCACTGACGTATGCTCCCACACAGTATGTGCCATGCCTTCTAGACACACTCTCACTCACTCACACACACAAACACACACACACGCACGCACACACACACACACACACACACACACACACACACACACACACACACACACACACACACACACACACACACACACACACACACACACACACACACACACACACACACACACACACACACACACACAGAAAGCATCACTAACAGCAAGACCTCAAACTCTTCAAGAAATTGTATCCAGTGCGTTCTTATTATAATCATCAAAGTAGTCATCTTAATCCGGAGCAAAACAAACCATAAATACAATTTATTTCCATTCAGATTAGACTTCGAGGATGATGCAGTTCCTTGTTGTCTACGCGGAAACATCAAATCAGAAACATAACTGTAGTGCAGGGAAGCCGCAGCTGGATGTCAGAAATTGCCAAGCAAGCGATATCTACATTCTAGTATTCAGTATCAGCCTGTGACTGTGACTTTTATCGAGCAGGAAATGACTGTTATTGCATTGGGCTTTGTTTTCCCCTGGACGTAATACCAAAACATTTGCATAAATGTGTGCTTTCACTGCGTGCAACAATCTCTTCAAATTTACTGTCGGACCTAAACATTTTTTTACCTCACCTCAGAAATAATACATCTGCTGGCACTACACGTACTCGCTACGTCTGCTCATGTTTTCTTTTGTACAACGGTGTAATTGTGAGCTATGTTGTTTGTGACCCCACCCTCATTGTTGTTACACCTTCTGCTCGTACCTTGGTAAGGTTAACCCGTCTCTCATGGGGTATTATGTGATGTTCTGTACCTTATACACAATATAACAAAGAGAACACCATCTGTATGGGTTTGGAAGAAAGAAAGGTGAGTGTGTGTGTGTGTGTGTGTGTGTGTGTGTGTGTGTGTGTGTGTGTGTGTGTGTGTGTGTGTGTGTGTGTGTGTGTGTGTGTGTGTGTGTGCGTGCACATGCACACATATATCTGAGCATGAAGGCACACAGCCATCCCCTTATGCCCCATTGTTTTGGAAGGGCATGACTTGTGTACCCCTCCTGTGGATGTTGGGGGAATACAGCACAGTCTGGCTAATATTTAACTAATGACTGTGCCTTCCAGACTCGACCGCCCTCCACTCTCACCAACTGCCAGACCTGAGCCATCTCTGCAGCGAACAGTCGATGAAGTGTGGCTGTGTGAAATAGAATGTGGAGGGATGGGGCTCTGTGCAGTATCGTGGGAGAGGGGGAGAGGGTAGAGGGGGGAAAGTAACTGTTGGAGAGCCCATAAAGGAGCCGTGAGTGAGGAAGAGATGGATGCATGGTGCTGTGTGGGAGGCCAACAAGTCCAGCACTCTGAGAGAATGCCATATGCTACCTTGAGGCAGAGCAGAGTCTAGCAAAAGGCGAAGGAGAAGCACAGTTAGACAGCAGTGGCTGGTTTCCATCAGCGCTGATTATATGTGCCTGGCCTTCACATTTCTCATCAAGGAGCACACTTATAGATGGAGGCTATGCTACTGACAAAGAGGGGAAACCAGACATGGGAAGAGTGAGCAGGAAAAGCACAATTAGACAACTCTGTGTACGTCAAGTGGGAAAGACAGAAGGGAAAAAATGACATCTTTGAGGGCAAAATAACAAAAAAAGATCGGAAGATGGGGAAAGTGAAGAGGGGTAGATACATTTTAAAGATGTAGCAGAGCTGATTATTGTTATGGTGCCACCAATATGGACTGTAGCCCCTGGTGCTGCCAGGCAAATGTAGTATTAGTCACTTCAATAATTAATCACCCTGGGAGCGTGTCGTTGCAGCCTTGCACTGACCCATTTCTCTAATATTTTTTTCTCTAACAGTAACATACCCACAGAGCCCCGCTTCTCCCATATCTTCATTGACTAAGGTGGGGGAGCCGGCCCATATCCTCTTGGGTCAAGCCTGGTCATTTATTAGCCACATTTCTCAGGAGACATAAAAAGTCATCTCACTGCTGGTCTCAAAGGCTGGGAACCATGCAGGGAGACTGAATAGTGGCCTCGGCTGTGGCCCAATGGGCCTTTCTGACTGTCTGTCCTGGTGAAATATGAAGCCCATATGTAGGACGGCCATCTGAAAGAGGGACCCAACAGGGCTCCTTCAGGCTTTGATGCTCATCACCACAAAAGCAGATGGCTGTGTCCTGGTCTTAAAACTTTTTTTGCAACAACCCCCCCTCTTCTTTTATCCAATTCTATCCGGCCTATTAGCCCCCTGCCTGTCATGGTCTAGCAGCCTATGCTTAGCCCCCAGGGGGCTTCCAAAGCTATGGAATGAAGTCAAGCTTCCCCATTGACACAGGTCTCACTGGATAGCTTTGAATAGAAGTCAACCGAGTGAAAAGGCATGTTTTAGAGGACAAAATGGAATAAGGTGTGAGGTGGATCAATACTGCAGGGTTGTTTGGACTTGAAATGCTTTGGTCTCTGTATGCTCAGACAAAGCAGTGCTGACTGCAGGTGGCAAAGAATGTTTCCGGACATTGGGTAAAATGTAACAAAGGCTGTTTAATGGAAGAGAAACCTGCATGCATCTGTCTGAAAGATTGGGATCAAAGCTGAGAGATAACCCGCTGTGTGTGCTCTCCATGTATTCACACCCTCTTCACTTAAACATGTTGGATATGTCACCAAGGTCCAATTCCAACCTGTGTGTTGCTCGCACCCAAGCAATTTCTGAACCAGAAAGGCAATCAAGGACTTAAAGTCAGACACAATGCAAATAGGTCTGCAAGCCCATCTGCAGTAATCCAACAGTCCCTCTTGCACCGGTCTGCTCTTTTCGTCTCAGCCTCTCTGTGGCACAAGCCAATTAACTGTTTGATTCAGAGCCGGTGATGAACACACTAATTGATTACATGGCGATAGTCAATTCAATTATCAATTTAGGCACAAAAAGCTGAGCAGGGATGCAAAGCCCGGAAGTTTGCTGAATGAGTTCCTCAGTACCTTGGCAGCAAAATCGCTGTGTATGTTTGTTTAAGCGCAGGAAAGAAAAGTCAAGAATGAACGCAGGGAAGGGGTGGAAGAGAGGCAGGGAGACTGACAATATACAGTAGCTACTGCAGGTTGTTTACTTGCAGACTCTGACTAACACCTCTCCTCTGCTTCTTCTTCCTCCTCAACACAGACATTCTTCGCTGCCTGAAGCGCACAAAGAAACACACACAGACAGAGAGAGATAGAAAGGCACACACACACACACACACACACAGATATAAAAACACACATTCACACAAATATTTGTATTAATAGAAACACCCAAACACAGAAATAGGCTTAAATATAAGATATTATTGTAAACACACACACACACAAACACACACACACACACACACACACACACACACACACACACACACACACACACACACACACACACACACACACACACACACACACACACACACACACACACACACAAACACACACACACACACAAACACACACACACAGGAAAAACATTTGTATATACACGTATTTAAACAAAGAGAAACACACTCAAGCATTACTACTTCTATAGGCACAAATAAATGGACACACAAACCACACGGGTGTTCAGGGATTTTCAGCCATTGAATAACATCATGCCTGTGATTGTGCTTTGTTTACTCTGTCATGGAGAGTTGCTCCGTTCGATCAGGCTGGAGAGGCACTAGGTTGGGTGGTTGCGCTAACGAAGTCTCAATGTGCCGTCTGTTCGACAGGGTAATTTCCCAGGATAGCTCTGTGTTCTCACTTATCGCCGTTCTGCTGGTAAAGATAGAGGGGGATCAGCACCTGAGTCATTTTCGAGGAGAAACCAAGTGGGTGCAGATTGCTGCCACCATCCACTGTCCTCCCTCAAGGTCTCAGCTCACCTATTTCACTAATCACTATAGCCTGCAAAAAACATGTTTTTCTTGTGGACCTGCTCACACTGTCCAGACTATAAATGTGCACATACTGTGGGGCTCTTATTGTTATAACGGGACCTGTCATTTCACTCCAGCACTGTAGTTGGCGCTGCAGACAGATTTGCAACAAGCACATTTGAAAAAACGTGATCGCATTCCTGTGTTTACATCGTACTCAATTACTGAAAATAATTGAACTAGACATGTTATAAAATATTAGACATGTTAATGCATCTTTTAAAGAGTTAATCAAGTTATCATGTACTGCCACACTCACAATATTAACTATTGATATGAAAGAGCGCAGTATACGCACCATATACTGTGCATTAATAACATGAATAATAAAGTACATCTGATTGCTTGGGATAAGTCCAGAGGGGATAGCATGTGAGAGAAAGCTTATCATGCAGCAGGATGATCATTTAAAGGTGAAGTAAGAGATTTATTTATGTTAAGTGTTAAATCGTTCTTTATTCGTACAGTGATCACTTATATAGTGTGCGCGTTTTATAAAGCCGATCTCTCAGTCACTCGCTCTGCATGTAATCGGCAAATACACTTTTCGGGGATCCCACTTTTAGTAACCAATCAGAAGAGAGAACGCTACAAACCGGCACCCGTCTCACTGCCGGTGCACGTGCAGAGCAACAGATGGGTGAATGTATATACGCCTAAAATGGCGGAGCAGGTAAAACTCCTTCCCAATGTCTGTTTTGATGGTTCATCATGTTTTATCACACTAATGGATCTGAGATGATGCTAGATAACTGGCTACTTGAAGACCGCAGTGCATTAATGCGGTGACCTGGGGACGAGCGAGGGGACTGCTAACTGCAGTCACTGACAGGAAGTTAGCTAAACTGACCATTCCGCTTACAGAACCTTTAACAAGACTAGGTGAACCTAAATGGCTGGACTGCAATTGGCTCTTTTCTCACTTTCTTTCGGATTAGACACAATTCTCTGTTGATAGTTTGGTGCTGTTTAAATTAGTCATCATATATCAAAAAGAAAAGTACATGGAGCTATATACAGATACATTGTTTTTTGTATAAAGACGTTGGTTGCACAGAATTATATGCCAAAGAGCTGCACACAGCTGGAACAACTACAGACGATGAAGTGTAAAATGTTGAAAGGCAAGCACAAGCTGCAATGGTGTAATTAGGATGTTCACACTTAAATGTCCCATAGCACATGGACCAGTAGAGGCATACAGTGGCACTCACTTCCTTCCGTCTACTGTAAAGTGCTGGCTGAAAGATAAGACTGTCTTTCTGTCATTATATACCTGTCTACCACCGATGGCTGTTCACACAATGACCAATAAGTTACGCCCCTTTTCCATTAACAGGGAACAATGGGCTGCACTAGCTGTGCAGGAGGGAGACAAGGAGGTGTGAAAGAAAGAGTACACAGACAGTTGGGTGTGCTCGGGAGGACCTGTGTTGAAACATTCTTTAAAAAAGTTGTTAGAAAGATAAAATAAAACAAAGTGTGCCACAGGGACTTCTCCATCAATCTGACAGGGTCCTCCCTTGCCCAGCATGGACTTCTAAGGATGCTGTGTATGTGGGAACACAAGGGTGCGCGGCAGGGGGTCTCGTGGATATAAAGCACTGCAAGTGGTCCTCCCAGATGGTTGTGTCCCAGTGCCGGTAGGAGGTCTGCAGCCTTTATCTATGACAGGCAGTGGGTCTTAACATCCTCCACACACGCTGGCCAGCTCCAAGCCTGGAGGCCCACTGGGTCCCAAGTTATGAGAAAAGGCATGGTGTGTCCCAGCACTGTAACAATTCCCTGTTTCCCCTCAGTCTTTTGAGAAAGAAAATACCGCAATGACAGCCACTGCTCTGAAAACGCCGGGGACTTTAGGATGCTCATTCTGTTCTTTGGCAAGGACTATCTTCCCCCTAACTGCCGCACAAACATGCCCCACAAATGCCTGCACACATTGACATGCACAAATGCCCCAGCATGGCTTCTTCTTCTTCTTCCTCCTTTGAGGCTTGAAGCTGGTCCACAGAGTCAGCATTGTTGGAGAGAGGCTTAGTGAGGAGAGAAAAGAAAGAATAAGTCTACTGCATGGCTGTGAGAGAGAAATGGAGAGACAGACACAGATACCAGGAGACACTGAACCACAACATATTCCTAATCGACTTGCTGCCGAGTTGCAAATCCAGCGTTCTCATCTGGTTTATTGCAAGGTCAACTGTGAGATGTACTGCAACAAACCGAGGGAGACAGAGGGAAGGGAGATGGGGGACGGACTGGATGAGTAACTGGTGCAGTGAGTAACTGTTGTTAATAGAGAGAGGTGACAGCATCTAGATTTAGGAATTTAGGACAGTGTTTCGGCTGCTACATAAGGTGTATTTTTTTTAAAGTTGTTCGCTTCAGTGTCCTCCACAATGCCACCTTGCTACCACTCAAATCTACGGGAAGTCATTTTTCAGAGAGACCGTTGTGTGTGTGTGTGTGTGTGTGTGTGTGTGTGTGTGTGTGTGTGTGTGTGTGTGTGTGTGTGTGTGTGTGTGTGTGTGTGTGTGTGTGAGTCATAGCAGATAGGGGTTATTCTTTCATCCTTTGACCCAGATTTGAGGCAGAGCTGAACAGGGGGACATGAAAGACACAGACCTCCCAGCAGAGCCAGGGTCATGTGCGAACCTGAACACAGGCGCACACCGGCACAGCCAGCCGAGCAGAAAACACTATTATGCATACTTAACACAGTCCAGGGCAGACACACAGAGCGCACATGCTCGCCCAAAAAAGCACGCATGCACTCACACACACACACACACACACACACACACACACACACACACACACACACACCTTCAAAACAGTGAACAGTGCACCTGACATAGAAATTCAGTCATCAGACACACCTGCCACAGCTAACCACAACAAAGCCCGTTCCTTAAAACCCCCCATTCAAAACGCACACAGCGTATTAGCTTTAATGAGGCTGACATGTAATCACATATGTGTAACACTGATTATTATTACCACAATAACCATTCTCTATACACACAATCTAACCCATTCCCATCCATCCAAATGTCGGCCACAGCTTTAAGCATTTCAGTACATTTTGACGATTGCGGCTCTGCATCCATGACAATTTTCAGTTACACAAGCAAAGCAATTAAATAGCTTTTCAAAACGTGACAAAAGTCAGCAGCGAGCATGGCAAAGGTGAAGGAGAACAAAATCAGTCTTTCCTTATACAACCTATGAATGACTGTTACGAGATTGTCGTGATTGAATAAGTGAAAAGGGTCTAACGACAGGTTGCACAACAGGGCTAAGGTAAGCATGTGTGTGACAGATGCAGTCTTTCCTCTTGATTGCAATGTGAGTAGGATTTGATAACACAGTGTAAAAGGAGAGAAAGGTTGTGGCGGGCAAACAAATGAATGGTTATTTTCTGTGTGCCCTTGCTCGTCAATACCCAAAGGAGTGAAAAAAATAGTGAATATTAGGTGCAAACACATTATTTGTTAGGTGCAAAAATTGCCAAAGCTAAATGAACAGATTCACAGGGCGGAAAATCATGATGCAATGGAGACACAATATTGGTCCTCCGCCAGTGTTAAATATGGTCCCTCACCTACAACCAGATGGTTCCTCACTTCTGACCGTAATCGCCATAATTCTATCTCTCTCCCTCTGTTAATTTTTGTCTCTCCAACACTCTCATATCTTTCCCCCATGGAGGGTAATAGCTAAATGCTGTCATTTTTTGCCACTCTAGGTAGTGCCACAAGCGATTGTGCTGTCACAAAAAAAAGGTCTTTGTTCTGTATATGAGCAACATTCTTTGGCCAGGCTCCCACGACTACAGCTTATGACCACTGAATTCCCTTAAGGTACACTTCTTGTTAGAGGTGACAAGTCTGCTTGGAGAAGAAAGCCATTACCGGGGAAAGAAAGGTATCAGGCAGCCTCCTGCCGATATAAATTGAAACCAAATACAATGGCTCCGAGCCAAGGCAGTATACTGGGAAATCTAATATTGCCATTTCCTTGCCTGGCTGGTAATCTTTACTTTACCTTTGGTGATTAATGTATGTGGAAGGAGTATTTTCCCTTTAGAATTGAAGATTGTGTTTGTTTTTATTCTTTTATTCAATTAATTTATAAAGTATTTAATCAAAGAGGAATGTCTCATGAAGTAGTTCAAGCTAATATTTCTACAATGTGCATTTGTCATTAGCTAACTGAATTTTAGAAATCCCTTGTCACTGACTTAGTAATTGCAGCCCTCCTCTCTAGTCACAGTAAAGCCTGGGAGCTTGGCCACATGGTTCAGGGCCGGGCTACAATGCACAAGGACGGGGTGGGGGAATGAGGAAACTGGTGGGGGTTTAGATGCATAAAAGTTCCTTTCTTCTCCACCCTTTGCCTGCTTCTTTGAGCCAGAACAGAGGGTTGCCACGGCGATGAGGTTGGTCTGTCTCCCACGGCGTGGTCTGGGAAGAGCAGCAGCTTGCTCTGACATTTACTCAGGCTGGAGGAAACAGAGACTATAGAGGGAGAGAGAGAAACACACACAGACGTGCACACATACACATATACTGTACAGAGCCAGAAGAGAGAGGCCCACGCATTAGCCACTGGCAGCTGCAGAAAGTGGATGGATTAAATGATAACCACTGCAACATCAGAGGGCTGACACACACACGCAGAACTGCCTTTATAGAACCCTTTTACCTTCTTCTTCAGTGTCCATTCATCCCCAACTTCTATTCCTAGCCTCTTTTAATTTTTATTTGCTCTCATTTGGATCTGGCCAGCATGCAAGTAAGCCAACAACACTATACTTTCATCCTAATCACACTCACTGCCAAACTCATTCAAAGACCCGATCAAGACACATGTGCACACACAAACAAACAACAACAAATCTATGGCCATCCTACTGAGAAGCCCACTAACGTCAGGTGCCAACAATAATGAAGTCAAAACTGGAATTTTTTTTTTCAATTTTCTTGAAGATTCTCGTGAATGCACCACTCAACAGCTTTTGTTTCTCATTCATGAAAGGTTGATCCTGGAAAATAGCTCTAGAGGAGATTCCTTTAACACTTATCTCCTGTTATGTGTGTGCGCATGCTTGAGTGCTTGTGCACCCATTTCATTGTGCACATTCGTGGCTATCTGACATGTACAGATCATGGATCTTGCATCCTTCAACAAGTCAACGTAGAAGATCTCCAAGCTGAAAATCCTGTGACGCTTGAAAGCCCCCAGCAAGTCAAAAACACCTTTTTTTAATCAAAAGCTGTTCAAACACTGTCTGTTTCTGATGGAAGGAGACAATAGGGCAGCCGTATCAGTTAATACAAGCAAGGAAATGGAGGTGAGAAGGAAATGACTGAAGATAAGCTTGAGTACAGCATGCTGCTGTCACATTTAAAACCGAAATGGCTAAATGTTTCGCCTCCCAATGGATCATTTTGCATTCAATCTACAAGAGGCAGATAAAAAAGAGGAGATACACATAATGCAAGTCATGCAACATTCACCACGCTGCGGATGAAATTGGCAGCATTTTCACATCCATATGCGTCACTTTAGGGAACTTCAGCACAAATATGCTAATGCACACGTCTCTCTGACGCTGAAATAAACAGGGCCCTCTGTCAGTTGTGAATGAGCTGTGTATTCCCAAAGACTGGAGCTCCAGTGGAAATGTTCACTTTAAACCTCCTTCTGATTCTTCTGAATTTAAAAAAAGGGCAAATTGTATTGGGATCCTCCTTGTTACCATTACCCACATGAACACAGAGGCATAACAACAAAGTTCTCCCAACATGACGAGCAAAAGCTTCCCTCTTCTCACTCAGTGGCAGTTTGTCTATGGAGCTCACACCATGAAGGAAACTGGAAAAAACTCAAAAGCAAAATGTTAAAAAAATAAAATAATCCTCAGCGATAATAATCCAGAGACCTCATTGTAAACAGTTTTAAAACTACTTTATATCAACTGTCCATATGTATGGAGTAGAACAACATTGTCAACAAGGTCTGTGGGTTATCACAAGCAACTGTGTCACTGTATTTCCAAAGACACTTTGATTTGTGGCCAAACAGTGAGAATAGAAAATATAACTCCAAAATGCCCCATCGAAATTGAAATAGAAAAGTCCCCTTTATAGGCCATACAGTATATTTTTGCCTTTCAATGCTGCTTTATGATTTTTAACAACCATCAAAATAAAAAGGAGACTGAAAAACCCACTTGGCCATGATCCTCAGTGTATACAGGCTACCCGTTGAATGCACCAAAAGAATGAATAGGCCTATTGAAATTAATAGGCCTATTTGGAAAAAAATAAAATAATAATAAGATAGAATTCTATTAAAACGCTCATCTGTAAAAGAACTATATGCAAGGCACAACTTCATTATGTAAAAAATACACAAAGTTCCCAATATTCACAGCATCGTTGTTGTTTACTTATGCCGTTCAAGATAGGGGGCTTTCACATGTTTGTTTCAAACTATCTGACTTTCCACTCCAAACCTTAATTACAGGTGTGAAACCTTCCCCTGACCATAGTCTGGACCATGTAGAATTTGTTTTGATGAAAAGAGCAGATCTCAGTCCAGAACTAACTAAACCATGGCTCGGTTCGTGTCTGCTAAGGAAAATTTTTTTAATGTGTTGGCCAAATAACATCTGCAGTCGCAAAGACGAAAAACGGGTCGCAGCACATAGGGAAAGGATCAACCAAAGTTCCTATTTGAAATGTTGTCGGATGGCGACAAGGATTTTCATTCGTCACATTTGAACTAGTAGCGGACTGACTTAGTGCCTAAATTTTTCTTAAATCATACACTCAAACTAAGGCCACCAAATTGACAACACGTAGACGCGCGACCATCTGCAAACCAATCAATGTCCAGTATAGGGAGACACAGCCCACATAGATGTTGACAACAGGACATATGTCAAGTAAAGTTTTGTTTAGTGTGCTCGCATAATTACATTGGAAACCAAATACAATACAACCATGGTTTCGGACTCAATGAGTGAAAAGGTTTTGTTCTCTTTCATTGACCAAGACAAGCCAGGAGTCCTCTCCTCACTACTCAAACTATCCCAGTAGGCCTATATTTGGAATACAAAATTAAAATAATTTCTGTTCCCTTAGAGACACTAATTATTTCGTTATTACAGTATATCCATAAATTCCCCACTTTGCACTGTGATTACTGCAAGTGAGTGAAACAGTCCTATGGTTTGGAGCTGCTGATAAGAGGTGCAGTTGGCAGTTGATTAAAAACCCCATGATAATATTAGAACAGCTATTGTCACTGTAGTGTTCTCATGCAGTGTTGAAACTCTGACTTAACACCGAGGTTAAACTGCAGCCAATGAAGACGGAGTCAGAGAAAGGTTGCCCAAACTGTCACACTTCTTCATTAACATGCTGGGGAAAACTGTAAATAAAATAATGCAAAAATAGTGTGTGTACATTTTTGACTAAGCATTACTTTGCACAAAGTTTTAAAGATTAATATTCAGTCTCTACAATACATTATAATTGCCATCAAAAACGTTTTTTACACAACTTATCAAACATAATTTCTAACTAAATCCTAGTAGGCTATAATACTTTTAACATGTCCTCTATCAATAAAGTAAACGCACGGCATTACCTATTTGATGCTGTTGTGGATAATAGCAGATCACATTCAGTCAATGCCATAGCCCATGTCTGTCACTCCCTCTACAGAACCAGGTAAGGCTAAACAGGAAGTGACTACACAGGAAGTGACGTCGCGGCATGAATAAAACTTCAAAATAATATTGATTGATTGTCTTTATTTCGAACATGCGAGCAATACAAAAATAGATGAATAAATTAAAAAAACAAACAAAAGCAAAAAAAAAGAAATAGAATTCTAAAAAAAACAGACACACTTTCTACATGCTCGAAAGGGGGTAGGAGGAAGTAAAACACTTATCTAGTCCTACCCCTTAACAGATCAATTTGGCTTGGATAGATTATGTTATTAGCATGTCAGTATAATAAAAAGCTATAATAATGCATATATACATGAATACCGAATCATGTTGTGTGTATATATTAGAGGTGGGCATAGATTAATTTTTTTAATCTAGATTAATCTAGATTAATTTTGGAATTAATCTAGATTAATCTAGATTAAAATGGCTCATTTGAATTCATTCATAATATGTGTGTGCTCCTAAATAATGACTCAAAGTAAGTCTGTGTGCTCCCTAAATAATGACTCAAAGTAAGTCTTTGAGAACGTGTTTCTCAAGCCAGGTGGCGCATCAGACCAGGGGCTCATCTCCTGTTTCCAACATGCATCACAAACTGCTTGAGGAAGCTGTTCTACTATGATAATTGGTGATGAAAATAAATAATGTTCAACAAGATGTTACATAGTAACGCGTTACCGGCATCGGACCTCTTTTTTCAGTAACGAGTAATCTAACGCGTTACTATCTCCAAACCAGTAATCAGATTGAAGTTACTCATCAAAATCACTGTGCGTTACTTTTTCTGTCATTTTCCTTAGTGAAACATTTTACATAACTGCACAAGTGACTGCGATTGCGATTTTATGTAAATAAATGTGCGCGCATGTGTCTCTAAACTCTCCAACTGCTCCAACCGCTCCTCTCGTCTTTTTGGTAGCGCCCCTCGTCTCTGCCATGCAGCGTGTGTGTGTGCCTGTGTCTGTGTGTGTGTGTGTGTGTGTGTGTGCAGCAGCATTACGGCCGAGTCGAACTGTGGCGCAAAACCCCGATGAAATATAGCGTCTGCTATGGGGATATTTAGGATTCGGGTACGGTGACGTTGACGTTGAAGAGATAGAAGTGTTTAAAACTTGGAAACTTATAGTCACGTGGCGACCGGTGGCCACACACACCCACCCTGCGTTCCAATACCCGATTGTGTGGGCAAGTGATGGAGAGAGAGAGAGCGGCGGGTGTGTGAGAGAAGCTTCGCCCCTCGTCTCTGACATGCAGCGTGTGTGTCTGTGTGTGTGTGTGTGTGTGTGTGTGTGCGTGTGTGTGTGCGTGTGTGTGTGCGTGTGTGTGTGTGTGTGTGTGTGTGTGCGTGTGCAGCAGCATTACGGCCGAGTTTAAGCTGAACTGTACAAATGACTGGCTCCCTGAGCCGAACAGGAGGTGGAATAAGAGATTAACGGCGATATTTTTTTTATCGCCGATAAGAGTCTTGCGTTAACGCAGCACGTTAACGCCGATAACGGCCCACCACTAGTATATATATATATATATATATACATACACATACATACATACCTACATACATCCACAAATCAATATAATCACATACAGATATTATAAACAATTATATATATATATATATATACTATAAACAATTTATATTACATTATAAATACCCATACATGTATAATATGAATTCATATATTGGCTTATTTAACTGTTAAGTAATTATTCACATGGAAATGGACAGGTCGCTGGAGGAGAACCACAACAAAAACCTCTGAAATGAATTGTGAACAGACATATTCACAATTAAACATCTTGGAATGGAAACCAGCAGAGGAGTGTTAGCTGGTTTTCCAGTGCTGCTAATGATATCAGCTACTGTGTATGTGCAAGACTAGCTAGCTAGCTAGCATCCTCAGCAAATAAAGAACAAAGAAGAAGTTGATTAAGGTAAATTACACCCTCTGTCTTTGTCTGCTCAATGTGTCCAGTTATTGTCTGTGTGATAATTTAACTCGTCGCTGTGTTGTTGAGGTTATATCAGACCCTGTTTCCACCTGGGATTAACATCTGACTTTTTGAATCTGGTTACAAGTGGCCAGCTCTCAGTCCGTGTGTTCACAAATGTGACTTCTTTGTCTACTTGTGATCCGATTCCATTTACCCGTGCTGTATTTAAATCAACACGTACATAATTTCAGTTTACATTGCTGTTTTTAACCGGTGGGGTTCAAACAAGTAAACATACAGGGCTGTAGAGTGCCACAGTTTTATCGAATTTGCTATTAACATGCATTACATGCAAAGATAATTATCAGTCTAGGTTGACGAGATAGCTAGCCTACTGTCTCATTTAGACAAGGAGGAGCGATGCACAACACTGCTTAGAGGGCTCTACATTAACACTCGCCAAATGCGGCTAAATATCATAGATAGTATAAAAGTAAAAAGTCTTAGGCGAGGCGAGTAAGGTATTACGCCACTTTGGCTGGTGAAAGATGTGTGCTCGCCGGGTGGCTTTTCTAACGTCTGATACACTCTTCACCAGTACACGGCTTTATGCAGTTAAGTTACTTTACGTGCGAACAGAATATTGCCTGTGCGCCTTCACATTAAAAGCCTGTTACTAGCCAAACGCGAGTTGACTTTTATTTTTAAGCAGATAAGAACAGGAAGTCGTTGCCTTGCAGCTCTCCAGTCAATAGCAGCGATTTTCGTGTTTTCAGATTTACGCAGTGAAATGAAAACAGAGGACAGAAAGCTTGTCATTTGCAATACTGGCGGATGCAACTAACGTTCATGAGGCTTCTATAAAAGCTGCATGAACGCCAGTGATGCATTTTCAACGTATTTTCCGCTCAGGCAGGTGGCGGCAGTTGAGTAGGAGGTCCCTAATGTGGACAGAAGTCACATTGGTGTTCCCACTACCAAATAAATGCGGACACATCCGACACAACCGACGTAAACCACCTCCGAATGTGGTTTTTGTGATCCGATCTCAATGCGTCTTGAGAGTGTTTTCACCTGTAGTTAGAGCTGTATTCACGTGATCGGATCACAAAAACCACATGTTAAAGACAAATGGAAACGGGGTCTCACACACTGTAGCTGTTATAGCTTATAACCATGCATACAGCAAGTAGGCCTACCAAACACCTACAGGCCTTTGAATCATTTAGAATATTCTCAATTTTGCAATTATTTGCCGATGAGTAACCTGTTGACTGTGTTTGATTTGTAAATGCATATGTTTGTGGGATTTTCTACATTCTTCTTTTGGGTTTAAACTGTGCTGTGACTGAAATAATCTAGGCCTTTGTGGGATTTTGTTTTCCAAACATGTCTTCAATACATGCATTGTTTCTGTTCATGTTTGTTAAAATTCTGCATTTTCCTTACTAATTGTGCTGATCAATACAAGTGCTTAGTTCAGAGTTGCTAGTTTTGGCGCTAAATTTGTATGTTTTTGTACTGTTTATGTTTTCTCTTATTTGCCCAACACAAATATAAACTCAACAATGTATTACCATTCCATATCTGTTGGTTACAGGTCAGGGGTTTCATTTTTCATTGTGCCAATTAAAAATAAAAATGACAAATTCAGAATGTTCCTGTTAAAATGGAACAAAACTGCTTAGTGAAAACACACTATACCCCCCTCCCCTTGTTAAAACGCACAGTTCTGCCGGCATTAGGACATTTCAGAAAATATCAAAAATCATAAATTGAACTATGCCTTTAATTTAAATATTTCTCTAACTTTTATTACGATGCTACTTTCTTCATTCTGATACTTAGACTCCCATGATGGACACATGCTGACATGCTCTTGGTTTTATTTGTATGTAATCTGTCTTTTTAGTAGAAGTGGTCACTCCCATGGTGATATGAGGATAAAGATGGACCAACTGATGCTTTGTAGCAGATATTATCATTCATTGTCCATGATCTTATCACTTGCCAAAGGCACTTTGCTACAGACCAACGGGCCTAGTATCTAGCCCTCAGTCTCGGGGGGTCAGTCATTCTGCCGAGGCTGAACTCAGGGGGATAGGAGCAAGATGAGCCTAGAAGGGATCTCCTCACCCTGAGACGAGTGATTACTTCGCTGGGACTAAGTTATGCTAATGCATTCATCTCCAAAAGCATCGTGATTATTTAGAGTTCCTCACCAACTGTTTTAGATTTTGCTCGCTTGCTATTTTATGCAAAGATGCTTTTTTTCCCTCTCCCAGCGCTCCGTTGGCACAGCGCTTGCCGAGCTGAGGGAGATAAGAGGGGAGAAAATTCAGAAGATTGTTGAATTCTTTGCCCTTATTTTAATATGCCCTTGATGTGTGAACGAATGCAAATCAAAATGTCTACTTTTCTTATTTTTTTTCTTGCTGAAAGTATCGTGTGTTGCAATTCCGCAAAAATGACAGTGAGGTTGAATAGAGCAGATGTTATATTGCATACGGTATATAATTTTTATTATTTCTCTGGCCCTCTAAATTGCCATATGTTTTATTAAAAAGGTTCCAACATTTTCTCTTTCAATCTATGAAAACGTATTTCCTTCCTTTCCCTCCATGCCTCACAACTGAACCCGCTTGTCGTCCCTCTTGGCCAGATGCCGTATTCCACCTAGTGCTGTGCATGTTGTTCGCGGTGAAGCAGCGTCTCTGCCTGGCTGTGGTGTTCCTGTGAAGCGACGTCAGGGGATATCAGCATAATACCAGGCTGAATATGTTAGAGCATATTCCCTCTAATCCTTAGCACACTGTAATCAGAGGAGACTGGGCTTCCTACCTCTGCGACCGCACCAACGCATGCCATTGGTCTGCTGAACTATGCAAAGGTGTGTGTGTGTGTGGGTGTGGGTGTGGGATGGGTTCGCCAGTTGGGAGCTTGAGGAAGTTGAGGTTATAGGGCACTGAAGAATTGAAGAACTTTTTGAGGGAGGCAGCAAAAATATAAATCTTAAGAAAGCTAGTGAGAGAGAAAATAATGCTGTATCAGATGTAGGGGAGGAGGAGAAATCGGGAGTGAGGCAAGTGAGGTAGATGGTCAAGAAACACAGGGAGATGGGAGAAAGTTGCAGAGAGATTTAAAAGGATACTGAAGGACTGCAGGGATTTGCAGAGACTTTGGAGGAGATTTCTGGAAATGAGAGCACTGCCCAGATGCGCCACAGAAAGCAGCATCTGCAGCATTAATTACAATAGCCCTCCCCCCTCCCTCATACCCAGCCGCACTCCGCCACCTGTTTCCCTTTCAATGGCCCCACTATACGTGAGTGAAATCCAGGAATCCACATTCAGCACTATGGCTGATGCAATCGCATACAACCTGCAGCCCCCCTCCCGGACCCTCCAATCGCCACCCATTCACCCACACATAGGCAGCAACACACCACCACCACATCCCCTGCGGGTATCTTGATGTCTCATCTATTAGGATGCGAAAGTGAGAAAGAGAGCAAATAAAGGCTCCCTGTCACCTAAGATGTCTTGTGTACGCCGCACATTCCTTCCTCGCCTGCTGAATTGGTTTGGCGAGTGAGCCGCTTCACTGATGGAGAGATTGTCGGCCCCGAGAGGACAGAAGCACCCTTTTTCGTCAGGGCTGTGTTGTGCCAGTGTTGTGGTCCGTATATTGGTGCTATCTGAATCCCAAGATTACATCGGCTCGGCCACGGATTGTTTTTATACTACCCCCATGAAAGAGAAGGACTGTGAATTTTGTATCACAGATTAAACCTAACCTACTTCACGACATGCTTGCCAACGATGAGCTAAGATATGGGATGGATCTTTACCACACTTGTCTTGGGGTGAGAGGAGGAAAGTGTCCATAATGTTAGACAGATGGTGATAGAGTACGTCAAATGTCTCTAAAAAGAAAGGTCTGCAAAGAGGATTTGTGGTAAAAGAGAGAGAGAAAAAAGCATGAGATCAACTCTCAGTGTCGCCAGACCGAGTGGTAAAGGCCTGCATGGGCTTATCTGAATCGAGGTGAAGGATTGATGCGGGGGATGCAAAAGCAGTACAAGCCTCTTATAATTGAAGTTCTCTTGCAGAGAGAGAGAGAGAGAGAGAGAGAGAGAGAGAGAGAGCGAGAGAGCATGCTCATGTGACAGACTGCACCTAACCTGCAGGCTTGTCAGCTGTGTTGCCCTTTCTGGCCCAGATACTGCTGGGCTTTTTCCAACTGATCAATTAAACAATTTATTGGCAATTTAGACATTTTCTGGTTAGATGTTGGATCGATGTTGCATCTGACACGTGGCAGTGGAACCAGCAGGATTCTTTCTTTCCTCTCTCTCTTTTATATTGGCCCACATCTGTGCACCTAGGGATCTCAAGCAGGAGAAGGATCTATAGATGGAGATCAACCACAGACCATGTAATAAGTTAGAGTATAGGCTGCAGTGGAAATGATATCAGCTGCTACAGCGCTAATGAACACCAACGTGCAGGCAGAATAGAGAAAACTACATTTCCCTCCCCCCCCCCGCTTGACCTCCTGCTGAGGCTTTAATTCTCCTGGTGATGTTGGGATCCAAACAGCTACAGTGAATAAACAAGATTACCCATTTGGACATGCCAGTAAATCTTATCATATTGGAGCAGGGCGCGGGGCTGGGAAAACACGACCAAAGCAATAAGGTTGACAGAGGCCAAGACGCAGGCAGCCATGGTTGCTGCACACAATTCCTTTCTCAAACAAATCTTTTTCTTTTTCTTTTGTGACATACTGTAGATTCTGTTCTTCGGTGGCGGGGGGGAGACGTTGATGTTTCATATGTTGTGGCAGCATAAATGATCTCTCTTCATAGGCGTGAGTCATGTGCTACTGTGTCAAATATATTTCCCTGTCAGATATTCATGATCACTTTTTTTTCTTCCCCTTCATTTAATTTCATTGTCAAAACATAAAATCTTTGAAGAATGAAACTCTCTTAGTATATTTGCCGCTATAGGAAAAAGGAAAGCTGTACAACCGTTGTACTTGAGCATATTCTCATCTGTTGGAATCGGATTGGGCAAGGATAAGAAGGGGCAAGTTTCACTGGGAATATGCTCAGATTATAGCCTAATTGTCTTTGAAAACGTAAAGCGATATAGCATGCAAGCCTCTTGTTGTTAAGCGGCCTTGTGACAGATTTGGTTGTTAGCGTGAAGCAAAAGGAAACTGTGCAGAGCACTAGAGGGCTCAGAGCATTGAAGGTCGGGGGAAGTCAGAGGCGGCAAAATGCACCAGTTTCCAGACACATGATTAATTCTTGCGACTGAGATCATCTAAGGCAGTTTTTATAGGACCATAACCTGTAAATAAGATGATTACAACAGCAAACATAATGTGGGCTGTGGGGGTTAGGCAAGAAACATCCCTGCACTAAGCAAACATGACAACAACAGTGATAAAGGATTTGGGGCTTATGAGAGAAAAATATGTGGGACTTGTTACCACAATATATTTGACATGAACATGCAAAAAAAGATTACACTCACACATAGACACACAACCATACACACACAACCATACACAACAAGATTTCTGTCTTTCTCTCTGAGCATACGCTGATCCAACCCTGGCTGATCTTCACAAATCCCTGTGTATTGCTTGTTAAATCCGTATAATGTGTATTGAGATGTGTTGACACACACACACACACACACACACACACACACACACACACACACACACACACACACACACACACGTATACATATGTGGATATATGGATTTAAATGTGTGTGTGCTAAGATTCTGTCACTTTCTATACCTTTGCTAGATAAGCCAAACCATGGGATTCTTCTTTGTTTATTTCTATCCATAAACTATTCCTTTATTGATTCTCCTAAATAATGCATTATGTACCATTTACATGAATCTATCCATGCACCTCTCTTTTACTGCGATACAAGGTAAGGAAAGAGCGTGACTGTGAAACATAGACAAGCACTTAGAAAACATATTCACATGCAGATATGCAAGATGTGCCCCCCCCCCTCCCCTCCCACACACAAACACACACACACACACACACACACACACGCATACACACACATCATTGATGCCACTTAATCCCCATTCTGTGCAGCCTGTCACCCGCTGTCCATTAGGGCAAGCTTTTTTCCCCCATCAGCCACCAAATCCTCTTCCTTTCAGCTTGACACTAAAAAAAGATGCAGCTACTCCATAATTCCCTAGGGAGTCACACAGTCAAAGAGCCATTTCTCCTTCTATCATTCACTCACCTCAGATTCACAAAGGGCATTTTCAATCATCAAATTAAACCCTTCAAGTCAATCAGGGTTCCACTTGCTACTTCCTTATCCCGCATCAATTCTGAAACCTGTGTTCTTGCTGCTATTATCTTATAATGACTTCCATTTGTGTCATGGCCTCCTGCCGTGAACATAGTTATAAAAAACCCACACTGAATTATGACTTGACAGACAAAAACAAAAACATGCTGCTGCAGAAATCGCAGCGGCAAAGATGTAAATATTTTCCTAGCCATAGTAATGAATAAATAACCAGTCAGTCCTTCCTTAAAATGTGTGTTGAACCCCTGCTAGTGGCTGTGATGTTTTCATCCCAGGGATAAATAGCAGCCAGGTGAAAATGGTGTTTTCTACTGGCTCCACCGTGGAGACTGTGGCTCAACCCACCAAAAGAGCTAGCAGCTGTCAGCTGCAGGTGAGCATAAGGCTGGAAAGCCGGTGAAGTAATGAATACACTAGATATGAGAGACTTTCTGAGACATGCTTGGAATATTTTTTGAAAAAGCACAATGGTGCTGGTAATTCTTAGTCAGCGCCCCAACACACACAAACAACCCTCAGCCATTTCACTCAATGTCTGATACCTTATGATCTCTGTAGGAGTAGAGTGCAAGATACAAGAGTGGGAAAAGATAGAAATAGATGGAAAGACTGTTTGGTTTTGGAATATTTTTGTGTGAGCAATCTGGACATTGTGTATCAATCTCATATAGCACAACCACAATGTCTTGTATATCCAGTATGTTCCCAGTAACTGTCTACTCCATGTGCATCTCCAGTGTCACACAAGATCTTCATTATGTGTCAGTGTACGTACAGCAAGATACTACAAATTGGTGTGTGCATGTCTGTGTGTGCGTGTCCATGTTAATATTTGTGTGCACAGGGGGGTCGAATGAATTGAGCTGCTTTTGATACAACCAGTGATCTAGTCTTGGCAGGGAGAATGACCACACTTATTGAATGGCTGCCTGAGGACTCTAATGAGGTAATATTACCACACCAAATGATGAAAAATTCATGTTACAAGTTGGTGTCGGTGCAGACGGCTCTCAGGAATTTCATTTGCTCTTTGATATTCTTACTTGCCAGCTCAGCATGCACTATTGTATGATTGGAAGAGCAAAAAAACACACTTAGGGCTGAAAGCCCAAGCTATTACCGTGAATAGCCTGTAGACAGAGCTACACAAGTGGAAAAGTGTGTCGGGGTGTGCGCCTCTGTGCTTTGTGTATGTGAGTGTGTGTACTGTAGGTGTATGCGTGTGATTGTTTGTTGTATCTGTGGGCAGCGCAGGTGAAGGCATACATACTGAATGCTAAGTGATCATCCTGCCCATCTCATTGGTATTGGAGAGCTTGTACAGGTCTGATAAGTGCATTTATGGAAAAGTCAGCAGAGCTTTATCTCATCATTGCAGGTTAGATCGCAGATAAAAGGATTGGACTCTAAAAAGTAAATAAAAAAAATCAAGCCAGAGATAAGACACCAGCTTCTAAGCTGTACCAGCTTGCTTCAGAGTCACACCGCTCATCAATATGGCCCCTATCACTAACCCCGGGCTCTGTATGGAGCCTCAGTGAGGCCGTCGGGGATGGTTGAGATAACATTTTCCTAGAGAAAGCATTGATGTTAGATTGTGCTGCTTATAGTTGTCTTGGACTGATTTTTGAAGTCTCATGCAAAATACCCCCTCCCTCTCCCTCCCCTAGGCTACAGTGAAGCAATCATCCTGGCTAAATGTTTGCCGGTATGTAAATTCTGACAGCTATACCTTCAAAGCATTTAATAACACTCTCCCATCCGGTTTACAATTATTTCTTCCACACACTCGGTCTATTTCCCGTCTACATTATTCTCTGCATGTTCTTTTCTGCATCACTTTGATACATTCCTTCCTCTCAACCCATTCCTCTGAAAACCTTCTTTCTCCCTGTTATCCCCGTCCATTTCTATGCCCCCAAACTCTCTCTGTCCCTCCTTCCCTCTATGTGTCGAAATAAGACTCCAGCAGTGGACCCTTAGGGTGATGGGGATGGAATGCATTTGGGGGTCCCGCAGCTTTCTCTCTCCAACCTGCATGCAAAATCATCCCAATGGGGAATCGCTGGCTCCTGTTTACTACACTGAAAGGGGTGCAAGCACCATGGTAACACCACTGCTCTCCCTAAAATCCTTGACAGGGAGGTCTTTTACAATCACCCCCAGTTAAAACGTTTTACTTTTGGATAAAGACGAAAGCTGAGAAGAATAAAAAATTGGCTCATAGTATGCTGGCACAAATCCAGCCACATTGAAAGTCTGTTTTTTAATTCCGGTTTCATGTGTTTTTTTCTTAGAAATTTAATTTATGAGCATCACAGAATGCAAAATGCCTTTTATAGTACTGTACACAGAAATCCCCCTGGAATCAAGTAGTAAAGTACACTGTACACACACCCAAAAAGTACAGTCAACAGTGCAAAGGGCACATCAAAGGGCTCATAACAGAAAACCTCGAATGCACATATGCACATGTGAAAAAATGTACTCACACACACTCAATTCTGTCAGGAATTGAGGCTTTTTCTCCCTAGCTGAGTGCTCAAGAGATTAAGCTCAGGGCAATTCATAGCATTTTTTCGTGAGACTAAATGCTTTGCCCAGGTTTCCATTAAAAAGGAAAAACAATTTATTGATTTCCACTGTGGAATTTTGCCGAGTGACCCCGGCAGTTAAATATTCATAAGCCATTAAAAAATAAAAGATGCACATTTTGTACGTTTGACCTGCTGTTATGTATGGCACAGTCTATAATCTGTTCAATTCAGTATACTGTCCCACTCAGAGGTGAAGCGGGCACTGTTTTGCAAACAGAAAAACACCATTAGTTTCCCACATGTTCAGCGTTGATTAGAACTGGATGAAGGAGCCTGGAATCTCCTCATTTGGTAGATAGCGAGGTCCACAAATATCTTCATAGCATTATGTTGTTGCGGTTGTTGTTCAAAAAATGATTTTTCTTTCCTTCAGATTTAGAAAATTGCTTTCCATTACAGCATTTGGACAAAATAACCGAATAGGAATACAATATGAAACTTAGGAAAGCCATAAACACTTTAATTAAGATGTGGATGAGTGTGAGAAGAGAGAATTGCAGTGTATTTATGAGCGTCCCTTTATGGCGAGTGAGGGGAACAAAGGAGAAGACGGAATGATGCAGAAAGCAGGTGAAACAGGAGACAGACAAATAAAGAGGTGAACCTCATTCCTTTTGCAAAACAGAAAATATCCAGCCTCTCTTTATCCAATGAGGAGTATTAACTTGAATTCTACTAAACTGGCCACTCTATCTGACTGTGTCAAAGCAAGCAAAAGTCCAATCTTGTTTTTCCCCCTCCTCTGCTGTGTACTGTCTTATTTAGCTCTCCAATAAGCGTTTCACGTCTGCTGTTGCAGGATAGGGACTCACTGACTCAGTGTGAGTCCCCCCCATCTTGAGAAATTATGCATTGGTTGCGATGCTCCCTGCCGAATCCCTGCTGGGGCTGAGCGGTGTTCTGGGATGCAACCTATGTCTAATCATCCGATACAAGTTTAAAAGTAGCTATGGGTAGTTTTTTCGTTTGGTGGCAAGGAGGGACCACCAGGAGAGGGGCCTGCAGAGATGCTCTGCAGGGGCAGTAGACAGCTCTATCCAACTGCCCTCACATGAAGCAGGGCTACTAATGAAAGGCATCAGACGCAGTAGATGACTGATCTGCTTGCAGGACTCACCGGTCTACTTGATTAGCGCTTTTGTGCTTCTGTGTGTTCCGACTGTGTATGTGTGCAATTTAGATTTCTGCCATCATTAAATCGCTCACTTTCGCTCCAGACGCCTCAATGCCTTATCCATTTCATATGGGAACATTTTGTCCATCTCAGCTGTCTTATACGCATGATGTGACCACTTATGCATCCTGCATTACCATGCAAATGTGTGCACACGTTTGCAACCATGCAAATGTGTGCACACGTTTGCATAATCAGGAAACTGATTTGGATCTTTTGTCTTTCTATGCAACGTCACACTACTATTGTCCACGTACGTAGCAGAAATAGTAATAGTAGTAGAGTTCATTTATTTATTCCTTTATAGACATCTAATGTAATGGTTTTATTATCCTGTCCCTGTTTTGTTATCATAGCTGTAAAGCACGAGTATGACTGTAGCATGAGAATTAATGAGTGCCTGTTCTTTATTCCATATTGTTGTCCTTCTAATACTCTTTTGTCATCAGATTAGTGGCCTCAAACATATATTGTGGGAAAGGGGTTAAAACCAGGGTCAGAGTCTGATTAGTAAAGATGATTAGTGCTCAACCAATGTAATTGTCACAATCCTTTAACCAGTTTTGGTCTGCCACTGGGTCCAGTGTAACTGCTAACTCTGGGCTCAGGAAGAATTTACCTTTTATGTGGGAAAGGGCCCCAAATCAAGATGCTACAGTATTCATGAGTGATGGCATGTGATAAAAAACTGCCTGGTACTGAGCAGCACAGTTCGATTCAGCACTGCACGGTTTGGTACGTAACGGTAACCCTAGATCTGGATTGGGTTTCCACTACTGACAGTACCCATACTGTTACCAGTATGTGATACCCGTGGTCTAGGTCATAGACATTTAGCGGCACCTTGGTTGTTATCGTGACATTGTAGCAGCGGCACTCAGTGTAGCTCGCTGATTAACTCAAGAGGAAAGATGCCACACAATAAACAAAGAGATGTGCGCAAATGTTTTTTTCACTAAACACATAACTCCAGGTGACTATACAGGGCGGTCTATCTCTCACAAGGAAATTACTATTGTGCTTGTTACCCGAAAGTGGGGTGAAATAGGTACTGGAACGGTCTGCTTATGTTGGTACCCTTCTCAACTTTTGACAGTGGAAATGCAAATGAATGTGTGGCGTGCCATACTGACTGCATTGCTCAGTGGAACGAGGCTTAAGTGGGAGCCAGCATTTGCTGACATAAATAATAACCAGTCCACATAGCAGACTAAGAAAGAAATCATTCATAGACCCGCAATACCTTTGGTAGGTCATTGCAAGTAGCCCCCACTCTCTGACTGCAATAAAGTAAGACAAGAAACAGATCACCCTTCCCCACTCCTCTCCTATCTCACATCCCTTTATCCTCTTGTCATTTACTCCTGATCCCTGCTTTCTTTTGTAAGCCGACTTCAGTTGGATAACCCTGTTAATGCTTTGAGATTCAATGAGGTTATCATTCCTGAATATGCTTAATTTCAGGCATGGCTGTGGATAACATGGATGTGTTTACACCAAATCGGGCAAAAACACAAGGACAGATAAACAATCAAGATATAGGGCAGATGACTTAAGATGTCCCTAACATCATGTTTTCGGCCCATCACTCAACAACGGTGAGGAGCTGCACATCATTAATACATAATATTCTAACCCATAGAGATGTCATCAACTGTATGTCTTTCAATTGTGATGTTGTGTTTGTTTATTAGTAGCTGTGACTCATGGAAGCCTACCAGTTGGAGATAAGGTAACCCTGCCTGTCAGGGGCATCAATGTTAGGCTTCTCAAAAAACACAGTTGTGTGCTACTGGACTGGGTCTGAGCTTTGATGCAGGTCCAGTTCCGAAAAGCAATACAACCCATTCCTGATTCCCTCTGCTAGCCGCTCACTTCTACACCATGCAGCAAACACAAACTCATAACACTGAATGAGGTTTCTGCATCAAGGTGTATTTTGGAGCTACCTACATGATGCGTTGTTCACATCCTCAGAAATGCAATTCCAGTAAACATCTGGGCTACAGGGATGTGTGGTGACCGAAATAATTGGTATTGACCCTTGTAAGCTCCTTTGAGTTTACACCACAACATTTCCAGTGCTAGTAGTATTAGTTGATAGTGGAGACAACATGCAGCAGGTCAAGGGAAAGGTTAAGTAATTTTCTCGTTTGCAGTTATGGTAAGCAATTTCGTGCTCAAACCTACCTGCTGCATTTGTTGTTCTCTATCAATAAGTGAGTGAGGTTGGCCATATTTACACTGTGACCATTGCAAGCACATTGATTAGAAGCATAATTCAGCCTTCGGTGTCTTCATGCTGGGGATGCAGCTGCTCAGTGGATGTATAGGCATTTCAACCCTACAAATGATTTAACTTTTTTACAGAGAGTTTCTTTTCATTTTCTTTTTTAACAGCATCTCTGACATCTCTGGTGCTTGGGAGAAATAACAGAAAGTTAATCTGCCCCTGATTCCAATGGCTTGGCCCTACTCCCCCCTTTTAATAAACTAGGTCGCAACTAAGCAGAGCCAATCTTCCAGAAGAAAAGGCCCCAGCAACTAAAAATAAAAAAATGTGGTACAAAAAGGAAAGAAAACAAAAACAACAATGTTAAAGGAATCAAAATTGGATCTCTTTGTTCTAGAATTTGGCTCGTGCACAACTTCATACTTGCGCAGCGGTGTGAAAGGGAGGAACTGCTCGTTGGCCAAGAACACAATTGTCTTTGGACTTAACAACACGAGAAGAAAGCCCTGCATAGCCTACACACCCGCAGCCTTACACAGAAACACCAAGCTGGTTATAACCGACTATAGACATAAGCTGCTCGATGTAATTGAAGCAGTGCTGACAGCAGTGCAAAAGACGAAACACGGACCCGACTGAGGGAGGGTGAAAAAGACAGCAGATGGTAACTTTTTATGTGGTTTGTGATGCTATGAGAATTTGTGTTCAGTTTTTCTGGGGTCATCTGTTCTGTTGAAAATATGGGGGGGGACATTTTCCTCTGTCATCTCTGATAACACAATAGTTAGGTTTGTCTGCTGGCCACCTCTCTTCTCCACTTCTATCCTTTCCTCTCCTCTCTCGGGTCCTTCCAGCACTTTGTCGTGGCAACCCTGCAGGCATGCTGTCTCTTTCCTCCCGAGCTCAAAGATTCCGCTGCACCTTGGATGTGCCTCTCGTGGGAAAGTAGAAGGAAAAGAGAGCCTAAGAGCTGGAGAAAAAAAAGAGTAGCGTGTTGGAGAGGCAAAAGATGAGCTAGATGGGGGGGAAATGAGTTGTGTTTTCATGTTCACAGCCTGTCCTTTTGATGTACACACCAAAACAACCTCAGGCCCACAGCAGCCAATCCCAGTGGCTAACATGACAGTCGGCTTGGCAGCTGCTCAGCACGCTTGAGACTCCACTCCACCTCTACTATCCCACCCTGTCCTGTCCTGCCGTGCGTCGCTGCCATCTCCTCCCCGATCCCCTAACTTCATGGCGTCCCCCCCACTTCCCAACTACCCAACCCCTTCCATCTCACACATGCCAAAGCTCATTTGGCACCCCAGGACCAAGTCTTCCGTTTCTGCCAAGCAGTCTCACTATGATGCCAATGGCTTTGGAAACAACACCGCACCATAAACCTGGCACACCGTACGCCACAGAAAATACTGCCCACACCTACACTCAACTTTCTAAATAAAAACGATAGGCGGGGAGAATCCTCTTTGTGTGAGAGATCTCCTCCATTGTGCTGGTCCAAAAATGGCAAATGAAAGAAGGAGGAGGCACAATGTATGGCGCAGACCCACATCCAGCACAGCTGCACACACAGACACATAGGCTCACACTTTTCATTTTCATTACAGAATTGTAATAACAATGATAAGGCCGGGACCAAATAAAAATAATTACAACAAAGGGAAAGAATAATTAAAATATGGATAGTCATTATATGCAAACGCAGACAGCGGTGTTGTGATCATCACTGTTATTGTTTTTTATTGTCTTTCATCTCTGTTAAGAGGCGATGAAAATCAATGGCAGCCTCTCCCTGCGGCTTGGCAACCGACTGTGCAACCCACTGAAGAGGATGGAGATAGCTCTCTGTTATGGCTCTCTCCTTCAACACACACACACACACACACACACACAGTCAGGCATGTCCACATGTGTACTCACAAATTGTGTGCACACACACACACACACACACACACACACACACACACACACACAGTCAGGCATGACCACATGTGTACTCACAAATTGTGCACATACACACACACACAAGCTCCTCTCCCCATTGGCTGCTGCGGAGGGAGATTGCTATCGGGGTGAGGCAGGGTTTTAATTGATCTTGGTCACAGTTTAATGTGAGGCAAGGATTAGCTGTTATCGTGGAAGGGAAGAGGGAGAGGGAAGGGTTTGGGGTGGAGATATCAGAGTCCCTGACGTTAAAACCCGCCGCCCTTGATGACAGGAATTCTGTGATGTGACCCACAAAGATGTGAGAGCGCTGCTGGGAGAGTGCGAGTGGAAATCTGGGCAGTCGAGAGGCCGGCGACATCAAGCTGAACTTAATCCTGATTTCCCTGCGACGTTTTGGGCCAGATCATGTCTATTTCTATCCGTATGTGGAGCAAAGAGACAGAGCTAAGGGCCAGGGTTTGGCCTGTGCTATTTAAATACACGACTTGTTATTACGTTTTATTCGAGCAAGTATGCACAAGACATGAAAGTGAGCCACGGTATGATTATTGGCAGGTGCATCACGAGAGAGCTAAAGGGCATGAATGAACCGTGTGGGAAGAGGTATGAGACTCTCCCTTCTCTTCATACTCACGCACGACCCGGATCCAGAGTCTTAGTTTCTGCAGCCTTTGCGATTACCTATGGTTCAATAAAGCAGGCTATGAATAAGGAACGGCAGACAGGATCAACATTAATCAGCAAATTAAACAGGTTTAAAACATAGTGGTGTGTCTCATGGGCCCGCCACACATCATTAGGGACACGTATAGCTTTTTTTTGAGCCAATGATTTCAAAGAGTGCTTAAATGCAAGGGCAACATGAGAAAAGCAGTAGTGTGCCAGTTGGTGAAGCTTCAAACTGAATGGAAAAAAACATCATAGCTGAATAGGAATGGCTGTTTCATTGTTTCTCTGTTTATTTATTTTTTTCATCAAAGTGAACATTGTGAAATTCCTGATCAGAACGAAAGAAACAGGGAACTTTTGAAAAGAGGCTGTAAGCATACACAGATAGCAGAGAAGCTACATAGTGGTAAAGCAGCTTACCCACTCCATGACTTTGTACATGGGCATGGGGCTATATGCATGGTTTGGGTTTTACTCAAGTGTTTTTTTCATTGATAGCTGAAGCTGGCGGCTTGAGGGGGTGAAGACAAGCAAAACAAACCATCCTAGCCATGAATCTTGTGCTTCTTCGGCATCTCTTTTCTTCTCTTGGACAGTTTTCTCATTCAGCACTCTCCACTGACAGTAGACAATAGTTCAAGAGCCTCTTAACAGTCTCCCTCACCCCACTCCACCCCCAGCTGCCTGCTTTTCTCCGAGTTCCCAAGACAACGCTTAACCCAAAGGATGGATGAGAAATCAGAGACAGCAGAATGTTCAATTTCTCCGCAGAGGGATCCAGAAAATGAGCCGGAATCTGATTTGAGCGTGTTGTGTTGCATTAGATGCGTTTGTAACTTTGTTGTGCCAGTGTTTCAACACAGTGTATAGTAATAGAATGCCTCTGCAAGACAGACTGAGAAATAAGATAGTATTTGCAATTAAGTCCTTTTTTTACATGGATGTTACACCCTTTATGATGTATAACACACTGGACTATGATTGACATGCTATTGATTTTCATATTGAATAAGCTAATTAAATTAGGAATGTTTTATGACCTCCAGTATAGCATTGCAGTCAAACACACACATACAAACAGACACACACACACACACACATACATGCACGCACACACACACACACACACACACACACACACACACACACACACACACACACACACACACACACACACACACACACACACACACACACACACCTACACACATACACACATACACAAGCGCACTCACACACACACACACACACACACACACACACACACACACACACACACACACACACACACACACACATACACCACACACACACACACACACACACACAGACACACACCTTTATGAGCACCAAACATCTCTCTGTGCCCCAACTCATTCAGGGCCATAAAAACATATTTATGAGAGCATCAGGCCATTGAGCCACAGCAATGTTTGCCATTTTCTCTGCGCTCTATGATTCCATTCGAGCGTCAAGATTGATTCTGAGAGCTCCCACTGCGTCACCCTCCATAAGGAATATGTATAATTCAACATCCTGTCCCCCCCATTTCCCCCCCCCCCCCCCCCCCCCCCTTATATTTTTTTATTTTTTTTATAAACATACACTCATACCATTACCAGCCTTCAGCGACAAAGCCATCCAAGGAAAAAAGAGGATTGTCTGCTTGGGGGATGGTGGGGGGGAGGAGGGAGGGGGGTGGTGGTGGTGTTGGTGGCAGGGAGATGCTGGTGTTGGTGGGTTAGTGTGGCTTTTTATTCCCAAGGATGCCCAGAGAGTGCTGCAAATACAAAGTCCCATGTTGTTCTTCGTGGAGAGACACTAACAGACTGTCACACGGTGGGAAACTGCCAGCTGAACAATCACCAACACCAATCCTGCCTGGAACTTGTCAGCCTGTCATTTCTAATGGCCACGCTGGACCAGATGCTCACAGAAATAGGCAGGGTACTTGAACACGCGCAGTAGCCAAGGCTTTGTACCTGAGCCGAGAGGGGGGTAGCCAATTCTGAGCGTGTGGTTCAGTGTGTAGGCACCGGTGTGCACTGTACCCTTTAGGGGGGGGGGACAACTGACTGTGTACAGTAGAAGTGGTGTTATTTTGTGCAAGTGTGTGTGTGTGTGTGTGTGTGTGTGTGTGTGTGTGTGTGTGTGTGTGTGTGTGTGTGTGTGAATGGATGAATGAATGTGTACACGCATGGTGTGTGTGTGTGTGTGTGCTTGTGTCTGACATTGCAGGCCCGGTAAGTGTGCTTTTTTTCTGTCAAGCGCCTTCCCAGCAAACGGAGGGCTCACTGGGCTAGGCAGGACTACAGTCATTACATCCACGCTCTTGCACAAGCAGATGGCAAAACAGATGATCCTCGCTCATCTCACTCATGACCATCCATATTTATTTCATGGTTGCTGGCCCACAGACTCCCCATGCCTATCACTTCTCCATGAGTGCCTTGGCAGGGAGAGGGGCTGCCGACGCACACAAGTGTTTGGAAAACAAAATAGGCATGAAAAAGGAAGCAAGTGAGAAGAAAAAAAAGGTGTTGAGCGAATACAAGACAAAGCTCTGGAGGCCAAAAAGGGGAAACAATGTTACTCGTCGACGTTTGCCCGTCAACGTTGTTAAATAACTTCACATTTATCAAAGACAGCAGCAAATCCATGTGTTGTTGTGAGCTACTCTTTATGACTAAGGCTCTGGTCGATGCTGGATGATGTGATTTACACTGCTTCTTGGAGTGCCAATAGCTGAAAGGTCTGATTGGGCTCGAGTAGAACTGGACAGAATGGCTCTTTACTCACTGCCTTTGATCGGCTACTTACTTGGGAAATGAGCAACCTAGCCCAAGACAAACTCACAGAAAGCCCATACATTACCATCCTATCCCCTGGAGTTAGGCCAGAGCTAAAAAGCCTAAATTGGTCCACATCAATGCTGTTTTAATGGAACTGGGTATGACAAGGGGCCATTTTTAAATCCACATGACCAGCTCAGTGCAAAAGGTGCAACATCTATGCAGTATAGCTTTTGCTGAGGCAGGGAAGTTGGACGTTTCACCAAGTATCCTAATTATCTTCCTCCTCACTCCTCTGTTTTATATAGATGCATTGCATTAACGGGTGGATTTATTCTGCCGCAATCATCAAATCTTACCTTGGCCTTCTGCTCACCCCTTTCCATTTCCTCTCCTTGCTCTTTTAGTGTGGATGTCTCAACACATACTTCTTGGCCTCACCAGATCTGGCAGCAGTCGTGGACGATGGATGAAATTTAGGTTAATCATAGGAAGTGACACAGAGGTGTCCCCCCAGGGCCAGTGGCTGAGTGAGCAACTCAATTAAGAGCAAAACATCCTCGGACAGGGCCACCCATGCAGGCTTGATCTCTGTGGGCTTCAGGGGAGAGGGAGAGGAGATTTCAGCAAAGTCTTGCCTGCCCTCTCTTAACTCTCCCTGGGCAGGCGATGGATTCAGCACTGGCACTGGCAGGGCAGAGCCAGCGGGCACAGTGACCGTGTGCTCCAGTTACTCTGTCGCAGATGATTCACCACAACTGAGGGAAGTTTGGAGTAGGACATGTGACACACACACAGATGAGTGGACAGCAGCTTTGTTCCATTATCAGTCAGCCATGGGATTCAGGGAGTGGGAGGGTGGGGAGCAGGAAAGGGCAGGGAAGAGCGGGAATCATAAACATGATTCAAACCATCATTTCCCTTTACCATCCTTTCCCTTGAGCCAGACGCAGAGCGGGGGCCATGTTGGGGTAAGTGATAAGGGTAGATTGTGGCCATACTGTTAGCATGGGTATATAAAGAGCCAAGAGGCTCAGCCTAGATAGCTAGCTCTATCAATGCTAAGAATGGGCCCTTGAGTCCAACTGCCATCATTTCCAATAGCAACAAGCAGATAAAAACAGCTGGTGCCCGTGGCAAAACTCTCTTACTGATTTGTTTAACCCAAGGACAGAAGACGGGTAACATTTTTAAAAAATGCTGTTTTTCCAGAGTAACAGACTCCTTTTTTATCATTGCGAATATACTGTATATGTTTCTCTTTTTCCTTAAATATAGTGGAACAATTGTGGTATTAATAATGGAGGAACTCTTGCAAATTAAGCTGTTCAAGCATATTAAATGCATCTCAGTCCGTCTTAATTGTGAATGAGAAAGAAAATAGAATTTTCTGTCAATAGGTGTTCATAATAGGCTGTCCATTAGCATGTCAGTGAAAGTGGGAGGACCAAAGAGTCATTCAACAGTGTTGTGCTCCTGGACAAACAGAATTCAAATAATGGGCAAATTTGACAACATCAAGATATCAGTCTCCTTAGGTGATTGTGGACAGGAGAAGAGCATGCAACCGTGGCTGCTGCCTCATTATGACATATGACACATGCAAAGTTCACCTGAGAGGAAACAGATGGTTCTGAAAGCTACACTCAGAATAACATAACATATCAATTTGTCCTTGTGAATAGACATTTTTGGTGAATTTAGTTTTTTACCCTCATCCATGTAGCTGTCGGAGATTGCATTAAAGTTAAAACCTGCATTTGAAAAACCTTTAAGAAAAATAGGTCTAAGAGATTCAGATGTGCCTAAAGTAAACAGACTGCATTACCATCATTAATGAAAACCAATTCATAGTGACTGGTGCCTGTCTGCTCTTCTCATCTCATCCTTCTCATCTCGTCCTCGCTCATCAGCAAAAAATATATAAGAGCAAAAGAGCGTAATGTTCTGTCTCACGTCACCTCTGAGTTCTGCGGGTCCTGTTGCTGTGGCGATTTGCAGAGGGCAGGTTGTGGTGCCCTGACCTGTAGTCTCTCCAAAAGGATAATGAGCCTCATGGCTCACCAAATGAACAGCGTGGGTGGCCAAGGTTCAGTCTGTTTCCCCATAATGAGCTTCCATCCTTTCAACAAAAAGCCACACAAGCCTTTTATTTTATTGTTTTGCCTTTTTAATTTCTTCCCCATCCCAACCAATTCTTTAGGAAATAACTATGGATGAAAAAGATCAAACATGCACAGAGCCTTAAGCGTGGTCATGCACATGCACCAGTTTGTAGCACGGGGAGAGTAAACAATAAGAAATGCAACACCAGCTGACATTTTGAGGTCGGCATCATTCTGCTCTTCATCTCTGGCTCCTCACCATTTTCTGATTAGCTGCAGTGGCTTTGAGGGGGCCCGTCCTAAGTCTTTGTCCGCAGAGCTAATTAAGAGCGACACAACAAAAGCAACAAACAAAACAACATATCAGCTACATTAAATCTCTTCTGAAGGCGCTGAGCAGTACAAACATGCCACTCACTCAACTCCCTCACTATATAAGCCCCCCCACCCCCACCCATGCCACCCTCGGGCCGTGGTGTGATTGCTGCTGAGGAGACAGAGAAGGTAGATGGTGCAGTGATTTTGGCCATCAAACACATGTCATCTTCCCCGAGTGGGCAGGCAACAGAGGAGGCTGAGGGAGACAGTTGTTGCAACACACTATTGCGAGTGTGTGTGTGTGTGTGTGTGTGTGTGTGTGTGTGTGTGTGTGTGTGTGTGTGTGTGTGTGTGTGTGTGTGTGTGTGTGTGTGTGTGTGTGTGTGTGTTGCGCGGGCTGAGGGGAGCAGATAAGGGGTAGACAGGAGACAGAGAGAGGACAGTCGCTCACAGAACATGGACTTTTCAAGTGCGAGCCTGTCAAGCATGGACTCCCGTGACAGCCAGACTGAACTCCTACTATTTCTTCTTCCATGGTCAAGATTACAATGATTGTCCTCACTGCAAAAAGGCCACCCATAAATACACAGTCACAGATGTTATGGGCATGGCTGAATTCCCTTGCGTCTGTGTTCTCTTGTATTTCTGTGCAGAGGAACTCTCTCAATACATCGTAGGGTAGCCGTGTGACACTTTGACTTTCCTGTGGTGAAGAATACAAGCGCGTATTTATAAATTAACATTCAAGACCATTCAATTATGCTCAGGGTCTTGGGAGTGGAAATAGCGCTAGTTCACCTGAAACCATCCACTTGATTATAAAAAGCCAAGTTGAACTAATACCTTCATGGAAAAAGTATATTTAACTTACCGTTCTGTGTGAGATTCATTACTGTGTCCTGCCGGGGAGAGGAAATGTCCCAATACCAGTTTCATTAGAATAAAGACACCTGTGGAGCAGTGATTGAAATAACGTCTTTGATACCATCATGAATTCAAAAACTGCCCTCTTATTCACCGTATTGACCGATAGTTAGTGGCTGATATCGGTGTGAACTACGCCAAGTTGAATGACTACTGAGCAGCAGTATCCATGGGAGCGCGGTTGGATTGAGGGAGATCTGGAAACTGGCCCCTGCAGACTGTCAAACAGCCCTATAATGACAGCTCTCTGCAAGACTCTGATTTCATTGAGGCTTTGATGTGACCGCTAATAGCTGCTGACAGACCACACCCCCGCACATTGCCTTTGCTCCTTATTGTATTTTCCCCAGCCACATTTTGACTCGAGCTCTAGCTTTACCAAGAATTGATTCAACCTGACCTTTTCCGGAGTTGTGTTAAATCCACATTAACCTGTCTAGGATTAATGAAGGGAGTAAGAAAACAGAATCTATTTGGTATAGTGATCCAACAACGATAGCTGAAGCTGGTGACATTACCTCTGGATGTGACATCCCCACGTGTTATTACATTCCCCTGGTTCACACAGCCTTCAGTAACCCACGGCCTGTACCATCGTCTGCCTCTGGACAGATTTACACCATGCCATTTTGTTTATAAAACGTGCAAAGAAATGTTGAGGAACACTCCGCTGCTGTCATGTTGTATTATGTTTCATGTCAACCGATGGAAAAATACAGACCATCGTTTCACGCCCACATTCATACGAATACAAGCACATGCACACATATAGGCATACATGCTCTGCCACAAATGGACATGCAGTGTCTCACACACAGCCATTGGTTCCATAGTAGACTGTTTATTTATATGTCTCCCACCCTACTTGAGCTGTGGCCTGGCCAGCCAACCATAATATTTGCCATGTGGCAGTCACAACAGGTTTGACTCTTCATTCGGCCCCAGTCCGTGCACATTGAGTTAACAGGTTTCAGCTGAATTGAAGGTATGTCAACCCAAGAATGCTCTAATCAATCATATTTCACTTCAAGCACGCTCCGGCTAAACCGCAGCCTGCCATCATGCACCCTCCCTCCCACGGTTCCCTCTTTCTTTGCTTTCTCTGTGTCTCTTGAGCACATAGTGCGGGAAACACTTAATGAATCAGACAAGCTGTTCACATGCACAATAATGAGCAGGTTTTGGTTGAGGGGAACCACAATTTCTGGTTTCCACTAAGGTACTTGAGCTAGTGTTACAACAATAATGAATAGTACCACAGGGATCACTATTAACGATACTCTTATTAAAAGGTCAGCACTGCACCAGCCATGCATAGGGAGGAGTGTTTGGCAAATGCATACAACATTGTATGTTACTAACTTGACGTCTTAGGGATGTAATGCTTAAACTGTGTTCAGGAATTCCTTTCAGCTCACTAAATTAGGTTATATAATGTAAACAATGAAATAGCATATCTGCAGCAATAAGCCACTTTAGAGCGCTTTGATGTATTCATGGATAAATTGCCATATCCCCCACCCCCTGCAGTGGCCCTCAGGACAACATCTTAACTGATATAAATCAGCTTTACTGCAACTGGTCAAAATTTACTTATTCACATCACAGAGCTTTCAAGTGATCATCTATCAGCAAAGCTAATCTATTTTCCTCTCAAAAGGGGCCCTTTTTCATTTCCATTCATGGGCCCACTTAATTTGAGCACAACCTGTTTTAATACAACACGTTTTATGTGGAACGGTTGTACCCTTGAGCAATGTACTTTACCTGCATTTCTCTGGTGCAAAGCTCAGCTTTGCAAATGGGTTCCAGAATTTGTGAGTCACTTGGGATGAAAGTCTGTGCCAAGCCATGAAATAATAACACTAATATTTACATAAGGTCTCAATTCCTCCAACCTCTTTCATTTTCTACCAGGTATAATGGTTTGGGAACGCTGACTGTCGATTCATGTAATCCATGTGTTATTGGCTGTGCTTTTGACAGGCACCAGGCCACAACCTTGGCTTACAGCCTCCTGTGTAAGATATTTATATATCTATTTAATTAAGTCACAAAGGTAATTGGGGTGTGTCTCGATGGAAGTTTGGGCCATGTTGCTTTGGTGTTGCAAGGGCATTATGAACTTCCTCTCAGATCCTATTTTCGAAAAACAGTCCCAATAATAGTGAGGACGTGGCCTTTTACAGGAACTGCCAGGGAAAGTACAAAGCACACAAGAACCGGGGACGCAGTTAAGACAGGGAGGAAAAATGCAATCAGGAAATACTGTAAGGAAGGAAGAGAGCAAGTGGCCGGCTAATAATAGAGCCGATATGAGAGAAGTGTAACCCAAACAATTCGCAATACGACTAACGGCTTTTAAACTGGTCTCGCAGGGACAATAAGTTTGCATAAACGCGACTCGAGCAGTCCCCATGACCTAGATGTGCTGATGAAATATGACCAATGTTCTAAGGTAGTCTTTTCACAAGATAAGAAGATTAATCTAACAACTTCAGTATGACATCATAAAAATGATCAGAGAAACAGTAAATGTCAGTACAGGGTGATTTCAAATTTGGAAAAAAAAACAATGGTAATGTTTGCTATTTTTTTTTTGCAAACAAAAGAAATTGGTGATTCACATTTTTCCAATCTAGAATCCGCCTACGCAATCTCCCTTGAAAATCATAATTTGTTATATCCTCCACATGGGCAAATAGGCGAGGTCAAGACTAACAGGAAGCCTGTGCAGGAAATCACACCTTCTTTTTGAATCAAAACAACCTTTCCCTCACCCCCCTACACAATCTGTTTTAGGCTGTCCTACAGTATCTTCCAAGATGTCCCCAGTAACAGATGCTTATTTTGAGCCTTTCTAGAAAAGATGAAGCAAAAGGAACCGGCACTCCAGATGTGTTAAAAACAAAACAAAGGCCATGTTTTTTTATTTTATTTTAGACCTGCTGTTTCTTATTAAAAAATAAAACAACTTAATCCGAGCTGGCATCTGTTGTTGAATAGTTGAAATTACGATAGATGATATCAAAGAGAAGCTGGAATCCATTTTTTGACTCGGTGTTGTCTTTCATAACATCGATTTACCAATGCTGACCTGTCCATGGCACAACAGCAGGGGCTGTAGGCTCATTTAGTGGGATGGAAAGGATCTATTGACCCTTAAGACAGCTGAGGTACACTAGTAGATCTTTAGCTTCCTTTCTTGGCTAGTCTTTAGCCCTGAACACAAGGGACCTTTGTGTCTCTCTGTCCTGTGCCTGGCAGCTGTGTGTGTGTGTGCTAGGCGGTCATCCATATATCTAGACATTTGCAACTTTGAAGAGGTAGCAGCCAGCAACACCACTCTATCATATTTGTTTCTCCTTTTTTTCTAATCTTAGAAATCTCTGAAAGGAGGCACACTAAGCACCGCCAGGGGAGGTTGATTATTCAGGCTATGTATTTGCATGTTTTTTTTTCATCAGACATGCTGCTTTTCCTTGCCAAAGAGCTCCAAAAATAACAAGAAGACAGGAAGTGGAGGAATGATGGACGGCAACAGTGATGTTTTCCCTTTACATTATAGACGTAATGGTTTCACTTTACATTATAGTATGTCTAAATAGTCATGCTTATGAGAGATGATTACGGCAAATGCGAGTGGTTATGATAACCACAGGAAAAGTATAGATACGTGTTTACGCTTGCCCTGAAAGGAATGTGGAATTGATTTAGAGCATTTAGGTATTAACTTACAGGCTTTAGACATAAGTAGGGGATATACTTTTGCTGTGGCATTTTGTGTTTATATCTTTGCCATACTCGTACGGCCGTGAAGGTATGTTGAGTGAGTATGTCAAAGCCATTCCAGATGTTACATTTTAAATCATGTCATCTCCACTTAGTGTAACAGTCCAGGGAACTCCATTTGAGAGTAAATGCCCCTTAAATACGGTTTGGTGGGATCAGCAGTATTTGATCCTCTCTCTTCCCTCCCTATACCGTTTTGCTCCCCTGACCTTTCGCAAACCCAATCAGACATCCACCCTTTTTGAGCTATAAGACAATTTGACAAATAAGTGATGACCGCTCACATTTTTTATTTAGGGAGTATGATGAAAAATTAACCATGGCCAACTCAAGACCTTGATTTTCAAGCAAACCGCCGACAGCCAGCCTATCTTTCCCACCCTCCTTCTTCTCTCTCCACCATCGATCTCGTTTGCTCTCTCTCTCTCTCAGTCCCTCCATTTGCGCCCCGCACCTCTGCTGATCATTTCCTCCGTTTCCCCCCAGTCCTCCCTCTCCTGCCCCTTCCTGCCCCATAACTAATCCTTATTATGCCTCTCACATAAACTGTGGATCTGGCACTATAGACTGGCCAGCCACACACACACACAATAGGAGCAAGGCGAGGGGAAGAGATTGGTGGAGGATTCTTGAGTCTGGTTAGGGGCCGGAGTGGCACAAGAGATGCTCCACAGACCGTGTTTCCTTCCCCTTATTTGGTACTTCATCCATTATATTCCTCTGTCATCCCCTACTCAGCATAATAACTCCTGAAAGGTAGATAACTATTAATAGAGTTTGCACAGCACTGCAGTCATATGGATTGCCCCACAGCGCTGTGACTAAGTAGAACTGATGTCTCCTGTGACAAGCGCTCGTGTTGCTGTCATCCAGGACGTGCAGACACTCTGCATACATTACTGACTGCTGCCCCCCCCCCCTCTGTCTCTGCCCCCCCCCCCTTTTTGGATGGCACCACAGCTGTCCCAAAGTGAATCCCAAATGAGAGTATCTGTCAGGGTTTGTTTGCTGCAGGCCTTGATTTGATGCTATTACTCTGCAGATGGAGAGAACCCGGCTCAGTCAGCGGGAGCCGAGAGCTGCTGGTGGACAGCACTTGCCTCAGGCCTGGCCCCGGTGACACCCAACACATTTTGAAACAAACAGAGAACTGAAACTGATAAGGGCTCGCGAACAGTTTTTTTTTTTTTTTGCTTCCTCGCTGTCTCGCCCAGAAACAACATTCTCCTCTGATTCTGATGTGTTTGTATTGCACAGGCCAAACAGCAAAGTCTATCCCTTGCGTTTCCCCTCCAGCCAGATGTTCTTCATTCATATTTCTTAGACTGCAGCTGCTTATGTAAATAATCCATGCTTTTCTCCTGCAGGATGGGTTGTTTCTAGGGGCATATTGTGTGTCTGTGTTTGAGAAAGCAGTTGTGTGCCAGTGTGGGTGTGTGTGGACCTGTTTCTAACTTTAAAGCAATGCTGTTTTTTCATTGGGTCCAGGGGCGACAGATAGTCTGTGTCAAGATGATGAGGTCAATCTCGAAACAAATTCCCTGGCAGCACATTTAGCACAGGTTATCTAACACAAGCAGACAGATGACATCTTAGCTGAAAGTGCTAAGCTACCTGTTCCGGGTCAGGGCAAGATTACAGAGCTTGCTGTATATCAGCCATCTTGTTCCAGGCCTCCCCCAAAGCATCTCTTTGTTCCCTGTGGCAACCATCAACTGCGCTAACCCAGAGAAAGACTGACAGCCGGCCCACTGAAGAGGTGTGCAGGCAAGTCGACCAGAACAATAACAAAACTGGAGTCAGAGGCAGAAAGGGGGAAGAGGATAGACCCTAATAATGGCCAGGCCGTGGCTTGACGTGCTATGAAAAGTGACAGGGGACGAATCATCCATTATTTATAGCCGTGCAGAACTGGGTTATTTATTTTTTCAGCAGCATGAGCAGCAAGGGATCATGGCACAAAACAAGCAGCCAGTCGTGGCCTATTCATGTGATTGTCAGCAGACAGCGAGGTGCTGGGCCCAGTGGTGAAGGAAGCTGTGGCTGTAGTTGTGGCTTTGTGTGGATATACCCAGGACAGGATTTACCTTGACTTTTGCTGACCCTGGGTCTGTGCCTCTCGTTGTGTCTCTTTCATGTCACAGTGAGGAGAGATCAATTGCAATTCTGCATTGGACAAAACAATGTGGCTACTTATCACTGCATTTGTAACGGTACGATGATGCTCTTGACTGCTGCATGAATGAAAGTGCATTGTTGGAATTTAATTATATCCATCCCATTGTTATGGAGCTAACTGCATTAGGGCTGTAACTAACGATTATTTTGATAATCGATTAATATGTCGATTATTTTCTCGATTAATCGATTATTAATCGATTAGTGTTTTGGTCCGTAAAATTTAAGAACATGGTGAAAAATGTTGACGTCCTCAAATGTATTTTTATGTCAAAACACACAGATATTTCAGTTTACTGTCATAATGGGATTAAAGAAACCTGAAAATATTTACATTTGAGAAGCTGAAATCAGAGAATTTGGAATTTTTTTATAAAAAAATTACTCAAAGCGATTAATCGATTATCAAAATAGTTGCCGATTATTTTAATAATCGATTAATAATCGATTCGTCGATTAATCGTTGCAGCACTAAACTGCATTAATGCCTTGGCAGCTTATTTAAGTATTTTGTATCATGACACATACGACTGTGTTGTGCTGGAGTCATAGTGGAAGACTCAACGAATAATCATGAACTGTTGATAGAGTCAACAATCAACTGACACATTCATCAGTGCGTGGCAGAATTGCTGATCTCAGTGTGGGACTACAGTGGCAAATCAATGTGTATGGATCAGCAGAAGTGTTCAATAGTTGTGCCCAGGCAACTGGAGCTCTATGGCTGTCTCAGATATTTATCGTGGATGAGTGTGTCTGGCCGGGGCTTAGTGCAGCAGAGATGCCACGGATGCCATTCTGGCACACAGGAATGCGCATGACATCAGGAACAGATGTTGCACATGGCGAGGCCCATCAAGGGACGACAACTCTGCATCAGCGCATGAATATTTTAGACAGCTTACTGCTGTATTTATCAGCAAAAACACGGCCAGGCTGGCCAAGTACCCAGTCAATCTGATCTTAAATTTTGGGGGATGTTGTCATCACTTTATTGAGGAAGCGGGGGAAAGCGCACACCAGGCTGATGAAGTGCTGGCTTGCAAAAAAAGAGAGGAAGGTGCTCTTTTAGCTCCGATGCATTTTTATTAGATGATGACAAAACTGGTTCAAATTCTGACAGTTTTGTCAAAACTTTGGTCTATATCCTCATAAATATGCATTGGAGCAACAGAGTTTGTGCCTTCACATCCTTTTATGTCGTATTGACTTTATCACCATGTGAGCCTCTACCTTAGAGTCACCATAAACAGAAGTATGGTAATGTCAGACAGTCTGTCCATCTTCCCTATAGATATCTGTAGAAACCAGGGTTCAGAGCAACATTCATGTAATGCACACCTTTGTCTAAGCGCAGCTTGAACCAGGAGCCTCAACCTCTCCTTGACCCATGAGGAAAAGTATCCCTCAACCAGATCCCCAGAGAGACTTTCATTTCAGACAAAACAAAATCCATGGGTGGCCAGAGTCATATTCTGATATTAGGGCAGAGGACACGGATTTGATATGAGGCTGGAAATAGTCGTATAGACTGCAGTGAGCCCCAGGTCCATGTTGAGCTTTAACGGCCCTCCTCCCGCTCGTCAATCACACATAAAGAAAATGCTTAATTGCACATTTCCGACCAGTGCAGTGGACTGACGTCATATTATTGGAATGGGAGAGGGAGACAGGTTTTGAATTGCTCACAAGCCGGGCAGATGGATACCACTGCCTAGCAAAGGTATATGTCCTTATGAGTTATGAGCTTGTAGCGGCATTTAGAGTTATGGTTGACACAGATCAGCTCAACATTCAATATCACAATTACAGTAAAAGCTGGTGTAATGTTTCTCATATGGATAGCTGCATAAACCTTAGACCCCTAGAGGAACCCAAACACTGCAGCGTGGATATAATACAATACAGTATATACAGCAGGATGTTAATATGCATCAATGTAGCAGGTTATCTTTCAAATCCCATGACTAATCTTATTAATTATGATACAGATCCAGTAGGGGGGAAAAAATGTGTTTTAACAATGAAACTTGATTATTTCATATGCTAATACAAAATGTTTGTACAATATGTATTATTATTGAAAACTATGTGGAGCTTTCCCATAGCACTAGAAGGTTTTGAAAGAAAACAAAGCACTCATTCCTGGTCGCCCAGCTCATGTTTTACCAAGTTTACTTTGGGGAGGGGGAAAAAACCGTCTTCTTTTCCTGTGGTACTGTAGATAATGAGGTTGATTTTATTCTGTTTAATATTCATTCAAAACTAAACACACGGTTTGTGTCAGTATGAATACATTTTCCTCCACTCCAACGTTAGATCCTGTTTTCCAGCCATACAAAAGAGAAAAGCTAGCGATTGTAATTTTTAGGCCCTTGCATGCATGTCGTTTACCACGGCTGACATCTCTTTTTTTAATTGACCCCGGGTCAAATAGGGAATGGGATAATATTTTGTTAAATTATTCTCATTTCCCTGTGAATCACATTTCCATATATCTCCACTTCATGCCTTATTTATTACCTCCTTACAATTACCATGCAAACGACGTCTTAACTGTCACCCCTTTCTCCCTCTGAACAGTTTAGTAAATATCAAACCATATTTATTATTAATAAACCCACAGCTGAAAACCCCCTTTTTATGTATAAATTATTCACACACTCAAAAGCTCGGGGAGTATGGGCGCCCTCCGTTCAATTGCCACAGAGGCCGGCATAATTAAGACTATTGGCTCAACCTGATGCTGGTGCATGTTTCATCTGTTTTGCCCTTGTCTGTCTGTCCATCTGTGTGAGCCATAGGAGATCATGCATTTCAATGACAGCATCTTGCCTGGCGACAGACTTTGCACAATGGATGTTTATTTTATTATCACAGCACAACTAGTGAAAGACACCCTGCTGTTTTACTGCTCATGCAAGCCCCCCCATCCTTCAGTCACTCGTTGAAGGTTCCACATGTGCATCCTATGGCTTGAAAACAAACCCAAGAACAAAAAGCACGGTATCTTTATATTACTCTCTGTCTCTCAGATTCAAGCTCCTAAATGTCACTTAAATCGCACTCTGACGTGTACAAAAACGTGCAAAAGCATACACAAAAAAAGAACATGCATCCTTTCCTTCACACATGCGCACAAACAAACAAACATTCAGACGTACTCATTTGCCCATGTGCTTACTCACACTAACCTGGGTTGGCTTCCCAGCTGTGCAAGCTGTTTCTTCCATCAACATGTGTTTACTGGCAGGGGACCCTTATGTTTGCATTACAGGGAGGCAATAAACAGGAAGGCCAGCCCCGGGGTTTGAAAACTTCTGTTTGGGGGGGAACCCTCATGAGGAGAGTGAGCCCTAATCATTGTGTTGTTGAGCCTTTAATTAAATGTAGTGTGAAATGTCACACAGAAAGACTCTCATGTTGGTGGATGAGGTTTTCTGGGATACACACATACTAAAGGCCACAGTGGCCACATTTTCACCCCTTTCCTTCACTGTCTGATGGAGCAATTACCACCTGGTTGAGTAAACAAGGTGCATGTGTGTGTGAGTCTTTGCGTGTGTGTGTGTGTGTGTGTGTGTGTGTGTGTGTGTGTGTGTGTGTGTGTGTGTGTGTGTGTGTGTGTGTGTGTGTGTGTGTGTGTGTGTGTGTGTGTGTGTGTGAAGGGGGGAAGTATAAACATTAAATTAAATACAATACACATACAAGTGAAAGACTGATTAACCAGATGACTGCAAGTCCTATTATTTTGGTTAATCAATAGGTCCTTGAATAACTAATGAACAACATCAAAGAACAAGCCTATAAACAGCCACAGGCAAGTGATTGCACTGTTTTCATCTCTTTATAAAAACCCTAGCTTTTGTTGAAATATGATAATGATTCTGTTCTCTTATGTTCATTTTAGCACCCACTGTATGAGAATGAATAATAGGCTCCTTTTAGATCAAACTGCACCTGAAAAATATTTTCTTTGAGTAAACTTCAAAGAAAATTATCTGCAAAAAATACTTAATAAGCCTGTGAAATCTACACCGCTATTAATTTACCTAAATTAAAAACCTGTTGTTTGTGAATTAACAGAATGAAATACATAGTTAGAAATAATAATGTTTGCTTCTGGGGTGAAGCTAAGTTAACAAAAGATAAGTTAATCAACAAATGTTGAAATTCTGAAAGGGTGTGTTACCTCTGAAAGTTCTACTGGATAGTGACTATTTCACCAGTTGGTAAAGCATCTGCAGCTGATTCTTCTCTAATGCAGCCACTTACACATCATTCACCCTAATTCATTTTCACATCTGTTAATGCAGGAAAGCCAGATGCTTATTTTCAACGTGGCTCAAAAGTTTCAGATACAATGAAGTGTGTTCTTAAATTTCAGCATGACGTTTAGTGACTGAGTACTTCAGCTTCTGTTGTTATGTCGCATGACATGATAAAATCAGAAAGCTGTCGTTATAAAGTGAAATTAAGATTAATATTGAACATTTTGAAAATGTCAGTTTATTTTGAGTTGGTTACAGTGAACGGAATCACAAACGCTGGGATATTTCCATTGGGTTGTATCACAACACTGTAATATTCTCCTTGGATACTATAGCTGATTTGAAGTGGCTCCAATCTCCAGATTACAACAATATATTTTTATGACAAAACACGGACCATAATACATTATCATCATTTCCAAGTCTCCTACAACACCCAAAAATGTTAAGGTAGTCACTCAACTCAGAGCGAAGTGAATACCCTCCCAGTGACCCGCTCAACCAATAAACGGGCCCCTGGGGGCGGGGGCCGTTGGGGCCCCCTCCTGGCAATCATCTGAAACAGGGGGGTCTCCTACGACTCAGCCTCTGCCAAATGTGGTGTGTACCCCCTCTCCCCACCAGATGACTGTCAGAGCGCATATCCTATCGGCAAGAGGGAGTGTGAAGTAAACAGAAGAGACGAGCAGTTGAAGAGACCTGTGTGCGAGAGACGGAGCGAGCGTGTTACAGTGGGAACAGAGCGAGAGCAGAGGGGGCGACAGCCAGGCAACTTCCCCGGGGTTTATCACTACGCACTGTCTAAGAGGAGAGATCGCCTTTAAACGCAGCATGCTCACGCAGGTTCAAAAGTGGACTGTAGAAGAACCTATACTGTTTGAAACACCCGAGTCACTAATGGACTGTCAGTGAGAGGTTTCGCCTAGAAGCTGCGCCAGCGTGCCAGGGAACGGACACTGGAGAAGGGGCAGATGCAGTGGGGAAAGTTACCATCTGCGGAGATGCTTTGTTAACTGAGAGTTTACAGACTGTTCGGGACCATACCAGTGTAATTTCTTTAAACTGGATGCTACTATAGACGAATCCCAGCAGTGCGCGTTTCCTTCCGGTGATATTCTGGTACCGCGGTGGACCACAACCAACCCAGTCTCATATTAGACGGAGCCAGTGAATGTCTTCAACGCCACACAATCAGCGGCCAGAGCTACTAGAAATGACGGCGTTATACTTCATCTTTTGCCTTATGGCCACAGGTAAGACCTGTCTTTGTGCTGCTTTATGTGATTAAGAATGCGGGTCTTTCTCTATCAATGGAGAGGATGGACCGCGCTCCACTCAGGAGCGCTGCGTCAAGCCATCCAGTGCGCTGTTGTGGAGGGGCAACTAATATGCTGCAGTGCTACAGTTCCACTGCTGTTAATTACCAGTAGCCTAAATGTTTAATTAGTTCAGACATTATTATTACACCAGGAGCTTTCACTGGCTTCAAGTCGACCCGGAGCAAGAATGTTGGCACTGCGTAATTTAGCCGTGATGTTTTCTGTTCTGGTTCAGATTTCAGGTGAGTGATAAAGAGTCCATCTCTCTGTTTCAGTGAATGGACATACGGTTACTAATGCAAGTTGCGCGAACGGAAAGTTTAATTTAGACTATAGTTATTTTATATTTTTTTTTACGCGGCGGATTAGTTGTTCCGGACTGCAACGTGCGTGCGTATACCGCCCTGTGTCCATTCACAAGGGATTCTCTATGTGTGAAATGCGTGGGCATTTAAGCATGTGTGTGTAACTGAAGCGCTGAAAAATGAGACAGCGCCGTACATAGCTCTGCATCCCCATTCCCCCGAAGTTAGTCAGTAGCCTAGAATGTTTTCTATCCAACAAAAAAAACGCGATGGTTTAGTCTGATGAAACGATATGCGTTTGGTATTGGGTCTGAAGTTTTTTCTCTTCGAGTCCAACATAATAGTGGTCGACATGCGTAAGCAGATAAAGGTACGCATAGTCTGTATCGGAGGGAATACAGACTTACGGCTTCTGAATTTGTGGTGGATCAACGCAGATACAGAGACAGATAGAGTGAGTGAGAGGGGCAGAGAGATGGAGAGTGAGTAAGAAAGGGATAGAGGCAGAGAGAGTGTGTGTGGGACTCAAAGAGAAAGGGCAGCATTTTATTTTTCTAGAGACAGGCTTAGACATAACACACCTGTCTGCCCCCCCCCCCCCCCCCCCTCCTTACACACACACACCACCCCCTGCTGCTGCCTTTTGTTTGTAGAATTGATTGAAATACAGTAGTTTGTTTATATAAACACCCTTGCTTTTACTCAATACCCATCAATCTTTCTTTTGAAAATTAAAAAAAAAATGAATTACTTTTTGAGAAACCTTTGATTTGTGTGTCATTTGAATGCATATCTGTCTTATAAAGGCAGGTTTTCCAGCTTCATAGGCTACAGTGTCTAGGTTATTATTAAAGTGATCCTGTAATAGAATTAGCATATGAGAGGGATAACTGAACATCAATGTTTTTTTGTTCAGTATAGATATCATCATCATTAACAGGCAGGCTCCCTTAGCAGCTGGTCTAATGATTAAGCACTGTAAATGCCTTGGAAAAAATAAGTCTTTCAGCAATTAACACTAAGCAACTGTTGACTTATCAGCATTTCTCAGAGTTGCTTACTGGTGCGTGGTATTAACAATTTGAGAGAAAATAATGACATTAAGTGGAAGAGAATACATAAGAGCACTACACTGACACAGATCTTGTCTGTATGGGACAAAAAGATGGAATAATCATCCCTTTAAGCTTTTTTTTCTTCTCTCTGACTTGTCTAGAAACAGTGTTTACAGCTGTCAGGCTGAATCCCATGCCGTTTCATACCAGCTTTCAAGACCACAAATGGCAAAGCTTGCTTAATAGCCCATTTGTTGTGAGTAAATCTTTACCTTGAGCTCCGGTTCCGCATGGTTTTGTCATTATTCAAAGCTTGGGGGGAGGGATATGACACCAGTAGACCTCTGCTCCCTGACAGATCAGCAACAGCTGGATAAGACAAGGCGGTAGCCAGACAGTGGCATATTTCCCTCAATCCCCAACATACACACACACACACACACACACACACACTGTCTCCCCCTCTCTCTCTCTCTCTCTCCCACACACACACAAATAATGAAAAATGGTAACAGCTGCCCTAATTAGAACCTAAGAGACCCTAGACCTCATTTATGGTGTCGGTCTTACACGGGAATTAGAATGTGGCCACATCGCATGCAGGCTACACTTTGAAATGTGGTGTATGGCATATAGCATACATTTGTATGTACTATGTAGTCTTGTACGGCACAGATAATTTACTTTTCTCGGGAAGGTCCCCTGGGCTCCCGGAGGAATTGGATTCCACACTGCATCAGTATTCTGAGTGATCTTCAGTGAGCTCTTCTTTGGAACCTTTTGCTTTGGGTCGGCTGCGTCTCATCGGGGCCAAGTTCAAAGGCTGTGAGCTGAGATTACAAGTTTTCACTACCTTCCTCTTAAGTCGGGGGGGTTGCATGTCACGTCTTACTATAGTAGTGGAAACGCCGTGGAAATGTTTCACCTTTCTCCTTCTCACAACTCTTTTTTTCCTGCTTGCCTTAGAATGTGTGACTATGGGGGGGTGGGGGGGAGATACGTATACCTGCTTAATGGGCCGGAAGCAGGTGGCAGACTTTTACCAAAAGGTTGAAAGCTTGTTGTTATACTACACACATAATACTTTCTATCCAAGCACACACAGACACGAAAAGAGAACTGATGGAGAGAGCCCTGACCAAGCTCTCTCCACACCCCCCTCCTCCCATTACCAGGGAGTTATCTTTCCCTCACGCTGTGCCCGTTATGTTGGTGGACGCAGTGGCAGCAGCATTGGCCCCAGAGGTTGGTTTTAGGGGAACTGTGCATATTGTTCTGCTGCTCTCTTTGAATTCTTCTTGTGGAGGGAGATTCCGGATTGGGAAGAGAGGGAAACAGAGAGAGTTGATTCTGAGGAAGGGGGGATGGATGGAGAGTTGGAGGGAGAGTGGAGTCTTGTTGCAGCAGGGATAAAACTCTGATGTGTCACCATTGTCTGTGATGATTGAGCTGACAAGCGGAGCAGGGAAACACCGCCGAGTCTCGTTAACCTTTCCTCCGTCCCTGTTACTCTTGTCTCTCTCTCTCTCTCTCTCTCTCTCTCCCTCTCTCTCTCTGTCTGTCGCACACAAACTCAAACATAAGAAACTAACACAAACAAACGTATGCTCTCGAATCTCGTTCTTTTTAGTTCTGTGTTTGCTACCTCCACTATCAATTTCATCGCTTGTCTGCCTCTGTGATACAAAAAGATTGAGGATTAAGTAGGTAAGTGGGAGGACGCTTGGTGGCAAGGGCCCAAGTGTTAGATACGAGGTTCGCAATAGTGCAGACGCAGCAGAATCCGTACCACAGCCAAGTCTTGAACAGAAGTGTCTTGCATTATTTAGGAGACATATTCATGGGAAAGATATAGATGAATTTTGGCCCGCTTTGATTTCCTGTCTATGTGAGCTCAGTGTAATGGCTCTGCTGCGGGGGCCTTATACGGCGCGCTGTGTCAGGATTAACTAAATTGACTTGTGGCCAGAAAATTGTAAAGATCTTTAAATTTGTTGTAGCTATAGTTACATCTTAATCTATATCAAACAAATGTGTTTCACTCCTCCTGGGGCATTTTAACTGAACAACTAAAAAGTTATAGTTTGAATGGTGTTGAATGTTTCTCGTAGAACGCCTCTAGAGTTTTACATTCACAAATCATTTTGTCCATGCAGAGTATGGACTCACTAACCGTAATGAATCATCAAGATCCTACACACTGCCCGTGCTGTTTTTTTTCTCCCATCCTGAAGACGTGTCCAGTGCACGTTCCATTGTCTCTCTGTCCTTCTCCATAAACAGATATCTCCTCATATCCCTTCCCTTCCTACACACGCACATGTACGGAAGGGGAAGCTGGAAGAAGAAGAAAGGACACAATGGGGGCTTCATAATGTTGCCTGTCTCTAATCAGTGTTGCCACGCGGGTAAACATAGATACAGATCTTGGCAGTGTGTTCTGAGGCTTTGTTATCAGCTCTTCGAAAACTCCGAGTGGATGTGCACGTTGTGGTATGGCTCCACACAGGAAGCCTGTGGTCAGGTAGCAAACAGTGGATGGCACTTGGCCTCTTCCAGTCTTATTTTTACCCAAGTCCGCCCATCCTCTTTTTTGTCTTTGCTTTTTTCCTTTTGTCTGACCATGCACATCCTCACCTTGTCTTCCTCTGAGGGCAGTTTGAGGATCCAGGGAGGAAATGACAGGGAATAAGACAATGTGTGTGTGTGTGTGTGCGTGTGTGTGTGTGTGTGTGCGTGTGTGTGTGTGTGTGTGTGTGTGTGCGTGTGCGTGTGCACGTGGGAGAGGGGGGGAGACATTTGTCAGCTTCCTGCCATTGCCTGGGGTCTAGCTCCTTCCCCAGTTACGGCCCTTGAGGCAGCATCATCAGCATACAGACTGGTGGGGACGGTGCAAACTTGTTTACTCTTTAATTCCTCTGTACAAACACAGTAATGAAAAGAATGGGGAGAGGGGAGAACAGCAGGATTCTGTGCATGTCATTAAAACAGCCCCCCAAGGGAAATAGTCACGGATGTACAATAGCAGCAAGTTTTTTAAAAAAAATACTTGGATTGCATTTATCTCCCCCCCTAAAATGCGTGTCACTTCCTTCCAGATAGATGAATCACCATTTCAAAAAGGACCCTAAGCCAAGAAACCAACATACAACAGGGATAGTAATCGCAGACATACTAGAACACACATTCATTTTTATTTTCCAATCAATTCCTGCCCTGCAAGACAAGAATTTCATATCGCCTGCCGAGACACAGAAAACCAATAGCAAATTGAAATGCATCTTCTGCGGTGCAGCAATATCTGTGTCTGTGTTATCTTCACCCGCCGCACTCCTTAACCCTATATTAAAGATAGTTGTCTTGGAGAATTGGAGATTCTGGCACCTGCGAAGTGGCTAAGGAAATATAAAAGCTCAGATAGGGAAAACCAAACCAAAATGGTATTTAACACTAGATTTATTTCACTTCTCTTTTACTCTCCATATACGACATTTGATTGTCAATAGCAGTGTCTGAACAGTGGCGCATAATCCAGAAATGACTCACAAAGAGCCCATGGAAGGAACACCCTTAACATACATACACATACACTTGGGGGTCAAGGGCATGGGCAGAGGATGACAAGATGAAATTAGTGTTTGTCATCTGTGTGGATGTGTGCCCTTTCCAGAGTGATTAGTCAAAAGTCCAACTGTCTAATTAATGATGCTCCAGCTCTCAGGATATGTCATCTCCTTAAGCAAGGGTTAGAAACACATTCAAGGAATTAAGAGATTGCCATGCCTGATGCCTACTGTATCAGTTATGGAAGCAGTGCATACCCCTTATGGGACTAAGTACTACTTGTTTCTTGAAGGTTCAGCCCCCACCCACTTCCTTTTTCTTTTCATCTCTCCTTCCTGTCGGTTCACACTGCCTGGAACTACAGGGCTAATATTGTTAGTGACTCAACCATTAACTAAAATAGTGGGTTGGATGTGTTCTTCAATCTCTTCTTCCATCTGCACAATAAAAAAAGAGTGCTCTGTGTAGTTGTAGGAGGCTGGGTTGAAGGGTTGGACTAAGTGTAGCGATGTCTTTTATTTCCATTTTTCCATTTCGGACACAGGGTTGAGAACATTTGCCATGGGAGGTCTGCGAAAGGAGGCAGCCAATTTAGCATGGAGTGAAGGGTGTCAGTCAAAGCGTTATCGATTGAGCTTTTAGCTGTGGCTCCCTCCATGGCAAAACATGTTAATGTTATTGAGCCGTGTGGGGACATGGGGAACGGTGAAGCGCGTGGGCGGGTTGAGGTGGGTGGCGGTTGATCCAGTAGGTTGAGATGTCTCTCCCTCTCTCTCTCTCCCTCCATCCTCTCTCTCTCTCTCGCTCTCTCGCCTGCCGGCCTGTTTGGCCAAAGAAAGCCCATGCAAGACAGACAGCAATGAGCTCAGTGTGAGAATAGGGGGAGGGAGGGAGTGAAAAAGAAAAGAGAAGAGAAGAAAGGCAGGAGGGGTCACAGGGATTTACTGCCAGGAGCCTAGCATTTCAGGTAATGGATATGCTTGTTTTTGTTGTAAACCAAAACCTGCTGTTTTTTCTTCCAGTATGGGCAGAGGTGAAAAACAACAAAGGTGTAACGGACTGCAAGTCTGAGGGGGATTAATAAGAAAGCTGATATTTCAACACCCCGGGCTACACGTTCGATCTCAGGTGTACACTTGGACATGCAGAACGGGAGGCTGTGTGCGTGCATGAGGTTGTGTGTGTGTGTCAGAGTGCGAACATGGATATGTAGAAAGGGGGTGCACTTGGGTGAGGTAAAGGAAGGCTTATAGTGTGTGTGTGTGGGGGGGGGGGGGGGGGCTTTTCGGCTTCTGCCACATTCCTGTGAACCTGCAGCAATAAGGGCAAGAAACACATGGCTAAGTGCTTATCAAGCTGGCTGAGGTGAACCTAACACCTCTCCAGGAGGAAGCAGCCCAACCATTGTTCCAGCACATTGCACCCGTCTCACCGAGGCATCCTGCTGCTGCTGTGTGGATCCCAAGGGGGCCGAAGAGAGAGAGAGAGAACGAGGCAGAGGAGGAGAAGAGGGACTGATTGTTCCCCCGCTCAGACTATCCACAGATGGGGCTATACGGCACAGGATGCTTGGCTGTTTGCTTTAGAAAGTCCCAGGCGTTTGCTTTTTGCAGTCGTGGTGTATAGAATGCTCTGGGGGATAGAGGAGGAGAGAGAGTGTGCCAGTGGAGACAACAGCAGGAGGAAAGGGAAAGAGGGAGTGGAGCGGAGAGAAAGAAGGGAGAAAAGTATAGAAAAAGAGGGGACCTTGCCTAATATGAAGTCAGTGTGAATATAGTGTCAGTGCCAAGAAGGGAAGACAGATGATACAGCAATACAATGATAGGGTAGTTGGGGCAGAGAGAGAGAGAGAGAGAGAGAGAGAGAGAGAGAGAGAGAGAGAGAGAGTGCTCAAGTCCTCTCCCCTGTTTCCAAACAGAGACGTATAGAGCTGGAGATAATGGAGAAGGGAGGGAGAGTAAAGAGAGTAAGCGGGGAAAGGGAAAAGGGAAAGGGATGAGTCGCAGGGAAAGCCAGGCTGCATCCATCATGTGGTTTGGTGCAGAAGCCATTTGTACCTATTGTTCTCCATAATTTGTTTTTCTTAGAGCCTGCAACGGGAAGGGTGAGGGGGGGGGGCAAAGCTATAGCAAGCCATTTATTTTTGCACTAATTACATAAGTGAGACAGCATAATTAGACGTATAGCTAAATAGACAATAGGCTGCGGGGAGAGAGGCACATAAGGGAGATAGACAGGGAGGGTGTACGTGAATTCAAATAGATGAGAGGCATGGATGGGCCCTCTCTCTGTTTCACATTCACTTTAGTGCAAGGGAACATTTCTAAAAAGGAGTAAGAGGGGATGGAGTGGGATAAAGGGAGAGGAAAAGGATATGGGGGCGATGGAAACGGATAAAAGATAAGAAGGGAAGGAGCGAAAAGCTCTCTTCACAGGCTGCACTTTGAAAGTGTGGCCCCCGATGCTGCCGGAATAGTCACCTCATTTAATACACCTGCCCAGTGTGAGGGAGAAAGAGAGAGATATAAGTACAAGGGGATGTCGTCAAGAAAAGAGGCAAGGGGGCAAAATGTGTACAGAGGAAAAGAGGAGATCAGATCTCATTTCGGCATCTACAGATCAAAGGCAGAGAGTGGCTACAGAAAGCTGTGGCTTGTTTGGGGAGGGTCTCTGTCTGTCTGTCTGTGGGGTTATGTTTTGACCTGGCCTGATGTTTTTTTTCCCCGGCGCCATTTCACTTCAACACAGTCAGCCACATGCCTAACCCTCGGAAGGCATCACATAGGCTACAGGGCCTGGGGGGCGGTCTTTTTTTCTGGAAAGATCTGGTGACGTTTTCTGAAGTAGTAAAAAAGCTGGGAGTTCGGTCTGTGGTGTATAAGACGAGAATGACAAGTTGAAAGTTTGCTAAAACCACAACCTTAAAGAGGACCTATGATGCTTTTTGACTTGTATGACCTATAAACGTTGTTATGATGATTCATAGTCATGCTTAACCATACTAAATTATCAAATAATGACTTACATGCATTTCGACGTATTCCCTGCTGACCGTCTGGGGTGTCTGTGCAGAGCACTAAACACTATTCTAGCCAGTCGAGAAGTCACGTCTTCAAAGCGGTCTACCCTTTCATAATTTGTGACGTCGCATAAAAATTTGTGACGTGACCACGCGGATGTTTCCATGTATGGTAATGCTGTCACTTCCCTGTTCGCGTCTGCCTCGCGCCCTTATAGGTCCATGCTCGCGCTTCCCGTCACTGAAAGTGTTCCGGAAGGAAGGTAACCAATCACAACGGAGTGGGGTTTGCAGGAGGGGGGGGAGGGTAGCGGAGATGGCCGATGCACAGGCGGAGGGAGCGGAGATTGCCGAAGCACACACACTCAAGTGTTGACAGGACGTGCTGGATCGCCAAAATAAGAGAAAGAGCTTCCCGAAAATCTACATAGTTTTTTGTGATGTGATTCGTGTCAGGTTGCTCTATAGCAGTGTAAAACAAGAAATTAAGACCAGAAAAGTAGTATAATAGGTCCTCTTTAAGAAAAGAAGAGATTTTGGGATGTTTTTCAACTAACTGAAAAGAACCATGCACTCAGCTCTAGTGGATGTTGTGTGTTGTGTTGTGATGTGTGATGTTCGGCGTGTGTGTGCTAATGCAGTTGTGTGCATCTACTCAGGTTTGGTGTGTGTGTGTGTGTGTGTGTGTGTGTGTGTGTGTGTGTAGGCGGTGCGTGGGTGTGTTGAGCATGTCACCGGTCTTTCAGGGCAATGATAAAGTGGAAGATAAATAGGCACTTAATGAAGCCACTCAATCAGGAGCAAGTTAAAACAGCTGACCAAAGATTGAGGGGCAGTCGGCAGCCCGATTGGAGGCTCATTGAAGCCCGGTTGACAGAAGCTCTTGAGCCGTCACACTTCAGATTAACCATTCACTGCACCATAGAGCTCGTCCTAACTATCCTTCTTTTCTCTCTAAACAGTCCTCTGACACCACTATATAGTGGCCCAAGTCAACTCCCTGATTGTGCCAGGGAGTTCTTTAAAAGCCAATTTAAACTCAGTCCTTTGTTTAACTCCCCAGGAACTCAAAGCTGGGGCCATATTGTGTGTGTGTGTGTGTGTGTGTGTGTGTGTGTGTGTGTGTGTGGAGGTGGGTGGGTGGGTGTGTGTGTGTGTGTGTGTGTGTGTGTGTGTGTGTGTGTGTGTGTGTGTGTGTGTGAGTGTGTGTGTGTGTGTGTGTGTGCGCGCGCACGTTCTCTTTTGTGGGCTGAGGTTGAGGTTTTGTGCGAGCAGCCCTTTGAGCATGTGATGTTTGGTTAAAAAAGAACTCGGTGTATCTCAGAACTGGCACAGACTAGTTTGTTGGGTGAAAGCGAGGGTGCATGAGAGAAATCAATGGCTCGATTCAACCTATTTCAGCCATGACTGTTGCTGTAATGGTGTGGAAATGGACAGTGGTCATGTGGATCCCTTTTATACCTCCAGGCTTGGATCTCAACTGAAGCTCCGATTCATTTCCTCCCCAGCTTTGATTTAAAAAAGAAGAAAAAAAAGAAAAAATGCTCCGAGGATTTCAAAGACTCTCACATGATGGTGACGAGGGGAGAGATGCTTCCGTTCTTCTGAAACGGATTAGACCCCTTTGCTGCCAAGTTTGCCCAAGGACAAACATAACACTGGCCTGTAATTTTCCTCAACAAATAATGAGTCCTCTGGTCCTATCTGTCTTCTGGGCTTTGCCTCTTTGATCCCTGGTAATGTGTTAACGAGCAAACGGGTTCACGGAATGCCCATAAGATTGGTATGTGTATTTGCACGTACCAATGTCCACTATACACAGGTGTGAGAGTGTGTGCTTGTGTGTTTTTTCACACTTATTAATGAATTGCTTTTGACGCCCGCTGAGCTGACGATGGCCTGTCTCTACAGCAGGGCATTGCTTTTTTTTCTTCCCTTCTGTGTTGCCCTAAATCCACAGTGGCCCGTGCGCCCTCTCTCTCTCACACACACACACACACACACACTAACACATTAATGAGAGCGGTCTAATTAGTCCTTGTAGTTACATGCGTGGGACCAAGGAGACCACCAAAGCACCATTGAGAGTTGGTTGGACGTGAGGGGACCACTCAACCACACAGAGGACCCACACTGCAGCAGTGAGAAAGTTCACACATATGGGAGACCTGCTGGAACTCACACTCAAATTAGCATCCCGGTTAATTGGTATAGCAGTAAAAAAAACGCACTGGTCGTTATTTCACATATGTGACCACAGAGGTTCAGCTCTTCACCCACTCCTTCCAGTAGTGTACCTCTATGGGGTTGATGCAACAAAAAGTATTCATCCCCTCTCCCTCACGCCAGATAATGCGATCTGTTCAATATCAAATAATCTCTCCCAATTTTGCAGCCTGTTTTAACTTTATCGCTGAAACAGCTACCTCTAGGGGGATGAGCCCCGTTCCACCTTGTTAAAAAAGGGGGGGGAGGGGTTGAAGACAGGAGGAGATGTGGCCCAGGAAAGAGGGATGGCAAATATCTCTCGGAGGAGCGCTTCAAAAAGCCTCTGTTTGCTATTCTCATGGGCCTTATGTGAAAACAGCGAGCGAGTAGATTGAAAGAGAGGAGAGTAGTGGTGATATGGAGACACATAGAGGAAGATAAAGGAAGACAGGACACAATCTAAAGGAAAGGAGGGGAGTGTCAGTGATGCGGCTATGTGGTGGTACTTAAATTCTAGGGGCTCTAACTTGGGTCCCACAGCACTTAACATGCCCCTAGCCATCTCTCCTGGCAGTTAATTAGAATCCAATAAGGTTGCCGCCTGTTGGTCATTGTTCCTCCAGTTTGTTTACCCTTTGCAGAGGCTCCATTCGCTGCCTAATCTGCCGAGAAGCTGAAAGTCAATAGGTCAGGCTAAGACTCCAGAGAGAGAGAGACAGAGAGAGAGAGAGAGAGAGAGAGAGAGAGAGAGAGAGAGAGAGAGGATCTGGAGGGATGAAGAAAAGGGGTCATTTCTCTCTCTCACTCTCTCTCTCCTCTCAATATTTTTCTTTGCTGTTCAATTCTCGTTGTTGTTTTTCCCCCTCCCCTCCCTTCCCTTTTCCTCTCCTCTCCTCTTCTTTTCTTCTCACTTCTAATCCGTCCTCTTGATTGTTCTAAGCTGCTTTCAGACAGCCCCTGGGAGGGTAGAGGGGGTTTCGGAGTCTGTTTTAATTAAGATTTAAAAGACGACTCTCAAGAAAGAGATTTGAGATCAGGATGGACCGAGCTAAAGTAAATGCATGAAGGTATAGGACAGATTGTGTAGGCTCAAGACATATCAGAAATCAGTCAAAGAGTATTAAAAAAAGCTCTTATTTTTAGATGCACACGCTGCACACACCCACGCCTTCACACGAACACAGCCAGACTCCGAGGCATTTGAGTGGCTAAGCCAAATGGGATTCTTTTTTTTTTCATTTGTAATCAAGTGGCACAATCTATATGAATCGATCTCAACGTTCTGTGATTCATACCGTATCCTGCGAGGGTGATATGGGATCAGCGCTTTGCCAGCAGGCAAGCTGAGGGAGTTATCTCCACACTCTGTCTAATGATCGATCATCTCACCAGATGGGCTTAAGAGCATGTAACGCTCCACTTGTTTATCAGAGCCCAAAACCTGAGGCCCCTCAGTAGATGTGACCTGCACAGAAAGTCTTGTTTTGCAGACAGACGATGTGTTTGGAAAGGTTCAAAGTTAGCTTTAGTTTCCTGCGTAGTATGAGCAGCCATGTGCATGGCGGCTGAACTTATTTCCTTGTATAATATGGTTCTGTTTGGGTGGCAGTGTCACCACAGCTGAAGCTTGAGACGTTCCTGTTAGACACTTAATTAACAGTCTTGTCGCACCAGGACAAAAGGAGATTTCTTTGTTCAAGTCTGGCCATCCAAGATACAGCCACTTTAACCGTCCGGCATTGCTTTCTTAACACTTTGTTACTGCCGATGTGTGTGTCAATCTGTGTGTGTGTGTGTCACTGCAGACCAAGAAAAGGCACCTGCTCCTTGTTTTGGCAACAGACATCTGCCCCTATAGTACAAACCATACATTCTTCATCCAGAGTAAAATCCCAAAGAAAACACACCCCAAAAAACAGACTCCACAATGAAGTGTTTAAGTTCATCAAGCCACAGACTTTTGGGGCAGCCTGTAAGGTGTTAAAGGTCAGGCAAGGGTCAAGAGCCCAACCCACGGCATTCTAGGCCTTGATACATCCCAACACACTGCCACCATATGTCCACGGTTTCACAGTCAATGAACAAACCCACCCAGCATGACAAAGACCTATTCACACCCAGTTGACTCGGAGGAAATCTGCAATGCCATGGTATGATTAGGACAGAATGCAGCACTAGTCCAGCCAGTGGCAGTTAGAAAGAAAACAACAATAGAGTAAAAGATACAGAGAAGTAAAAGGGGTGTTAAGGAAAAGCGTGCATAAACAAAGAACTTTACAAAGCTCTTTGAGCAGATAAATGTAAGCATGATCTTGCCCCTCAGCTTGCTGCAGCTCCAGTGCTTTGCTTGCCTCCATCAAAGCCCCCTGAGATTCCCCCAGCACACTCTGCCTCCGTCACTCAAAACTGTTAATAAGGCCAGCAGTAAACACCAGGAAAGATATGCAGGGATGAAAGATCCCTTCTCTCATGTGCTCGCTTTGAGGATGTGTTTCCGGGTGCCAAGGGGAGAGAAAAAATGCAGCTTTATAGAGTAATGCTGCATTTTAATGGAAACAATAAACCCATCTGCTTATAAAATAATATGTGTTGTCCCATATCCTGTTGTTCAGGGGACTTTAGTCAGATATGAACCCCCCCCCCCCCCCCCACCTCTGGCAAGTTAAAGGTATGGAATGAGCCCATGCCAAAGAATAAAGTGTGTGGAGCTCCAGGGGGAGGGATATATCACACATACATTCTTTCACTGCAGCGATTAATATCCGGGAAAAAAAGGTCAAACTTGACTTGAAACGGTCCAGTATATCACAGTTACATTCGGAGCCTGCGTTTCATACATCAATCCCTGCTGTGATCTCTCATCAGCGTGGTCACACAGGAGAGACCCACATGGCACATTATCAAAGATTGATGGTGTGTCCTAGTTAAAGACAGGGGGGAGGAGAGATGACTGCTTAGAAGAAGGGAACTTTGCCTCACTTTGAGCCTTTTCAGATTTGTTTACTGTGGGTCGCGTGGCCTTTTATAGCCCACTGCAAACATCACCACTGCAGTTGGCAAATGTTATGGCAGGCTTCACTGCTGCGTAACCTAAAGACCTTACATCAAGATATATGGGGGAACTTGCAAATGCAGCATTTTGAGGTTAGTGCTCTCTTACACTATAAGCTCAAATTGAGGGCTGAGCCTGCCATCTCCTCCCATCCACCTCCTTCCCCAGCCTCCCCTGTAACAGGAAGACAAAACAAACTGACAGAACAAACAGGCAGATTACCCTAAATCCTTTTTTCTCTAGCACACAACCTAACCATCTCTTATACCCACTGTTCACCGTCATCCTACCCGTTTCTTGTTCAGAGTGCTTGCTTAATAATTAATTGATTAATTAGTTCGCTCATTAATTCATTAATCATTTATTCATTAATCATGGCCTGATTTTTCTAGAGGAAGCGGCACAATCTGAAAAAACCCTGACTTCACATTTCACTCTAATTATGCTCCTATTACTAATCAGCGCTTAAGAAAAGGAGTTTCAGGAAATGAGTTTCCCCCCTTTCCTTCTTTTTCTCAACACAAAGCAGGATGTATTGAGGTCGGCAGGTAACATTTTTTTTCCTTTCCCTTTCTTGTGTCCTCCCAGAAGCTCTTAGTCATCACTAATTTGAAAGGTTTGATTCAAGTAACAGGCAATCTGATGAACAGCATAAAAGTGTGACGTTAAATTAAAACTTGCCTTGTCTCCACCTCTAGATGAAAAGGGAACAGGAATTCTGGTCACAGACTAACCGCGAACATTGATTAATAAATGGCAATTTGAAGGCAGTTTGTAAGAACAGAGAGGTGGCAGCGTTGTGAATCACACACTTATTGTTTCCACTGGATCCCTGGCTCTCCGGGGAGAGGAGGTAATTTGTTTAATCGCCATGAGTTATGTTCTCTGGACAGAGCGATGGTTAGATAGGATAGTTCAGAAATGCCTTCTGTAATGCGGACTGCAAGTGAAAATGAAAAGTGAAAACGCTTTCAAACAGGTTTAATCGGAGGTGTTTTAGTATACCCTTGTGTCCGCGTCAGATGCAGAGAGTTCACGACACAGCTCAGCCCATTTCTCTTAAGGAGCTGCAGACAAAAAAAGAATTATGCATCAAATTAAAGAGAGCTCCAGTGAAATGGAGGCAAGTCGGGCATTAACCTCTAAGCTTTAAAAAGTACACATATTAGGCAACACTAATGAGACTCTCGTTGAGCTAGCTCTGTTTTACATTCAAACACACACAAAAGCACAGCTCTGATTTCAATGTGCCATTGCTGCTTCTGAATGAGGTTGTCTCTCTTATTCATCTCAACAGCAGCGAACACTACAGAGGAGAACAATAGCGTAGATGGCCCTTTTAATCTAATGAGATGCGTACATTTACAACATTACCACCCTCATTAAAAAATAATAATAATAAAGGGGAAAAAAAGTATTAATTATGAAACGCACTACTTCCTATCTTGAAGAGCCAAGGGGGTCTCCAATGGGCTCAATTAGGAAGAGTAGGCCGCAAATCCCTAGACTAAATTAATTGACACCCCAGGGCATTAGGCCCAGAGTTCCAGTACAGAATCTATGTAGAGAATTCCTTTGTTTTCCTTTCCAGCGCTTTTTAGAAAAAGCAAGAGATGGGAGGCAATTTTAACATGAGCTCTTTATTTTTGGATTGTTTTTCTTTTAAACCTTTTATTTATTTGTTTCATTTGCTTGTCATCATGGCTGCGGCAGCGAATGAAGAGTTTGACATTTAAAAGCCAAAATAGATTCTTCTCCCATCTCTGAGAGGCCATTCCGTCACATGTTGCACCCCATTGCTGCTCCATCCACCATGTCAGCTGTTATGCACACACACTAAACCAGGGCTTTTGCAAACAGCACAAGAAGTTAATGATTTAAAAGCACCGTAAATTATACTGAAAGCCCATCCATCCAAACACTGGTGAACTGAGGGGGGAGGGAGCCAGAGTCGGAAATTGGGATACAGGCACAGAAAGAAAAGGCGAGGGAGAGACAGAGAGAGAGAGTAGGGACAGAAGAGGGCTGGAACTGTGACACAGATCCAGCCAGCAGCTGTCTTGCAGAAGGAACACCAGGGGGTAAGCAGGAATGACACAAAATGACAAGACTAGCTCAATCAACATCTTGTCAACATGGCTGGCTGATGTGTACAGACAATTTCATACCGCCACCACCGACTCCCTCCCCTTTTCTCTCTTTTTTTATATGGCTTTTTATTTCCTGTCCTCCTGCCAGCCAGCCAGCCAGTCACTTGCTATCTGTCTACATGGAGTCAGTGCTCAGCTCTTTGGCTCTTGGCTTCAGAGTGGGGGGGTGGGAGCTGTTTTAAAAAGCTGTGCTGAAATTATACTCGGAGAGATGCTTCTGCCCACTAGAAAAAACCCTAAAGATATGGGACTGTGACAGTGAGCGTGCATCTGTGTGTGTGTGTGTGTGTGTGTGTGTGTGTGTGTGTGTGTGTGTGTGTGTGTGTGTTGTGCGTATGTTATTGTCGCAAGTGGGAGAAGACAGTATAAGAATGAGTGTATTTAAGGCATATTTCATGGGCACTGCAGCACAGTGGCTGGGTGAACCATTCACATCCACTCACACACTGACTATGTCACATCAGGACTCTTGTCTCCCCACGCCACCCACCCAGCCCCCCGCCCCCCTTCTCCTTGTATGCATACCACTCTATTACTCTATTCATTGCGTCTGCTGTAGCAGGTACCTGGGGAGACACTCTGCCACTGCTCGCCCATGCGATCAGCCTTGCCGCTGCCCCGATGTGAGCAGTGCCCCTATTCCAGCAGAGAAAAACCTTGTGGTGACAGCCTTGCAGACAGACTGATTACAGCGTTCCATCAATCCCCTCTCATGCCCTGCTCCTTTGCAATTGGATGCTGACAGGAGCCCACTTTTCCATTTTTACCTTTTTCTCAGTTTTTCCGGTCTTTCAAACATGTAGTAGAGTTTTTTTTTCTCCCTTTTTTCTTGCTGTACTTCCCACTACCCTGCTTTCTTGAGTGTTGTGTTGACAAGCTGACACAAACCCCTGTGATTTTCACACCAGGGGATGCACAGAGCAAGAGGTAAAAAAAAAAAAAAAAAAAAAAAGAAGGACAGGGGATACAGAGGAGGAAGAGGGAAAGAGATGGGGAGAGAAAGTGCAATGGAGAGGCTCGCAAGGGATGACAGCTGACACAGAGTCTGGAGAAAGTGGAGTGATGGCAGAAAGAGCCGTGGAGAAAGCAAATCAACAATTAGTAACACCTTATATAACTCTTGAGGGGGGGCTGCTTTGATTTCAGGGATCACGGTTCACTGACAGTGGGCGAACGAGTGATAAACAGAGGAATGAGAGGATGGGGCTGGATTGTGGAGGGATTCAGGAATGGAAGAGAGAATGCCCTGGGTCTGGGTATCAGCAGAGAAGCAGGGGGGGCCTGGGCGGATGAGCGGGCGCACTCTCCAAAAAGGGTTCTAGGTCTGAGCCAAGATTTTCACAATGGAATAAAGGCTGGAATGGGAGGCTAGGAGGATTAAACTCCAGCAAAACAGCTCTTAAAAAGCTGTTAGACTGCAATTTGGGCACAAAAAAACACAGAATGGGAGGAAAGATAGTGAGGCTGGGTGGGAGTGCGGCTGGAATGCAACGTGGGGGAGAAAGGATTTCGAGAGAGGCCGGCGCGCATTAAGGTGTGAGAGAGGAGGCCATCTGCAGAGTGGGGCACAAGCCGAAGCTGTTTGCCACAGTCCAAGTCAAAGAAAAACACAGAGGTTCTCACGCATGTAGTAGTGCATGTGTTGGTGCCATACTGCATTGGTTGGTGGGTGGTAGTTGTTGTTAGCCCCTTTAGAGCCCTTAGAAGTTTTGTTGGGAGTTATATTTTAATGAGCTTAGTAGCCAGAACATACATGAGATGGGTGCAGGGTCCCCCATTGGGAGATACTCTTTTAGGTTCCGCTACCTTAGCACTACTGTTTGCTTATGTATACACACACACACACACACACAAGGAGTGGAAGACAAAAGAGATTGACTCAAAACAAAGGGATAATAATTCCATACAGAGAGAAATGGAGCTTGCATTTTCCAGACCGATTTAGAAGCCTTATCTAGACAAGGCACAATGGATGGCATTTGGGGAAAGGGGTTGTTTATTCCAAGCATGACACTTTTTTTGCCAATTGCCTTGTTTTGTGCTGCGTTTTTTTCTTCTGCTTTCTTTTCTGTGTGTCTGCTTTTCCTCCTCTCCGGCTCTTATTGTGGAGGACTCACACACCAGCTGGGCGCAGGTTTTCTGCCTCCACCACCGGGGCAGAAATGCAAGTAGATATCGGGCGCTATTTTTTAACATTTTGAATTATTACTGCACAGAACAAATTGTCCAGTCAAGTCGAGAGCACTTGTATTTATAGACCCCACAGGACTTGATGTTGCACTCTTTGAACAGGATGGGAATGAGGACATGGAATAAAATCAGGACTAAAATAGAGACTCTCAGCTTGGAGCCTTTTAGAGTGAATGAACATTTGCAGTTGAGTGTCATTGTAAACACACAGGGAAATGGACAAAGTGCATCGCTTGAGCTGTTGCAAACAAGAGACTGATTTTATTTTTATTTTTTTTGAATGCTTGGTTACATTTTTTTTTTTTTTGCATGTTTGTTATTTCGCCAGATTACCAAAATGGCATAGCAGATTATGACTGTGGTGGCTTGATAATAAGTGCAGTGTACTGTGTGTGTTACATCCACATTTGATCTAAAGGTCATCTGGCAGTGCTATTATCTTTCTCAGTCTTTAGTATCATTGCCGGCACTTGCACATTCAAATTCTCCATATACATTACACACACACACACACACACACACACACACACACACACACACACACACACACACACACACACACACACACACACACACACACACACACACACACACACAAACTGGTTCAAACTAATTCTATCAAGGCAGATGTCCAGTGGTGGACAGATCATTGCTGACATCTGTCCATCTCTTCCTGATCCGTCCCGAAGTGAATGAATCCACATCAGTTCAGATGAGAGAGAGAGAGAGAGAGAGAGAGAGAGAGAGAGAGAGAGAGAGAGAGAGAGAGAGCAGTGCCAGGGTCAACGCAAAGCTCTTTAATAGGTTGTGTCCAAGTCGAAGAGGGTGTTATGCACTTAACTCCGACCATGTGATGAAAGCAGCAAAGTCACTGTCAAAGTAAGTGCTAAATGTGCCCTCCAGTGCCTGACAAGTTGCTTTCCCTATTAGGACTGCCCCACCCTCCACACACATTCACACATTCAGATGCACACACATACACACATTCACACACACACACACACACATTCACACACACACACGGACTTAAACATCAATGGCAAATTTTAGATTAAAACAAACACACACACACACACGCTTAGCTCACAGAACCGGGCAGAAATATTCACACATAAACTTAGCTCCATGCATCCATCGGCGTAAAATGATATTCCATTTTGAGAAATCCGGATTAAAAAGTAACAGGCTAAATGTGTTTTGACCTTGTTACTGGGGGATGGAAAAGCACAGAACGCATATATACACACACAAACACACACAAACACACACACACACACACACACACACAGACACACACACACACACACACACACACACACACACAGACACACACACACACACACACACTCATACAAGCGCATACACACACTCAGTAAAGGTAAGAACAAGAGTGAATGTTGGATTTTTTGTCATAGGGACATGTAAATCTCAATTTTAACTGCCTTTTAAAGTAACAATAAGCACACTGCATGTGGTCCAACTAATCTACACGGTACATACAGTATTTATCTGCATACATACATTCAAGACAACAAACATGGTGTAAGTGACACTGCAGCACACCAAGAACAAGCCTCTTCACAGCCTCAGCTCCCTACTTTTTTCTGGCTGCCTCTCCTCCACTGTCTCTTTGTATGGTTCTGTTCCTCCCTCTCTCCCAGCTAGAAATGTATTCATGTAATTAAGCTGCTAATACACCGTCAAAGAATTGTCTAATTCGGCAAGGAGGAATTAAAGGAATCTGGCATGAGTCATTAGCCAGTCGAGATGTTCTGTTGAGCATTTTCAATAAGGGATCTTGAGAGAGCAATGAATCACTCATACGGTGTGAAGACATTCGCTACAGCACATACGCTTGTACCATATATCTGTGCTCCTGCATTTTTATGTGTGAGCGCGCGTGGCGTTAATTGCCATATGCGAGCGTGAGAAATTGTATGTGGGTGAGGTAAAGAGAAACAATTCAATGCATGTAATCCATCTGAACAATCAACCAATGAAGTGAATTATTACCCATTGTAAACCTTTAGATACTCTGGGCCAGATACTTAATTGCAATCAATGTTTGAACTGCTGCGAGTACAAAGAGGAAAAATCCCCAACTCGCTCTGCGAAAAAGGGAGGGGGGCATATGAAAAAAGAAGCGCTCCATTGCTCATAAAGGCAGAACATTAGGGACAGGCAGGCAGACTGTAAAAACAGAATTTTCTGAAGGTATGGGAAAATGCCAGCCTCCACTAAATGCCTAATAGCCTGAGCTAGAAGACGTTTCACTTCTCATTGACGCTCTCAAATAGGCCTCTTTTGATCCACAGTGCGTGACACACATACAGCCTACCTGTTTGCATCCACAGCTCAATACGCCTTTCCAACACTTTAGAATTATGCAATGGGAGACGTTATTACAGCTGAGCTAACACCCATTGTTCTCTGATCTTTGTTTTTTTTCTGCTGGACTATCTATTAGCATCTATTATGGCCCAGATGGAGGGTGAGGGAGAAGTGGGGCGCATGTGAAAATAAAGGGGTTTTGAGGCAGTTGTTGAGAAGAACTCTGAGACGTGGTAAACTCACGTTTCTGATGACCTCAGTGTTTGGCGGCTTTAATTGTGCTGCCGGGTGAAGCAGGAGGAGGGGGGGGGGGCAGGGTTCAGTCCACGGTGCACCCTGAGATGAAGTGGATAATTGAGTGCGGAATAAACTCTGCCAACAAACCTTGGAAGCCCCCTATTCAAAAAAGAAAGAAAAAACTATAGAGCGGGGGCGGAGATGGGGAAAAAAAGAGAAAAGGGGTGAGAGCGAGAGAGAAAATCCCAGCTACCCTCTGGGGGGGAAAGCTGCTATTGAAAAGCTATTAAACTTGCATTTAGCAGGATTGATTGGAAATGAAGAGGCCTATTAAAAGAGAGGGACAAGGGGACAATAGCGCGTCTCTGGCCGCCGTATGTTGCCCTCCTTTCAGCAGCTTTTTTTACTGGGAGGGGGGGGGGGGGCAACCCTGTCTGTTTAAGCGCTCCCACCAAGAGAAGCAGTTCAGGGGGGGCTTAGCACTGCCTGAATAGAACCCTTTTTATCTTCCCCTGTCCCCCTTTCCCTTCCATTCTCCATTGAGCAACAAAGAAAAGAAAGAATGAGGGAGTTTTTTTTAAGTCCTCTTCCCGACGCACACAGACACTCCACTTAGATAACCAACCAACTGCCTCCACCTACCTTCCCCCTGTGGATTAGTTACTCTGGAGTGCTGCCATCTTCCCCCTGCCAGTAGGGTTTGTAATACTCCATCTTAAACATAGTGGCACAAACAGTTGGAAAACGTGGATCCCACATTCACGCTGTGTCTCTGTCTCATGTGTGTGAAGGCGGGCCAGCCAATCCGGTGAGACCGTGTGTGCCATACTTAAACACAGCGGCGGAACGGCGGCAGGTGTCTCCGCTGACTTACAGCAGGCTCAAACGGATGGGTCCTCCGGGAACTTTAATGGAGTTTTGATTGTTTAACATCCATTTTTACAAAAAGCATACTGAAAGAGTGGCAGGTTTTTCTCCCCAGAAGTGAGTTTGCTTCATGTCAGCGAGTGTATAACCATATGGTCTTGGAAAAAGAGTTAAATAAGTTATGAGGCGCAGCTGACTCTTTCTCTTCGGAGCCACATTTGTAGAAAAAAACATGTTCACAAATGCCATGCCTTGTCCATTCTTTCAGCATGTTTAAAAAAAAGGAGAGCTGACCGGTTCATGGGATTCTGCTCTCTTTCATGCCTGCTTTTTTCACACCCCTTACAGTGCAAAATTCCACCGTTCTCGTGTATACACCCCTGCTAGCACTGCAGAAACGTAGCCTACTGCCATTACATTCACGGGAATGCCATTAGCAGTATTCGGTGTACCTTTTTGTTTTTGATGGACATTGTGTGAATATCAGTCTTATTTGCCCATCTGTTGCATTAATACAAAGTGTGAATTCCAAGAGATGTTATATTCACTTTGTGCTTTTTGCTCTATGTTCTCCCATCAGCAGCCACCCAAGCAGCCTACTTTTCCCAGCAGCCCCAAGACCAAGTGGTTGTGTCTGGCCAGTCGGTGAATCTACCCTGTGTAATTGTGGGTTATCGGGGAATGGTTCAATGGACCAAAGATGGCTTGGCACTGGGCGGCGAAAGAGACCTACCAGGTACTATCACTGTCTTCTTTATATCTGGCTGTCTCATACCCCTCTCCTTTTCTCTACAACTTTCTGTGCGTGTCCCTCTGTCTCTGTCGGCCTCACCGCGATCAATGCCAGGTCTCATTAGAAACATAATGTGGGCATTAAAGTGTCCCTCTGTCAAACGTTGGAGTTTTACAAAAAAATATGTTTAAAGAGAACAATGTGCCGCAAACAGGTCAGCCACTGTGCTGCTACACACACAAGCTTTAATTTGTTGCTTCAGTATTTTAAGGTCTTGTAAGAAGGTAGATAATCAATTGGCTTTTGCTATGCGCTGACATTTAAATATGTGGCGGATAGAGAGAGAGTGGAGAGGCTTGCTCTTGACCTTAGCCACCCCATCTTTATTGTGTCTGTCTTTTAAAGGACAGTCTCCTCTTGCAGCAGCATGCAGTCCGTATACTCTCACCACGTGTTGAATTCCCAGCCTTCACGCTGCTCTGCTAACACAACGGCCCAATGCATGACCGGCCCAGTTTAGGAGATGCTGCTTTGCTTTTAATTCATGGCTTGCCTAGCCTTGCCACGTTTCCCTACTCCTTTGTTGATGGCACAAGTCTGTTAATTTTATAGTCCACCTTTCATTATGTGTTTGTTGTTGTTGTCGCTTGGTTTGTTTGTCTCTGACTCTCTATTCTCTGTGCCGGCTTCACGCAGGGTGGACGCGCTATTCCTTAATGGGCGACCCGCTATCAGGCGAACACAGCTTGCTGATCGATTCGGCAGACTTGGTGGATGACGCGGTGTATGAGTGTCAGGCTACACAGGCGGGCCTGCGCTCCCACCGTGCCAAGCTCACTGTACTAGGTAAGATACACAGCTCACGCATGATCTGCTCACAGCTGGCCCTAGTGACAGGGCCTGCAGGGGGGTGTCTTCATCGCAAAACACATGTGGCCAAATATTGAAGCACAATACACAAAACATAACCACATTCAAAACCCAACCTATCCTAGACATATACAAAAATACAAACAAAACACTATTCAGGTGATTTTCCATTTGTTAAGCAATCTCCTATGAGTCCTTAATATCCTCACTCAAAGAAAGCCACCCATTGTAAATCTAGTTTACTGTCCTGAAAGTAGAATTTAAAACCAAGCAAAGGCTCAGCCAAGAGATTCGGTAAAAAAAAAAAGAAGAAAAGGGAAAACTCTCTGCTCTTATAGCAGTAATCAAGACTGTGTGGACATCTGAGATAATTTGATTGCTGCTGCAGTCGCAAATGACTTGCGCAGTCGGTCTGAAAGTCAGGGTCTGCACAGTTAGCACATTTTACAGTGAGCCACAACATTTGTCAACCGCAAGGCGTTTTTTTACATTAACATGATGTGAGTGATGTACTTCTCCACACAGACATTAAGAAGTGGAGTGGGAGAGAGGGACGGGTGGTGAGGAGGAGGAGGAGGGCCAAGTCTTGTGGGAATTGGAATCGGCAAAGCACTGCTGGCATCTGGTGGCATGCAGAGGAATATCACTCTGTTAATTGGTCCTGTCAATTGTCCCTGTATTCACCTACAAGCGAGTATTACACAGAGAGAGAGGTGTAAAGTCACTGGTGCCCTTGAATCTTTTCTGTTACCACAGAGGTGTTCATTGAGGCAGGGTGACGAGCGACAAAAGGGTTGCCATGGAAAGGCAAGCAGATTATGGATCACAAGAATATGTAGGAACATTTCAACTAAATGAATAGACTCAGAGAGCTCACCTGTGTTCATCAGAACCCCATTATATGGTGTGTAGTGTCGCTGTCAAACTAGCACCGAGCTGCCCCAAAGCGGTTTGGTCATTACATGCCCACACACAGCCATAACGATGCCAGCAAAACAAAGTTGCTAAAACAGTTTTTCTACATTAAATCATTAAATGCACTCTGAATGACCTATAGGCGCATGAAGCGGGAGCATTTTATGAATTTTATAAACATACAAATGAATTCAGGTGCACCGATCAGGAACCTGCTGCGTATGCTTATGTGGGGACATAAGGAGCGCTAAAAAGAGTAAGGGGGCTTTTTCTGTGTGTGTTTGTGTGTGCGTGTGCGTGTGCACAACATGCCTGTGCGTGTGTGTGTGTGTGTGTGTGTGTATGTTTAAATCAATGTGGCCAGATGAGACCAAAGCAATCCTGCAGTCAAAAGAGTCAACGGGCGGGAGTGCAGTCAGGGGAATCGGCATGGAAATTAAAATCACCTAGCACTCGGATTCCATTAGTGTCCGTGCTGCGGCGGCGGAAGGACCTCTGACAATTCAGATACACACAGTGAAATTGGTTCGTGTTGGGAGCGAGAAAAGGCCAGCACAAACCCCCATGTTTACGCCTTCTGTTATTGGTTGGGGAGAAAGACGCCTTCATCAGGGGTTGGCACGCTTGGCTTGCCAGTGGCGCGTGCGAAACCATGCAAATAAATGAACAAATAAGCAATTCGGTTGAAAACATCACTCTGCAACAGTAAGAGCAAATAGACTCTAGAGTAATAACGCTAGTTCCCCAGAAAGGAAATAAATAAGGTTGAGTTTTGTTTTTTTTGGTACCAAATGACAACTGTTCCCTGTGTTTGTTTCCCCATGTCTGAAAATGACACCTTGTTAAACAGACACAGCTATAATCATAAGATAGTGTTTGCCTCTTTGGCTGTTGCGATATATATTGATGCTGAGCTAAGAGCAACAGCAACACTCAATATATCAGTATGACTTCTTTGTAACTCTGTACAGGCCCGGAGCTATAATGAGTTTTTCTTTTTTGTATTGAATTGTGTGATTGTTTTTTTTTTGTTTTTTTTTACAGTTCCTCCTTCAGACCCTGTGGTGGAAGGTGGACCCGTGGTTCGTCTCAAGGCCCACACAGCGCACAACCTCACCTGCAAAGCCTCAGGAGCCAAACCTGCTGCTGAGATCACCTGGTACAGAGATGGGGAGGTCATGGAGAACGCAATTTATTCCAAGGTATACAGTCAGCGAGAGCAGCAGATCTATCGCCTGGCATTATCATTTAATAACTTTAACACCTACACAATATTACAAAACACAACAGTGGGCATAAATAAATTCCTTAAGCTATTCAATGTAGAAATATTTTCTCTTAGGGCATAATGCTCCTCTTTTTTTTCTCATCTTTATTCCATGCTCTTGCAGTTTTTTTTGTTGTAGCGCCATCCTACTCTCTCGCACGATTTGTTCACTCACTCTTTTTCTGCAGTCCCCCTCCCATTTTCACTCATGCCTGACCCCCCTCCCCGCACACACACACACACACACACACGCACACACACACACACACACACACACACACACACACACACACACACACACACACACACACACTCCCACTCCCTAAAAAACCCTCCACCCCCCTGTGCTCGCTAATGCAGCGACACTACAGCATAACTGGAGCATGCCAAAGCTCAGACAGGCATGAGTGTTTCATACAGTGGAGTTTCTGCTGAGGAGAAATCACCCACAACAATGCAGAAACACAATGGGGGGATGCGCCGGAGCGTAAGCCGGCCACGGCTGGGAAAGTGTCACATTTTTCATGCTCCCTGACCACGCTAAATGCCGCTAAACGCCACATTTAAAGGAGGGGAGAGCCCGCAGTGGGAAGGGAGGGATGAGCATCTGAGGTGGGAGGAGGGAGAGGAGAGGAGAGAAATGGAGAGGAAAAGAGGAATACAGGGTGAAAAAAGAATATAGAGAGATCTAGTGAAAATGCTTTGTGAAAAAAACAGGGAATTTACAATATTAGGAAGTGAGACTAGGGGGATTAGAGAGAAAAACGTGGTAAAAGAAGGGACATCTGTGATTTGATCTAGCATCAAAATGCTTTTTGTGTGTCTGGATAAGGAAGTGGAAGCCTGCGTCCATTGGCAGTCCAGGGAAAAGGCTCAGCTTGCCCTTGCTCTTTTTTTCAAATTTGTGCAACACCTCTTCCTCCCTATACTGTCACCCCTGAAAAAAAACAGACACACAGGCGCCCTGGCCATCACAGTTTTTATTTTTGCGCTCGTGTGCATGAGGAAGAGAGGGGAAAAGTAAGAGAGCAGTGAGCCATATCCTCAGAATCTACACCTTTCCTCACTTAGGCGTATTGATTTCTGTGAGCAGTAAATAGATTTAAAAGATGATGACAAACAACGAGCGCTGACGGGGAACACTCTCAGAAATGTGGGAACAGCACAATATCCCCTACTGCATCATAAAATATATGATTTAACTGCCATGCCAAAGAACGGGGGATGGCAATTTTAATGCATCACACATGAAAAAATAAGACCTGCTGCAGTGTCATAGAGATATTCCAAAGTGGTGAGAAATGGCAAGTGACTTGGGCAATGGGCAACACTGAGCTGAGCTTCCGTTTCTACTCCATTGTTCTAACAGTTACTATGCATTTTGTTATTCCACAGACACTGTTGGAGGATGGAAAGAGGGAGTCAGCTGTCAGCATGCTTCCAATCATTCCTGAGGATAGCGACTCTGGACGCACCTACACCTGCAGGGTTCTTAACCCAGCCGCCCCTGCTGGACGACAGACATCCGTCACTATCAATGTCCAGCGTGAGTGTCACGGCATTAGCCTTTGTATAAAGATTCGCCTGAATATCACAATACATTGTTGCAGAGAACATGCTTTCTACGGTATAACCCATGAAGCAAATTTTACTCCTTAAAGCACTGTTTAAATATCAATAAGATTTCAAATCCCAAAGAATTGTTTTTCCGTGTCAGTAACAGAACATGTTTTCTTTCTCACAGACCCTCCTTCAGTGACACTATCAGTCCAGCCTCAGACTGTGACTGAGGGAGCCAAGGTTCTCTTCATCTGCTCTGCTTCGGCTAATCCCGAAATCACTGGATACAGGTATCCATCCTTTGCTTTAATCTAATAAACTCAGAAATTCAGAGCTTGCCACCATATAGACAGGCATGCAGCAAAAAAAAAAAATATATATATATATATAGCTATAATAAAAAGAAAAGAAAAAAAGATGACGATACAGTACCACAGTAAAGATTCCATCCAGAAAAGCAGAACACAAGCATGCATGTCTTTCTTAGATCCGCTGGGTTAAACGCGGGCTGCTTGATTGGCAGTGTTTGATTATGACTGGCACAAGCCATGAATCAGCTAATAGCCACTTTGATACGCACGGCTAAGTACTCTTCCTGAACTAATGCGACTGTAAAATGTGATTATTCATCCCTCCCAGGTGGTCTAAAGGAGGAGTGCCTATGTCTGAAGCAAACGGGGACAGCCTGGAGGTGACGGTCGACTACTCTTACTTCACAGACCCCGTCTCCTGCGAGGTGTCCAACTCTGTGGGCAGCACCAATGTCAGCACTCTGGTCGATGTCCAATGTGAGTTTAACATTAGGCTAAACATTCTACCGAGATTTCTCTCTAGGCTTTTCTTCTTTTTTCCCCGTGAAAGCAATCGACTATTGATTGTAACCAAGCTGTCTTGTGTTGCTTTCATCGTATAGTTGGCCCCAGACTGCTGTCGGAGCCAAAGCCGATGACGGTGGATACCGAGATGGATGCAGCCTTTACTTGCGCGTGGACTGGAAACCCTCCTCTGACCCTGGCCTGGACCAAGCAGGGCTCCAGCGTGGTAAGGGCAACAAACACATCAAGTGTAGTCGCCACTTTATTTTGATGGCAAAGGTGTGGTTTCAAATCCCACCCCTCAACACCAACCCCCTCCTGAGAGAAACATTCACACATGGCCTTGAGGCATGAATCCCTCACACTTTTCCCCCCACACACATTTATTTTTTTCTCAGTCCGAGTTCTCAACACCTACTCTCTCTCTCTCTCTCTCTCTCTCTCTCTCTCTCTCTCTCTCTCTCTCTCTCTCCACGCTCCCCAAGGGCTAAAGCCTCTGGCAGAAAACTGTCTGTCCACTGAAAGATTCATACAAGCATCATCAGGGCACATAATGTGCTGTCGTGGGTCTCTAACTCAATCAATCGATCAGTCAGTCAGTCAGTCAGTCGACCAGTGCACCGAGGTGTGGTTGAAACTAACAGAATAACAACAACTGCCTGGCCGCGTGCAACCTTTAAGAGCAGCGTCTCTGCCCTCTTTTTAGACATTAAAAGGGCCTGACTGCACTTGAGTATCCATTTCCTTTAAGTAAATTTCATCGGTGGAACAAATGGGACGTTTCCACCCTTCACTTTACATCATCCTGGTAAAAGTGTTTCAGCTTGCACACCATCAGTGGTGGGTGTGTGGGGGAACATCCCATAGGAGCTTCTCTCCTGGCAACTAATATCATTGCTGAGGCTGAGGCTTGAGAAAAACACCACCGGTAAAGAATGCCGTGCGATGCTGTCATTTCGGAGAGTGAACGCCCTCAGCTCCCCTTAGGAGGAAAAACTGTGCAAGGCATTTTTCTAATCTGCCCACTTGCCACTGTCCCCCTCACACAGCCACGAGTAATGGATTAATTGGGTTACTCCATAAGTGTGTTGAAATAAAAAATTGGACGGAGCAAGGGTGGGGTGGGGGGATAGAGAGTGCGGGATAAAGGGAGGGGAGGAGAGGTTGGAGTGGGGGTAAATGGATTAATCACAGCTTGATGGAATGACAGGATCAATGAGCTAAGGAGTGAGTGAGTGTAGCGGCTCCAAAGGGCTAGGGCCCACTCACACCATGCTATGCACCGTATCCGTCCCCGTTGTTTAATTACAACAATCTCCCCGGCAGCACGGTCGCTCAGCGGTGGCTGGAGTACTTAATGCTGTGATTAAAGCTCTTCACAATGAAATTAAATCAAAGCGCTAGCATTCGTTACAATGGTCAAGCCCACCTCGGCGCTGCCTCCACAATGGAGTGAGCCACTGATAAAGGTCCCGGTGTCCATTGTGTATGTGCCTTTTTTTCTCTTCCCCTCCCCACCATCGCCTGCTGGCTCTTTCTCGCTCGTCCACTCTCTCTAACACATCCTTCTCACTTGTCTCTCTTGGATTTCTCACTATAGGTGCTCAGTAATGGTAACACCTTGCAACTGAAGGGTGTTACCCAGGAGGATGCTGGAACATACACCTGCAAGGCCATCGTACCCCGCATCGGAGTGTCAGAAAGAGAGGTCACTCTGACTGTAAATGGTGAGTGGGCTTCTTTTCAGAATGTACAGGTTTTGCTACTAGTGAAGTTTGGACTTATTCAATGATCTCATCTGACAATTTGGTATTGATTAATTAACAAACGTTCTTTTTCTTTTTTTCCCAATTCTCTGCTCTGCTCTCTCTCTGTCTGTCTTTCTTCTTCACACCAGGCCCGCCTATCATCACAGCGGACGCCACGCAGCATGCTGTCAAACACTCCAAGGGCAAGCTGGAGTGCCGGGTGGGAAGCAGCCCCCCGCCTGATAAGATTGTGAGTGAGCCCTTTTTATTTGTGTTGTGCGCCGCTATTTACTTCACTCCAAATTTCTTCCTAGCCTAGCCACGCCCATGTGGAGAAAGGATCACTCAGTGTAGATTTACCCCCGACCTCACTTTCACACCTTCAGACCACCCCAATGAACACATCATTCTCAAACTGTAGTTGCACATACGCACATTGACTGGCGGCATAGTCGTCTTAGGGGGAACCGTGGGAGACAGGCTTCTCTGGCCAAACCGCATTCAATTAGCGGCCCGAGAGAGGCATCACTCAACTGACCTCCGTTGAACTCCTGAAAGTACCTTGACTGGAGAGATGGTAATTAGGGTGTGAGGAGGAGTGAGAGACAGGTGCCCTGCTTTGGCCCCTGCGTTTGAGACACAGCCTCATTTCATAGAGCATGCTATATACCTAACCCTCCTTAGGCCTCACCTGCAGGGCAGACGTGGGAGGCAGCTTAATACATGAGCCCTGTGAGCTGTGGCAGGCACACATCTTATAGAGGTCAGAATGAGAGAAAGCAGAACAGCAAGGGGAGAAACTGGTATTCTGGTCAGTGGCAGGCAGGCAGGCAGGCAGGCAAGGGATCTGAGGATAAACAGCCATGCCGCGCCTCTTCTTTTCTAGAATTCTTTACAGAGAAGAACTGTGACTAAAAGTCCCTCTGTTGTCTGTATTCTCTTGTTCCTCTCTCTACAGGTGTGGACCTTTGGAGAGGTGAGCCTGTCCTCTGGTTCATCCGGCCATTACTCAGTGCAGACAGTAACCAGCGACCACGGTGTGCTGTCTACGCTGGTGCTGTCGGAGACTCTGGCACAGGACTTCCAGCTGCGCTACAACTGCACCGCTTGGAACCGCTTCGGCACGGGCACCGCCCTGGTCACACTGAAGGAGCAAGGTACACATACACTGACTGGAAAGCTCTCTCTCTCTCTCTCTCTCTCTCTTTCTCTCTCTCTCTCTCTCTCTCTCTCTCTCTCTCTCTCTCTCTCTCTTTTGGTTATGCTCTCAATCTCTTGCTGTGAAAGGGGCCCAGCCGGATTGTCCCGTTGCTTGTGCTTATCTTAATTATACTACCCTAATCGATATGATTTAATCAGCCGATGGTTTCCTTTTAATGAATATGTTTGCCCCATAACATAGATATTGATTGGGGACAAAAGTCAATTAGAGGAAGCCACATGTGTTTGCGCTTGGACTCATATTCTCTATCACTGTCGGTCTCGTGCCAAGTTCTGCATCTTAGGCTGGAGTGAGTTAAGTGATCTTAAAGAAAGGCGCTATAGTGCTGCCACACGGATGCTGGTAGGAAATCCTTTGTTGCAGTAGCAGACACCAAAAATAAGGCCCTCTCCGGTAATTTACATCAACGTAGCAAGAGTGGGGTCCCCAGAGGAATGGGCAGCGGTATCTCCTGGAATCTCTAATTAGATTACTGTCTGTTGCTTCATTGCATGTCAGGCCTTGTTACCCTTCTTTCAGAGAGATTAGAGACAATAGCCAGGCTGCGGGTTGTCGGATTGCCCACGAGAGTACACGCTAGCTGTGAGCTGGGACAGGGCTCTACTGCAAATACATTTATATAAGCACTGACGTTTCTGGGATTAGCAAGACAAATGAATGGATCTCTTTCTTTTCTTTTGCTCTGATCTGCAAGTTGTAGGGGGCTGACACTGACTGTCTCTCATCTCATCCCTTTCCCCTTCTCTTGACAACCATCTACCCCCACCCCCTTCTATCACTGTTCTTCTCACAGAAGCGCTGCCTATGCTGATCATTGTCGGCGGAGCAGTGGGCGGAGGCTGTGTCCTGCTCATCTGTGTCATCACCCTGGTCTCCCTCTGCTGCAGGCACACTGGCAAAGGTGAGCTCAACGGTCAGTATAATGGGCAAGAGGGTCAAAAGCCAATTCCTAACATCGAACCGATTTCAGTCTTTTGTTAAATTTTTCGGTGCAGTTTAATTCTGTGTTTGAATAAAAATGTCTGCCTGCTGATGTCAATTTGTTTCAATCCCCGCAGGTAAACGGTGCACTCGTCTCTCCAAGAGTGACATCAGAGTTCAGATTGTTCACAGTGATCACAACGCTACACGTGGCAATGATGATGAGGAGGATGTTAAAGAGCCCATGGTAATTTATTTGTTGACTGACAATGTCATGTTATACTCAGGTGTTTGTTTATTTATCTATTTTTTTTTTATTCAAGTGAGGTCTTGTTCATCCTATTAATTCTACAAAAACATATTTTTTGTCGGATTCCCTCAGGCCCCAAACAGCAGCGAGTCTCCTGGGACATCGCGCACAGAACACAGCGACCTCCTGGAAGAGGAGGAGGATGAGAGATCAGACGTCAAGGTAAAATATTTAAATACACTGGCAATAGCAATAGAATGCATTGTTTTCATCCGTTATGCATAGCCTCATATGGAACACTTTGCAATGTTCATGAGTTTTTTCCCCTCTGATCTGCCCAATAGGATCCCACCAATGGCTACTACAATGTCCGTGGCAATGAAGACCGCAATATCCGCAGCAGTGGATTCTCTGAGTATGTGCCCAACACTCGTCCCGTCTACACTCCATCACAGCTGCCCTCCCCCAGCCCTGTGTACGGTCAGCAGGCCCCCCAGCCTCGTGTCTATGACTTCTCCCACCGATACGCCACCACCACAGCGGGCAGAACCGCATATGAACAGCAGCAAGCGGCCCAGCAGCAGACCGCCCAGCCAGCCAGCATTTATCCCACTGATCCTGGCTACAGCGGCTCTGCTTACCTACCGGCAACCTACGGTCGCGCCTTCACCAGCTACGTTAAGCCTGCTTCCTATGAGAAGGTGGACGCTTACGACCAATCAGATCAGGCCAGCAAGGTCTCCAGCTCATCTCGCTTCTCCTATGCCTCCTCACAAGTGTCCTCCCAGCAGTCTGACTATGGCCGGCCCTCACAACGTATGCAGACACATGTCTGAGCAGAAAAAGGAAAATTGAAAAAAAAAACTAAGAGTACAGGAGGTGTGAGTAGATAGCCATTGGTCACCTCCACATACATGTGTGGCTGGACTAACATGAACAGAGACTTTCTTTACTCAGAAGGTCTTTCAAGGACATGTATGGACTATACGGAGGGAGTCATGTGATTTAGGTTATGGAATAACCAACCTTCATTTGTTGTGACGGTTGGCAGGATGCTAACTGTAGAGCTTCAGAAGTGGAGTATTCAGCAGATTGTGATGTTCAAGTCAAACTTTTGATTACAGTGTAATACCTCACCAGGTTATCTCTACATGATGACCACCCAAACCTGTGGAGATATTCTGTCAGCGCAAGGGGCCAACTAGAAAATCAAATCAAATGCTTCTCCTGAATTTGGGTGGCCAAAATGACTGGGGTATCTGTTAACTTGCCTTCCAGAGTGTACTTTTTTTCAACGCTAAATGTCTTTTGTCAACGCTTAATGTCTAACATGACCTCTGACTTACTTTGAAACAAGATATGACAAGCTAAGACATATTTGAGGAAAAAAACAGATTGGACAACCTACTGTTGTCTATCATTTGGTGTTTTGTTGGCATGCGGACGGAGTTCTAAGCACATCTGTGTCTCTATCATCAACAAAAGACTGGGCTATCCACAGAGATAGACATAAACTATTCTGCACAACAGGCTAGCTCTACTGACCAACAAGTGCTACAGGCACTGTACTGTATGAAGAGTCTAATCAGTGGTGGAATACTTTCAGCCTGAGCTGTATTCCTGGAGCTTCTTCTGATCATAACCCTAACACGTTTGACTAAGCAGTGTTGCTCCCCGGTGGATTAAAGAGGGAGATATGAAGAGAATGTGTATGATAGCCTTCATTGTAATGGAGGACTATATGTTAACTGTATGTTGTACCAAGGCGGACACGTTAAGGCCATGAAAACCCAAAGATGGTGATAATTTTATAGGGGGAAAACGGGATGAGACTGTCCTACTCCTGGTACTGTTTTCTGCTGTGTTTTCTGATTGTAATATGAAGAGTAGACTATTACCAGAACAATCAAAAGTGGTGGTTGGGAAAATGGTGGCAATCTTGAACTTTGAAATAAACTTGAATGCAGCGTCAACTTCAGCTGGCTCGGGTGGGGAAAGAAGTGTAAGGCAGACCTAACGTGAACCACACATTCTCAAGTTTAACAACTCAATCAACTTGTCTCAATATGTTTACAAGAAACAGTACTACCCTGAAACACTAAGTATCTGTACAAATGGCTGAGCCCATACTTTCTCTCTGTTGCATGCAAATACTGTGTCTAGTGAAAACCTTCAGCGTTTATATTCATGTCCATTTCATGTTTGAGACATTCTGCATCCGGCCCAGTTGCATTCCAAATCCTGGTTGTTTCAATGTGGACGCCTGTACTGCCATTTGTCTAAAAAGCTGTTACAAGGCAGCCTGATGAGAGAACAAATGTCACTTAAAAGTGAGGAGGCAAACATCATCGCTTGTCTTTATTTTTATATTTTATATAAGCCTTAATGTACAGCGTGTAAGCTGCTTTATTGTAAATGATCTTTATATACATATGTATCTATCTTGGTTGAGATTTTTTGGGTCCACAATTGTTTCTTCTCAAAGTTGTTCATCAATCATTGAATGCAGTTACTATGCTTTTTTTGGAACACAACTAATTGCCATTTGTTTGTTTTTGTTTTATTTTAATTTCCTTTAATAATGTATTCAGAATTTTATTTGCTAAAAATGAGCTATCGTTGCTTGTACCTTTGTACACATATTTATATTTAAATAAAACCATTTCCGATAAAGAACCGGCTGGTTGTGAATCTTGGAAAGTTGGAACAGTGACAAACGAATCTTCCCATGTAGCAACAATGATGAATACATAAATTAGCAGCACTGTCTATGTTGGTTTTCCTATTCCCCCAGTGGTGTGCTGCCTTTTAATGAAGACAGATGAGATAGTAAAAAAAACCCACTGCATGTGTCTCTCCACCTCCCGATGTCAACATGCCCATCTCGTAGGGTAATAGGATAGAGCTGTGACAAAGGCAGGTATTATTTGACAATACGATTTCATCTCGTCACCTCTGTTCCCCAGGTAGGCACGCTGCTCACGACGGGGAGGAGCGCTACATGCTCATTACAATTCTGATGTGAGAGAGGACAAGGTCTCCAAAGACGAGCATTTATTATGCACAGCCTAATACAAAACGAGACCTCATCCAAGACAAATGAGACAGGTGATGCAATTAGGCAGAGAGGAATCCCATAAAAGATGTTTATTATAAAGACTCTTTCATATAAAAACAATACACAAAAAGCACACAAAGAAAAGCTGTAAAAGTTTGTCCTTAATCCAAATCATAGTCACAGTGAACAATGGTTATGAGAATATATTATAGCTAAAGGTTGTGGCATATCCCTACTTTGTGGAAAATAACATTTCATCTGGGATAGTTTTCTTAATTCCCCCTGCCCCCCCCTCAATAAATAATACTTTAGTTTCCTTGACTTGTATATAGTATTTCCAGAATATATATATATTCCAGAGATTTTGGCCAACAGAGTAAAACTCAACTAATTGCTCATTGCTTTGGCAACTATAGGCAAAAACCCAGTGCTTTGCTTTGGCTCTCAGGTGTGTGTGATTGAAGACGCCAATCACCATGCGCTTAACTAGAGACCTGTGCAAAAGCCAACTGGATTGTATCCTCTTCATCCTCCCCTTGCCCCTTTAATATCACATTTAGGATAAAATTTACAGATCAACCAAGGCAAGTAAGCATCTGTAAATATGCAATAGATGTAGTGATCTAGGAGCCGTGCTCACATCAATAACCACTTAAAACAATTTGAACATCACTCCAATCTCAGATTCAAAACATTCTTCAAGGAGCACGCTGGTGTTTTTGCCTGTTTTAGCCCATAGACTATACACATCTGGTACACTTAGAATCCCTGCAGGCCATTTTCCAAAGCAAACCACAGGCTTTTAGATTGATTAATGCCTTTTCTACCATCCAGGCATGTTCTAGTTTTCATTCATTTTAGTATGATATGAAAATGCTCCTTTCCTTTTCGTCTTAACTTAACCGACTTTGTCTCGCTACTAAGTTACGGATAATAAAAAAAAAGGAAACTAAAGGCAAACCAGTAGAGAAGTAGATGAAATGCTTTAATCAATTTAAAAACCTATACGCAGTGCTTTGGAAAATTAATCAGCATTTATGTACGAGTGTTTTATAGCAAGTACGCTGGGAATGACATTATGGTCCTTACATACAGATAAATAAAACCCCATATTTAAAGCAATCAACAGCATGTTCCCCCTGGCACAGTGCAACATTCACTGCAGCCCAAAAGGCATCTCACCCATTTAGAAATATACAATACTTAAGGCTTAAAAACACATTAACTTTTTCAGGAAGGGATATTGTATTAAGAAACACACTTAAAAATAATCTGTAAAATGGTCATATTCTACATCCATCTTAAACATTTACATTGGGACAATATTTACCAGAATATGCCCATTTTATTATTTGTAAAACGGTTTAATTGCCAGTTTACCGTGACAATATTGATGGTGGTAAGAGACAATGTGCTGACGAATGCCTTTTAAAATCTATATAAAATGTGTGTGCAGGGAGTGGGGAAATATGGAGTTGGCAACCAAATAATGTGCTTTCATTTGAGAAGCTGAGTCCGTGCAACGGCATCTTTGGTCTGTTGCTGAATTTAAAATATAAATATATCTGGGAGACTCGTCCTGAATCGGACTCAAATGTTCCGTCTCCGTTATATTTTTAAGCACGTTGTCTTTGTTCCAAGCTCTGCATCCCTTCCCTTGTTCCTTAAAAAAAAAAAAAAAAAAAAAACATCAAATCCCGGTCTCCTTCTTGATCCAGTCGACTAGCTTGGTGACGCGCGAGTAGACACCGGGCTTGTTCCGGCGAGCACAGCCCTCGCCCCAGCTCACGATGCCGGCCTGGAACCACTTTCCATTCTCCTCGAAACACGACAGGGGGCCTCCGGAGTCTCCCTGGTAAAGGACGGTCAGAGGGGCAACAGTTTTTAGATTGGGAGGTTTGGATGTGAGAATGGGATAATTATCTATGGGGGGTGAAAACCTACATCCTCCCCTTTGGGCTGGAGAAGACAGGTTGCACAAGTCTCACCTGGCATGCGTCGACTCCTCCAGCCAAGAATCCACTGCAGAGCATCCTGGAGGTGACTTGGCCCTCTGTGACTATGTTACACACCGTGTCGTTGATAATTTTCACCGACGCCTTCTGCAGCACCCTTGCCTTCACACCTGTAAGAGCAAAGACAACCGGGAGGGGGTCAGCGCTCTGCCACGTGACCTCTGTGTTCGTCAGCGACATCAAAAGGTGTTAATGGGCTAGATTAGTGTTAGCTAATGAAGGTTTAAGAGGCTTCCCAGGAGAGCCCACGTCTGTCTTGATATATGGATATGGAAGAGCAGCTTAATGGAATAGAGCAGATTAGAAAAAAAAGATGAGAGGGAAAAAAAGGAAGGAGGGTTTGAGTGGAAGAGAAGTATGTCATGATGGGGGAGAGATAATCAAATGGGAGGAACATTAAAGAAAAAGGAAGAAGAAGGGATGAAATCACAAGTAGATGAAGGGAGGGAGAGAGAGAAGATGAAGGACGAAAAAGATGAATGGGGGTGGGGGAGAAGAGGGATGGCTTATTTTGATGCAATATGCAAAAATAGGCAATTATGTAGAGTGGGGCACCCTTAATTGAGGAATAACAGTATAAATATTCAAAATGTGTATAAAAATCAGTTACAGTGTAGAAACAAATAAATGCCTGGATGTCTAACTCAGAAGCACCAGTTCCTGCATAATAATACCTCCTTCTCGGACCAGGCCCCAGCCTGTGACCCAGCAGGACATGCCAGCAGTGAAGACGTGGGTGGGAGAGGGTAGGCAGATGGGTTGAATGCGGTTGGTGAACTCCAGCGGCTCGCTGAGCTCCAGCAGTGCAACGTCATAGTCAAAGGTCATTCTGTTGTAATCTGGGTGGGAGATGATCCTCTTCAGTGTGCGCCGCTGTACGCCCTCCTGCTTGAACTGGTCCTGCATGCCACTGTAGGTTTGCCAGCTGCTTGCAATGTGGTTCCTGTGAATGTGCATCATAGGAGCAAAGGTTATGAATATGTTCCCTTACACAAATAAAAGCCAAGGTAGGTGGAAACAATATCATAAGCATGTGTCCAATTGAGTACTGGTCACATAACAGCCCTGCTAACATTTGCTACTATATGTCTGCTGAAAAAAAATATATATATTATAAGAACAGTAGTAAGCAATTCAATATAACACCAAGCAATTCAATATAACACCCACTGAACATTATAAACTACAAAAGATAGCATTCGTCACACTTTTTTGGGGATGAAATTGCATTCTACTTTGTACAAAAAATAGAACAAAATGACATACTTCTTAACTTCTAATGATTTAGGACGGGAAATAAAACGTTTCTAGTGGCTTTTAAGTAATCTGGAAAATGGGCTTTGTGTCTAGCAAATATCAACATCAATTGTGAATTTGTGAAAATGAACACATTCCCTGCTCAATAACAATAGAGGTGTCTAAGGTCTTACAGCATGCTTATTGCTCCACCTACAGTTCACCCTGATGACTACAGCTCCATCCTTTCATGGATGAGGTGTACATTTAGCATCCCCAAATGGATTTTCTTTCTTAATTAACTGCATCATCAGGGGCCTATTGTTAAGACTGTTGCATTTTGTTTACACATGGTTCACTCTTGTGCACATTTCCCAGCAGAATTAATATGAAAATAATGCATAATGAGTAGGGCTGTCAAATTAACGCGTTAATTTCGATTAATTAATCACAGAAAAATTAACGCGATTAAAAAAATTAACGCAGATTAATCGCACTTCTATAATGCCCTTTGATCCGGTGCAAAAGTGGTGCGGAGCTGCACCTGTAGCTTTTATATGTCCATGTTGCCGGGCCGGGCGCACGGGTAAAAGGGAGAAATGTAAAGAGTGAAGCAGGGGAAAGGGGCCGACTCGAGGGCTCTATGGACGGTTTATGGGATGCTTCGGCAAATAAACATGAAGGTAGGAAGACATCTTACTTAATTATCCGCAGTGTCCGTGCATTATTGATTTAGTGGGTGCAACAATGTAGGCTATAGGTTCCAAACAGTAGGCCTATCTCTCAATCTTCCTCCAATTTTGTTTGCTAGCTGTCTCGCACTTAAACGAGTGTGTGTGTGTGTGTGTGTGTGTGTGTGTGTGTGTGTGTGTGTGTGTGTGTGTGTGTGTGTGTGTGTGTGTGTGTGTGTGTGTGTGTGTGTGTGTGTGTGTGTGTGTGTGTGTCAATATTTTTGCGAAATGGTGGCAGTGCAGCGCTGTCTGTTGTGGGAGATGGAAAGTCGTCATTTGTCAGCTTGTTTTTTTGAGAAAATTCGGCGCTAGTTCATGTAGCCTATAAAGCTGGCTGAGGGGAGGAGACAGAAGTTACGAGAGACGGAGAGCGAGCGCGCGCGAGAGAGAGAGAGAAAGAGAGAGAAACAAACAAACAGTAGTAGGCTATACAGCTGTTTATAAACAGGTATAAAAGTGTCATATAAGTATGCGATTAATTTAGATTAATTAATCACAGAGCCTGTAATTAATTAGATTAATTTTTTTAATCGCTTGACAGCCCTAATAATGAGATCTTATAACATTTTAAAAAAACAGGAATAACATAAGATTGGATACAATTACATTTTTGCACACAAAGATATGTGAGAAGGAATGTGTTATTTTATGTACAGTAAAGTTTAGTCCTGCTCTTTGTACATGTGTACGAGTGCTGTGGGTGACTCACATTGGGTCTGCCGTGACGAAGCAGTGGGAAGCCGAAAGGAGCCACCTCTCAGAAATGATTGAGGCGCCGCAAACATGCCCGGAGGTCTTGAAATGAAGGCTGACCTGCCAGGGCCACTCCCCCAGGTCAGCGCTCTGCCCTCCCACGATGCGGTTCAGTTTATAGGGCCTGGTGCCACAATCTGACATTTAACAGAGAATATTGAGAGAGGACGGTGAGTGCGAAATTCTGAGACTGAAGGATCAGAGATACAAAAATATGAAAATTAGATAATGTTGACTTGACAGTCATCATGATGCCAGCCTTGGTTGTAAATGCTATACTATGACTCTTTGGAATCGTAATAAGGCACGCTGGCTGATCAAAAAACAAAATGGTGAAAGAATAAAAAAAACACAGACACCCTGAGGCTTAAATAAAAAAGGAAACAAACAAGAACTTCAGAGATGACAAGAGCTGCTTTCAAAGAAGAGTGAAATAAATAAAAGTAGTCCAGGCCTGGGGCTCTCTTCTAACAGACGTGCAGCTCAGCCAGCTCTTCCATAATGTATTTGAATGACACTGAAGAGATTAGATCCACTTCCAGCCGCTTTGAAACATTTAAAAAGCTTGAAAAAAGAAGCTTGTGTTAGACGGAAATAAAACATTTCTTACTGCAGAGCGCCTCGTCAGACTCATCAGAGCAGTCGTTGACGTGGTCACATTCGGCATTCACCTTGTTGACACAGTCCCCGCTCTTGCACTTGAAGCTGAAGTCATTGCAGATACCCGGGGCTACAGTGGGGTGGAGACAGGTCTCAGGATCAAAACACATTGCGTATTTCATTCAAAGTGTTAGGAGCATTGCTACGTTTAACCTGTAAAATACTATACAATCAGCAAGGCCTCAAAGTGAGGCTTGAATGCACAATGCATAGTGATTGAGGAGCAGATTGCATTGATTGGGGGTATTGATTGGGGTTGAGGTCTGATATCCCTCTTCATTCACGGAAGTGAAAATCCAAAGGAAATGCGCGAGTGCCCCGAGTGTGTGTGTGTGTGTGTGTGTGTGTGTGTGTGTGTGTGTGTGTGTGTGTGTGTGTGTGTGTGTGTGTGTGTGTGTGTGTGTGTGTGTGTGTGTGTGTGTGAGAGAGAGAGAGAGCGAGAGATCGAGAGAGAGAGTGAGAGAGATAGAAATTGATAAAGAATGAAGTAGAGAGTGGGAAAAATCTACAAGAAAGTGAACGATGAAAAATATGTTGAAATAAAGAGGAAGGCTACAAAAAAAAACATAAAGCTTTACTGAGCTGTGGGTAAAGGTTAAGTGCTTAATGGTTTGTGTAACATGTTTGTTAATCACTCTGGTGGGTTATTTTCCTTTAAGTGCGTGACTAGCTGGGAACAGGGGGGAAAAGTGCTGCCACTTACAGGTTTTACAATTGGCCTCGTCGCTTCCATCTTCACAGTCCATCTTCTTGTCACACACAACATCCTGAGGCATACAATCCCCGTTACCACAGCGCCACTCATTCTCATCACAACCTGGATTGGAGCAATGACACATAGTGATGAAGAAATTATAATAAGAAAAAGATGAAAACTTTACAGAGGGATATTAGCGATACAGCCACGGTGGATAAATTAGCATCTGTCTCCCTTCTTCTTGTGTGTATTACACATGATTAAGCGTATGGACGGATGCTGAGCAAATTGGGCAAGGCTTCAAACAAACTCCATTAGGCCTACTGCATACAATAATGACTGCACACAGCCGAGGAGTCAGTGACCAGAGCATTAGCAGTGATGTGCCTTTAATGTTATCACAATTAGCATAACATTAGATAGGGGGTTGTGTCCCCTTAAGAGTGCTTTAAGACAGGAATACTTACCGCATGCTTTCTCATCGCTCCCGTCGCCGCAGTCGTTGACGTGATCACACACCCAGATTTTCGGTTTGCACAAGCCATTCCCACAAGCAAACTGGTCCTTCTCACAGCCTGAGTTAAAAGCATAGATAACATATAAAAAGTTAAAAGAAAGACCATTTATGAAACGGGGCAACTGAGTAAAGAGGGAAATATACGAGTGATAAGTAGGATTTTTTGTTGTTGTTTTTGTTTATAAGGCTGGTACAAAAAAGCTTCATGTAGAAAGGTGTTGGGACTAGTATGCCAAAACACTTAAAGAATGTTTTGTATTTTTGATACGACTGAAATAAGTAATTGTGATGACAAATAAAATCTAACTAACCTTTAAAAGAATCACGCTTTCTTGCGAGCTTGACGAAAAGATTAATACCACTCATGTTTGTAGGAAGGTTAGTTAGCTTAGCACTAAAATGGAAATGGATGACTTTACTCCTGTCTGAAGGTAACACAATATGTCAGTCTAAAACCCAACTTATTACAACATACTGTATATCCAGTTTACACTAAAGCAAAGTGTAAACAAGACATGCTGTAGTTGAGGGTAATGCCGTACTGTTGGTAAACAATGATGACGCTCATATCACGTTTATTGATACACTATCAAACCAGAATTATCACACCATTTCTCAGAGGAAGTTTGTTTTGTAGAGACTGCAATAAAGATTTCAACTCTTGCTTTAGCCAATATCTAGATTTTTGTTTTTTAAAGATATGCAAATGTATGCATAATTTGTGAAATATTCTAAATTTGCATATATATTCAAAGATTTCTGAAAGAAACTTCAATACAAAAAATGATTATTTTAATGTCAGTAATCAACTGGCAAAGTTCATGATGATATCTTTAAAAGTGAAGTAAGCGATTTATTTATGTTAAGTGTTCTCTTTAATACAGTGATCAATTACGTAGTGTGCACGTTTCATAAAGCCAATCTCTCTGTCACCCGCTCTGCATGTAATCGGCAAATAAACTTTTCAGGGATCCCGAAACTGATATCCAATCACAAGGGAGAACCAGCACCCGTCTCACTACTACAATGGCGGAGCAGGTAAAAATCCTTCCCAATGTCTGTTTTGATGGTTTTTAATCATGTTTTATCACACTTACTTATCTGAGATGATGCTAGATAACTCACTGTTTGAAGACCGCAGTGCATTAATGTGGTGACGTGGGGACGAAAGAGGGGACTGCTAACTGCAGTCAGTGACAGGAAGTTAGCTAAACTGACCATTCCGCTTACTGAACCTTTAAGTTAAAAAAATTCAATTTTACCCTCGCATTAAACCGTGGTTCCGATTTTCTATTTCGGCCCCCTGTAGCTTTCCAGCAGGTACTTGACCAGGTTGTGATCCTTGAAGGTCCTAGATATCATTTCTGGTGAACAACCTTTTACAACAACCCATGTCCAAAAAAAACACTTTGCCCCCTGGGTAAGTAGTCTAGTACTGGTCAAGCTTTTCCTTTAAAAAGTTAACAGAGAGGAGGATATAAAAAACAGAATAAGTAATGAGGAGGCAACGAAATACAGAAAATGGCGGTTGGAACAAGGAGGCACTTACTGCATTTCATTTCGTCACTCATATCTCCGCAGTCGTTCCAGCCATCGCATTTAAGATGTTTTGCGATACAGGTGCCATAGGAACAGGTGAACTGGTTGGGGCAAGCTGCTCATGTAACAAGAGAAAAAAGGGAAGTAGCCGAAAAGAAAAGGAGAGAATTACGCTGATGACAAAATGAGCGAGAGGAAGTGACAGTGTGTGTTCGCAACATCCATCATGTTTACCAATGCTTGTCCCTGTTGATCAGAGCAATTATAAATCCATTTCGGTCAAACTGGGAGACAACTTAAAGAGCGGTGGGTATTGAAAGTGGAGAGCTGCTGACAGACAGAGGCAAATAAAATGGACCCAATAAACAAGCTCTCTGGTGATCAGTCTCGCTCTTGAGTTTTTCTCACTGTTGCGGTTCCTAAGCTGCTATCACTAAACGGCTCTATTTGACTGTCAGTCAGTTACCGTCTTGTAATCTCTACACACAGTAACTCTCCGTGTCTTGTTTCTGTTATGTCAGGCCATGGGTGTCACTGCCACGTCGCAGCACTTCAGCCATCTCGCCGAGTGTTTGGTAAAATGTGGTTGCTGGACCAGACTTTTTAACTCACGGTTTGCAGGATCGAAGTCGCTGTACTCGGCTCTGAAGCCTTTGTCAGTGAATGACTCATCGGAGTGGAAGATCACATCTAGCGAGTTGCCGGTACTGGTCAGGGCCAAAGAGGACAATTCTCCGCAATACCTGAGACACAAGACCATGTCCAAAATGGAAACGTTTTATTTGATTTTTTTTTTCTGTTTTATTACAACCTCTAGCAGTTATGATGATGTGCTTCCTCGCGTAATTGCTCAGATTAGAGAAAAGGGCAACACTGCTAAAATATTGTCTGAAAAAGAGCAATAACACAAGAGATAAACCTTATATGCGAGTGATAGCAAAAGGAAAACTGTGAAAGATAATATGGAAAAGCCAGCTCAAAGTTCCATAAAAGGTCAAAACAGTGATGGATCTGTAAGACATGCAGCTTAGGGCATCACTGAAAGGTGTCATTTAAATTGAGTTAAAGTCTTACTTGACACCCATAATCTCCACATAGTCTTTGTGACACACACGCATGTCCACCCCAGGCTCTTTCATGCGGAACAGGGGGAACGTCACCCGCACCTTCCTCCCAGTAGGGACCTAAAGCACAGGGGAAGAGATGATTGGTTCATACCTCATGTACCATGCATGTCACTTCTCCACCTACACACAAAGACATGTATCTGCATCCAATGCAAATACAAGCAGACAAGCTGTCACACACCCATACAAGGCGTGGGTGCACACGCACGCGCGCACGCACGCACGCACACACACACACACACTAGCAAGCAAGACCAACACACAAAACACTGCAGCTCAGCTAGAGCTGCAGCAGCACCAGCGGTCTGACAGATGAAGATAGAAGAGGTACTGAACAGCTTGGCTTCTACAGTGCTGCCTCAGCATTCCTCTCATGGCAGGCTGGAGATGGAACAGGGGGAGGTAGGTGGAGGGGGTTCAGGTAGAGGAGGGGGCCGGGGAGAGGAGCAGTGTGTTACAAACCTTGATGGTCCACTTGCAGTCCACGGCAGGAGGATAGAAGCTGGGGTGAAGTGGGGAGGAGAAGACTCCTTTCATGTCAGTGAGGACGCCACCACAGAGATTAGCTGAAAATACCACATTCACATTGGTGCAGAAATGAACGAAAATAAACAAATGTAGGTGAGCATATATATAGTACAGAATGCAGTTGTAGTAGAGTAAATGTCCTAATTACTCTGACTCTTGGGGATGGCTCTATATTCTGCCAGGAAGCCTGGCCTCTGGACCTCGCTATCGGTAATCAAGTTGATCAGCATGATGTTTCCGGAAGATACCACCTCCAGAGGGTTGGAGGGGGGCCTCTGACCACACTTTCTGTGTGTGGAAAATGAGTAGTCAGGCAAGATGGTACACAAATCCGGTACGATTATAGAATTGTTTAAACCAAAAAGTTTTTTTTGCAAAAAACTGTAATAAATACAATCATGAAACATTAGCTGAGAGGTCTGATGCATTTACTGAAAAGAGCTGAGATGTTCAAGACCATGGGAACGCAAATTAAGCCGTACTCCAGAAGCCCTTAAACGTCAATTGAGCAAACGGGTTTAAAATGCTTGAAGAAAAAAATTATTTGAAAAGAAATCGATCAATAGATAAGCAAAGAGGTAAAGGAAGAGATAAAGAAGGACATATGTTCTGGCACAAAAATCTAGTTTGAAAGTTAAACATTAGGTATATTAACAAAAAGTTTCAGCACTGCTGGCGGCAGAGCAATGTAAATGACGCTGCAGGAGCAGCAAATACCTCCACCTCCAGTACAATAATGTTATTATAGAGCATTATATTATGGCTCTCATAAACCCCATGTCACCTTGAATAAAGCTGATCGCTCAATAGCTTTATAAAAATGTTATGCATCGCTTGGTAACGCATATTTATTTGGCAACGGTTTCTGAGTTTGGAATTGCCTGGAGCTACAACTGATGTGACATTCAGGAGCCTGTAGTTTCAGAATCATAGCCCACCCCCGTAGACAAAGTGCAATTACACACAGGGATGTTGCAGGATTCCGGTTGGCACCAGTAACAGATTTGAAAGGAGAGGTCTTTTTGAGCCAACTCAATCTGAGAGAGGTCTCAAAAGTTAACAATAGAATGGGATATGCAGCACTAGAGGCTACAGGGCCACCCAAAAAAAGTTGTCAACACAAATCCAGTGAAGGAAGGAAGTGGAACATGTTTTCCACCCACATCAAAAAAGCCCTAACTCCTAAATCCCTCTGCAATGGCTCAGTCAAACACAAAGTGAGTCCTAGCAGTTTTCCTCTGGGAATCATGTTAAACTATATTTTCCCTCTCTCTGATCGTCAAGGCTAAATAAATTAGACAAGTGTTGGCTGAGCCCTATACAACAAATCCAGCTCCTACGGTTTAAAAGGCAAAATTAGATTTGTGTCACAATTTGATACACCGTAAGAGCAAAAATTACCCAATTTATCGGTTTTCTTTTAAAGAAAATTCCCCTCAAGGGGGGAGGCATTAGTGCAAAGAAAAACTGCATGGCATCTATCATAAGTATGAGGGGAAAACCAGATCCATCCACAAAAATGTAACTTTAAAAAAGCACCAGTATGACCTTGTATCACGGACAACAGGGTTTTTTATAACCCCTCTGGACATTCACAGCCCTATGACTTACTCTGTAATGGCCTGGGAATCGTCTGGACTCAAAGAGTCATAGATGGAAACAAAGTCATCCGAGCAGTCATCTTCGATGTGGAAAAAGGGGAAACGGACAGAAATTGCATTGCTCTCTGAAGCGCGAATTTGCCACTGACAGCGAGACCCTGCAGGATATGCATTGGGGTAACCAGGTGACGAGAATGTCTTTGCAGTTTCTCCAGCTTCCAGGCGGTAGAAACATCCTTCTGGGAATAACACAGTCATTGGTCATATCATACAGTGAGCACGGACATGTAACTTGGCAACATCAGTTTATAGCTGGTGAATTCAAATCTAAATCATCATCATGTTTTCCATCTGCAACTGCTCATTTTTATGTTGCAACTTTTTTCTTAAAATAATTGATTGTAGGTTTTTTGGTTTTCTTTTACATATATTTTTCTTAAATCACGCAAAGCAATGGCTGATTTGAACACTATGTAATTGAAAGTTAGTCCATGCTTTATGCTAAAGATATATGCAAAGATGGATTCCTGTAGGGATAGTAGTACAGCCACTATGATAATGTAATGTAGTCTAATCACCCTGACAAGGTATGGTTATAAATCATCAAACGCTGTCAAAGGAAAGTGTCCGATACAGGGTTCTCAATCTCTGACTAGAGCCGCACGTGTACAGTACGGGCCAAGCCGGCCATTCGTTACAGACTGGCAGGAGGGTGAGCATCTAGCCAGCTGGAAAATTACAACTGCGAGTGATTGAAATGGGACACGCTGTACTCACTGGCTCTGGGGTTCTTGGCCATGCGAGGATCCGTGGCTAGAGAGGAAGAGAGAGAGAAAAGCAGAGAAACAGGAGGAAAGGTAAGAATAGGTCACTAACATTGGGAGGCTGATAGATTTGATGCATGAGCCTAAAATATTTGGGTTGCACATTTTCTGTTCCATTTCCCTGCGGTTAAGGGAACTGGTGATGGTGTGTAGCTCTTTCTGCTCCATCTCACCTTGCCCTGCAGCGCCAACGCATACATCTCTGTCCAACTATCTGGGACAGCAACATCAAATCATAGCCACAAAAATCAGTTTTAAAAGGGAGGACCAAAACTACTGAGTCACAGGGCCGGCACTTGGCCAGTGGCCAGGATGTGGACAAATGCTAGGCGAATGCTGAGAAGACAGAAGGAAGAAAAATGGCTGTCTCGAAGCCAGGGCCAGGGCCCAGCTAATATCATTAGAGCAACCAAACAGCAGAAAATGTGCAATCTCGGATGCAGCACAAGCAGAGAGGTCTGGGCCCATCTGTTATCATCTTATCAGCAAAACTCAAAAGAGAGCACCTATAATCCAAATAGATAGCATACAGAATACCAATGCTGATAGCAGATGACAATGACCTTTTCCAGACGTGTATTTGCACTGCTATATCTGTTGTTGATTTTTAAAATGTCATTATCTGGGGCCAAGCTTTAGTAAACACAAGAGTTGCCCCCCCCCCCCATCTTTCTGGCCAACTCGGCGTGACCCACTCACCTGAAGCAGTTATTTCCGTGATCTTGATATTGCTGGGGCTTCTCATGCTGTGCCACGCCTCCCTAATGCCAATCTCCAGTGTCTCCAACACCCGCTCCTCCGTGAACTCCGGCACACTCTCCAGGTCATCAGCTGGAACATCAAACTGGGACCAATAGTAGGCTATCACACCCTCACTGGTGCAGGCAGAAATTAGACAGAAGGGGAGAGCAGAAAAAGTAATATTCAGTAACAAGCTTCAACGTTGAGTGGATGACAGGTGATATGATATGATATATAGCTCTGGCCACACTTTGTCTAGTACAGCACAACCATAGATGTTGTGAACTGTCCTAACCTACTGCTTCTGTTAGTGCAGAACTTCATTTTTTTACATTTATATACATTGCATTGCTTAACATAACAGGGTGTGGTCACATTAAAGGTGAAGTAAGCGGTTTATTTATGTTAATATAAGTGTAAAATCGCTCTTTATTCATACAGTGATCACTTACATAATATGCGCGTTTCATAAAGCCGATCTCTCAGTCAGCTACTTTGCATGTAATCGGCAAATAAACTTATTGGAGTATCCCGAGATTTTTATCCAATCAGAAGAGAGAACGCTACAAACCGACACTCGTCTCACTCATATATAGTAGTGTATACACTCCATGGTCTCACTGCCAGTGCACGCCAGAGCAACAGATGGGTGAATGTGTATGCGCCTACAATGGCGGAGCAGGTAAAAATCCTTCCCAAAGTCTGTTTTGATGGTTTTTATCATGTTTTATCACACTTATGGATCTGAGATGATGCTAGATAACTTGCTGCTTGAAGACCGCAGTGCATTAATGTGGTGACATAGGGACGAGCGAGGGGACTGCTAACTGCAGTAACTGACAGGAAGTTAGCTAAAAGAACCATTCCGCTTACAGCACCTTTAAGTCGACAGATCACATGAAAATGCGAATTAGCATGCTTTGAGAAATGTACCTTTTAACACCACAGGAGGGTCAGCACAATAAAAGCTTTCCTTCTTTTTTAAATTAAGTTTTTACAAACTGTTCAGCGGTATAATTTTTTTTTGAGGGACTCAAGATCTCAACAGTACCTGAATGCAGTGACCACGGACTTGGCGTAGTATTTATTGAGCAATTCATCGTTCTTGTAGTTTTCCTTCAGCTGTGTAGAGAGAATTCATTTTTACTAATAAGAACATGTACAAGATTTCTGCTCGTTTGCCTGAAGACAAAAGTACAAATGAGTATGTTAACATAAAAACTGTCTCATGAAAAGCACACTACAATGGTACTCTCAATTAACTGCCTTGCCTCCAGCTGCAAACTGTAGCAGACCCGGCTGCAGTCATGCAGTGCTCTGCAAGTGCAAGTCACTGCCTGATTTCAAACATTTACACTGTTACCTTACTTCAGAGCAAGTGCGTTTTGTGAAAAGGAAACGTAAAAAAAAAGCGGGAAGCACCAAATTCACGTGCAGGTGCAGGATTAATTTTTTTATGGTTGGCCATAAAAACTGAAAATGACAGAGGGTGAGGAAAAGGTTAATTTACAGGAAAAAGTTGTTATTAGCATGAAATAAAATATTAGGTCTGAATTCAAAATGTCTCTTTCCAAAGTTTAAGTCAGCAACATCGAACCAATCTAGAAGACGCAGAGCAGATCAAATATGTTTTTTCAGATTTACGTTTACTCAAAGCCATACTGTACATGTTGTAGCTGTAAACTGTAACCTAGGTGACATTCCTTAAAGACAGGGCTTTTTGTTGTATGCATGTTCAAACCTAGCTTATCATAAAACTCACCCTAAAAATTAAATACTCCGGTCGACCACATCAACCGTAATCCTCACCTAACACTCTCCGTTCTCTAGCTTTTCACTGAGAAAGTGAGCCCATGATCAGGGTTTGTCTTTCCTATCGAATGGTGCAACAAACATCAGATGCAGTTGAGGAAATTACTCAAAGGGAATAAACAGCATTTCTTATTCCACCCCCGCAAATGTGCCTTCAGCTGTTGTTGTGCATTGGGAGGGGCATTTATATCAATGAACTAAATAAATTAAAAACCTTTCCACGATGCCAAATAACATCCAAAACTAATCCTTAGTTCACAATAGACAATGAAGACGATAGAATTGGAACATAAATAGGAATGTCGTCTTCTCCGGGTTTGTCACACTCACAATTGCCTCCAGGCTGTCCGCCAATTTCTCAAACTCCTTGCTCGTGGTATCTTCCAGCTTCTGGTTGTACGGTACACCGGCCAACTTCATATGCCCACTGAAGACCTGTGCTGCTGGGAGGACCCTCTTACTACTCTGGCCTTCTGAATCGGCATCTTTGACTTGGAGGAGAGAAAGAGGCAGGTGTGAGTTATGCATTTGAGCAACAAAATGTTTTAAGATGGCTGCCTTTGATGAAAGAGGAGACTGTGGGGGTTTAACTAGCCTTGAAGTGCTTTTTTAAAAGTTGTACAGTGTGATCTCATACCAAGGCGACAGTTTTGGCTCTCAGAGCAATTAAAAACAGCCAGTCGAATCAAGAGGCTGTTTATCAAGACTTCAGACGCCTTTTTTTGAAATTAGATGTTTTTGTAAATGACAAGGATGCAGTGCCATGGACTCTGTGACATTTTTTTTACTCCTTTGCATTATTAAAAAGGAAAGAGTTGGAGCCGTCAAATAGGCCTACACTAATGGGAAATTACAAAGTCCAAACAAGCCACTCTCATATCAAAGAGCTGTGCCTTAATAAATGGAAATTATCCACTTTACAGTCTCTGATGTTACGCCTGTCTTGGCACTAACTGATGTTAGGAATGCAACTACTCGCAACATTTCTCATTTAATTCCATCGAGAATCACCTTGATGTATGCAAAGAAATATACCAACAACAACTAATGTTTTTCTTCATCTTGAATATATCTAAATACATAAAAGGAATAGTGCTTTACATCACGGCTCTACACTGGATGACATGATAGTGGAGGATAGTGTACTTACAAGCAAACAGCCAAATGAGAATCCCCACAACAGCCCCGAGGATGAGAAGGCCCAGAACAATCCCCACACAGCACCAGGTCTTCTTCTTGGATGAACCCTTCTCTTTGCTGTTCAAGAAGTCAACCCGCTCGTCTCGGCCATTATGGCCCTGATGCAGAAAAAGAGTAAAACAACACGGTCAACGGCGAGTTATTATGCCACGTGCTGGATGTAGATAACATTTCCTCTGATTACACTGTGCACACTGGGGAGAAGTGTGTTCCTGCAGTGTGTCTTTCTTGCATCTAAAAAGGTGAACATAAATTGTGGTCTCAAACTAACTAACCTCTGATTTAGTTTAAGACTGAACAAATCACAGTTTCACCTCATTTCACACACATAAATAGTGCAGGTGGTTAGTTAGTTGGGAACCTCCAAAAGATTTGTTTGGATATGTGCATCCACACATCACCACGCATAAATGAATTTGCTTCAAATGGCAGGATAAAGATGTCAACCACATGCCATTGCTTTCTTTATAACCAGGCGAGGTCTTCCCTCAGCATTTATATAGCGTTTTGGAATGGCGAATTAGATGGGATTTTTCATGACTGCAAATATAGACACTGACTCCAGGAATGTAAAAAATGCTAATCCCATAAAATAAATGATAAATGCATCACTGTCACCCAATAATAGAATTTGATCAATCTCTAAACCCGTTAACACATTTCGTTTTGAGCTGTTGCCATGAACCAACTTCAAAGAAATGTACTTGTCGTAACGGAGGGAGATTGTAATTTTTTTGTTGTAAAACACACACAATGAGTTTGATTTCATAATATCAAAGTGATTAAAGGGAATGCTGAATTATGACTCCATATCAAGAAAAAAAAAGTGATGTGAAATGTCTTAAACTGGTTCAGGAGTGACACGTTCAAACAGGCAGCACGTTTATTGTGTGTTTGGAAAACCTGTTCAGTAAATGTGACAGCTACACACACATACTTTTAGATACACATACAGTGCTTCAGAAATTGCAGATTGTAGAGATTATGGTTACGGTGCTTCAGGCTCAGTGCGTGTGTGTGCATGTGTGTGTGTGAGTGCGAATATGTGTCGATATTATATGTGTGTCTGTTGTTGAGCGCTCTCAAGTGGGTGGACTGAGAGAAGGATTTCAGCTTGGTTAGCAATCAACACACACAATGAATTCTGTGCCTGTAGCCCATGAGTGAAGAAGCCCAAGTGCCATTAGGGATGGAGAATCACTTTGGTATTAAATCAATTTGTCAGATGTGCTGCCCCTTAAGACGGGGGCTCAATTACATGAGTCTAGATGATAACTCACGGCAATTAAGGCCTATTCTTACCCGGCTAGTGCTTCCACACATGCTTTCTAATTGGAATCTCTAACAGCAATCATGGGCCAGAATGAGAGGAATCGTTAGAGATGGGGTCAGCAAATGCTCCGGGGTCTCAGTCACCCTGATCACAGCCCTATAAAACCATTACATGCTCTTCATTGTATCCCATTCTTCAGTCCTAAAAAGAAATACTATCCCGTTTTTGAACTAGCATATCTTTTTCATATATATATACCAGCTCAGTGTGCTGTGCCATTTAATAACCGGGAAGAAGTGCTGTCCTTGTCTCAATATTGAATCGAGAAGAAAGACCACACCATTTTGACGTCAACTAAATTGTTAAATTGTTGACAAGACAACCATCTAGTGAGGGAATGATTCAGTAGTTTGTTTCTACAGAGTATTTTGAAAGAAGTCTAACCAGTTTGGCAACTGGGTAAACTGATTCACACTGCTGTGAGGTGTGGTTTTAGAGAGAGGGAAAAGCAGATCACTCTCAAGGAAAGTTGCTATGTAACTGCAACACTATAGTCGGACACAATGATCTTAAAGCTCTCATATTATACACTTTTCGGTTCTATTATACACCATATTATATGGTCTTAGTGGTCCCTAATACGTTTTTCTTTAATTGTTTGCTGAAAAAAACTTTCAGATAATTTATTGTACTATGCTGATGTTCAGCTAATCTCACAATGGCCTATTTTTTTAAAAGAGCTGCAGCTCCCCTCGTAAATATACAATCTTTGAGCTCCCCCCGCCCCCTGTCCGAAAGCGAAGCCAGATACGCCTCACCCTCTGTCTGTCAGGGCCGTGGACAAATAAGAAATAGGGGTGTGGGCTGCACAGTGGAAGCTTCTGGCTTTCCAGTTTTTGAGGTCAGAAACGAGGAGAATTCTGACTAGAGTATATTGGGGGGGAGGGGTGGAGGTTTCAGAAAGGGGGAGAGTGAGAAAAGGAGAGATTGTTATTTTTTTAAATATTTTGGCAGTCTCTAGGCACACCATGGACCCATGGATATGTTAGAACACATTTAAAAAGTGCATTTAGCATAATATGTTTTACTACTCAATTAATCAAACATCAATGCATCATTCTACAGAGCAAAGGGCTCCAAATAATTAAAAAAGCCTAGTGGCCTGGCTTTTTTGTTTTCAGTTTGAGAGGTAATAAAGATGAACCAAGAGCAGGTTGGAAAGAAATTGAAATTGAAATTAAACCAATATATAAGCTGCTATTCTATATTTCAGACCAGCAATATGTCAGCGCTGTCAGTGAAATAAAGTCAAATAAATAACTCAATATTCCTACAAAATGACTGACAAAGCTCCATTTAATTGGCATTTTTTTGGTTCCACAATGTACTTCTCGGTGCTGTGCGTGCCAAAATGTCACGGTGACAGACAGCACAACCTACCAAAGTCCAAACAGTCTATAGGGACATTACACACAACAATGTATCAGGTTTCATGTGGCTTCCTCTATATAAGGCTATACAACTTTTTTCCCCTTTATTCATAAGTGCTTCCCAAGACCTGTATACAGACTCTGATGCATATCATCAGTGGCATACCCCTTTAAAAAGCTCTCTCACATGCCTTCCCCTCAATCACCAGCACCGATCTGTCCCATCTAAATAAACCAGCGCCGCAAAACAAAAAAGGACCAATTAAATTTGACAGACAATCAATGTAATCTAGGCTTCAGTGGCTTCATATTTACTTTTAGTGAACAAACACATACCTCTTACCTGACAGTATAGCCCTAAGCGGACATTTAGCAGTTAGTCTATTATACTCATAACTACTGCAGCATCAGTACACTATAGTCATGCAGCAAGAAGAGTAGTGCTACAGCCTAGTGGCATATGAAGACCTTGCTGCTCACAGTGGGAGCTAGGCGGAATACCGGGAGTAGATCGACAAAACCCTCAATTACTTCCTCTGTATAGAACTGAGAAAGACTGATTGAAGACCAATACCATCACGGCCCCTATTCAGCAGCACCCTCCATCAGGTTGTGCACACGTATTGTCTAATTGCATGTGAATGTATCATTCAGTGACGACATTCACATAAACATCACATCCAATTGGCTTCCCTTGCTCAGTATCAACATGACTGCCCTTGACATGTTGCCTGGGATTCACTATAGATTCAACAGGAAAAGCAGTATTCCTGAGGAATTATTTACTCGCTCCTCCTATGAGTCACTCACTAAATAAACAGTCTAAATTCATCATAGTATCGATCCAGTATCTATGACTGGGCACATTGTGTGTGTGTGAGTAATCAACTACAGTATAAACAATGGTAAATATTTTCATTTACCAACAATTTCACTTTCCTAGCTTTCACAACTAAAAAATAAAAAAGGTGCTACACCTTAATGTTCTTGTATTATAAGTGACTGTATTTGTAAAGTGTTTTAATGGCTGTTCCTTCTGTGTTTTTTCAGCTTTAATTCAAAAATATTTATAAGATAATAAAATCATATCTTTCCATATCATGTTCTATACTAGGGTATGCACTGTAGAGCGATCATTGAGTTTTGAAGTTACTTAGGTCAGGTACTTCATCAAAGAGGAAAGAAAATGTATAAGCAATTCAACTTTGGAAAATTGTTATAGTATGAAAAATAAACCTATAGCAGAGGGGCCAAGTAAGACATGAACTGCTTGTTTTGTCACGTCATATTAAGAGTGAAGAGTGTTTATTTTGCCTGAATCCTGTCACTGTTTGCTCACGGTCTCAGCAGTACAGGCATACCGGTACACTGCAGTGTGTGCTTCCCCAGGCATTAAGACTGTCTTCTCAAAACTGTCAAATAAAAAGGTGCTAGAGAGCTGGGTGAACTTCAGCAGTCTACTGACCAAAGCCTTGTAACCATTAATGAATCCCTTTGCAGAGTGAGGTTCACCTTTGGCCGTCTGACACCAATTTTCTGCCCACATCCTCTGCTGGTATTTCATTCGTCTCCAACTAGAATATTGTAGTGACAAGAACTGCATGATGGGTCATTTGCATAATGTATGAGCGCTACAGGAGAATTTGACCTATGGGTAAGGCAATATAAGCTTTCGGCAGTTTTCACATCCTATCTTCACTTTAAATACAATACACGAAAAAAAAACTAAACAGTCCAAGTAATAAATAAATACCAGCAGTTAATCCAGACACAGTATGTCTGAATAAGGTTTTCATCATCCCTTTTATGTGAGATGATGAGTGGTGGGTTATGAAAATAGTTAACACCATTTTAAGAAATCTACTCTATAATAAACTAAAAAAAAATATATCATCTTAAAACAGTTAACTTCAAAGAGAAGTCCACAAATAGCATCAAAGTCTGGTGAAGCCTTTTTCCTCCTCCTTCACAGAACTGCCTTTGAGATTAGAGGTAAAATAAGTAGTTGAGTTAAGAGCACAAAAAGCATGCAAGAAGAGATCCAATTGGAAATTGGAAATGGGGAAAGAAAAATAAAGATGACTGCAGGATGTAAAATGAAGTTTTAGTACTTCACTGATTAAAATAGCTCTGTCTATTTCTTTCTGATGGCTGAGTAGATGGTAGATTTTTTTATTTATTATTATTATTACTTATACTATTTAACCCTTGGGTAACCTTAACTTTTTAGTTACACTCGTTACCCTAGAGGACAAAAACGTCCTCTCCCTATACACTGCCATAAAAACAGTATACAGTAATATTTTTTTCTACAAACCTTTTATCCCACTTGACCTCTTTACATACATATCAAATATTCATTCATTTGTAATTGCTTTTAACCCTTTACATGCAAGCTTATGTGATGACGTGAGCCATTTTTATTTTAAAAAAGCACAATAATTGAAACATTTCTCATATAATAGATGCAAAGTGGATTTTTTTGAGTGGTATAATCAGACTCTAGGATATGTTAATGATTTGCAATAAAACTGCTTTTGATACATGTTTAGTATTTGTGCAGTCACAGATGCAAATAAATAATCACACTCGTGACCCTAGAGGACAAAAACGTCCTCTACCTATAAACTGCCCTAGAAACAGTATACAGTAATATTTTTTTCTACTTTTTTTTTTACAAACCTTTTATCCCACTTGACCTCTTTACATACATATCAAATATTCATTCATTTGTAATTGCTTTTAACCCTTTACATGCAAGCTTATGTGATGACGTGAGCCATTTTTATTTTAAAAAAACACAATAATTGAAACATTTCTCATATAATAGATGCAAAGTGGATTTTTTTGAGTGGTATAATCAGACTCTAGGATGTGTTAATGATTTGCAATAAAACTGCTTTTGATACATGTTTAGTATTTGTGCAGTCACAGATGCAAATAAATACTCATCCTCTCCCTATAAACTGCCCTAAAAACATTATACAGTAATATTTTTTTCTACTTTTTTTTTTGAAAACCTTTCAACCCACTTGACCTCTTTACATATATATCAAATATTCATTCATTGTCAGTTGCTTTTGACCTTTTCATTCCAGTTTCTTTGATGATGTCAACAAAGTACTAAAGTAACAAAGTGAACCTGCGCAGCCACCTGAAAACCCACAAATTGCACCTTACAGCTGCACACATATGCATGCGCACAAAGACACACACACATACACACAGTAATTTCACAACACACACACAGCCACAACCCTAAGGTATCCATATGGATCCACACTTTCCATTAATTTCTCATATTTATTATGTTTAGGCCTGCAACTCTAAAAAATTACAAAAAAGTACAAAAATGGTTTTAGGGAGCATATTTGATCCTCAAAAAAACCAGGAGGAAATAAATGATTGAGCTAGATAGGGCTACAAAAAGCAATTTTGGTGTCTTAAGTGTTGATTATTGCCTAATATCATCAAATTTACATGTGTTTGTCATCATGGCTATGGTTTGAGAAAATAAAGTTTAAATTGGGCCATTTTTTCCATACACGTTTGAGTTTGTAAAGTTTGGCTGCGTGTACACAAACACACACACTATATTTTCTCAATACACACATATGCACCACACACTAGCATCCCTACCAACACACTCACACCATTTAGGTTGAATTTTTTTTTCTATTGCACTGTGGGGGGCAGGACCGACAACCTGGAAAATTGCTTGTAATTCAACCCTATGCCAAATATAGGGAAATGGTTCAAAATTGTGAAGGTGTTGAAAATGATAAATTTTGATGCTTTATGTTGAGGATGAAAGCATAAAATCATTGAAAAAAATATTTTATGCTGTAATGACAGCAGGATCAAATTGGTAAAAAAAGGCCATTTTGAATGGGAGTCAATAGGGGACAAAAACGTCCTTAGGGAGCTGAGTGTAACAAAAAAGTGTACAGCCTTTATAATAGATGGTACAAAGTTGCTGAGTAGAAATTCACAAAATATTTGAAAAAAAAAAATCCCTGGTCAAAAATATTTCAGTTAACATAAGCACAGCCAAAGTTATAGACAAAAAGAGCGTAAAAAAAGTGCGAAAGGACAAAAACGTCCCCAAGAGCATGTCCTTCCCTTGCTTAATCTTTCATTCAATAAATAAAAGGGGGAATTCGATCCTAACATGAGAGTGAGACCCATACACACTGATGGCCTACTACGGGCTAAACGTGTCACCCTTTATAGGCCAGATCGTGTAAACACACCCAGTGCTCCTAAACAACACAGATTGTGAGCAGATCTAGGTCCAAAGCAAACCAACCTTGGGTGTGTGGTCAATCGGTGCAAGTCTTTGGTAGGTTAAAGCGATAACGCACATTGTCATTAAAATAGAGGATTGTGTTAAGAAGCGTGAAAGTTGACCAAACTTACGTCGAATCTGGCGGAATGCATCTTCCAAAAGGGCTCCCGACTGAAGTCCCCTCTCCGTCACTTTTAATTTACCTTCCCGAGGGTGATGGACAGGTGCGAATCTCTGTATATTTATGTAACCTATTCTTGCAAAAAGTCAAAGAGAATCTGTCTATATTTGCACCATTCAATGTTAAGCGCTCTTCCCGATTCGTCACGAGCATAGACGCTGACACACCTGAGTAGACCTCTTCCTCACACACCTATGAAGTAAACCACGCCCACAATACCTGCCGCGGCTGCGCAGTGACCGTCTCGCCCGGCTGCCCTTCAATGAACTCTAAAGCCACAATAAATCATCACCAATGATCATCAACCACCCACCCACCCATGTGCCTCCACTGACATGTAAAAGGTTGCAGGTGAACATTGTATTTGTAAGCCCCTACCACATGCTGCTCGTCGTAGTTGGGACCTGCTGTGTGCATGGAAGAGGAAGTTGCTTTCTTTATTTCTATTACTTGTGTTCCCCCTGCTGACCATTCGCGGATGTTGCTGCCAAGGAAATATATTAATTTATTTTTAAATATCACATATTGCAGTTTTGAAAGGGTTGCTTTAATGTAGCCTGAATTAAGAATAACAAATATTATACTTCTCCCCTCACATAATATTTTGTGTAAAAAAAAATACTGTAAATAACACTGAGTTGCAAACACATACAAAGTGTAACCTATATAAGTTTTACAAAACATTTATAGGTATTATTAACACTATTTATTATTAACACTATTTATTATTAACACTATTTAGGCTGTTCAATATTTGTATTATTTTGATTGATTAAGTTGTGTATATTTATAACTCAGTGCTCTTATAATCACATGTTGTGTGTTGGTGAAGGGTTTTGTTATGTGTTTCTTTAAGCCTGCAGTTTTTCCACAAAAAATATGTTATGAACACCATTTAATACTTCCCAAAACAACAGCACCACACACATAAATGACCACAGAGTTGATTCGACACTGTTCTGTTTCGTATTGCATAAGGGTTGTAGACTGCTTCATCGGATTGCAGAAAGAAGAGTTGCCATTTCCCACTCACATTGTGTTTGTTTATCTGCTCTCCTGGTGGTTTCCAAACTTTTTGGAATAAAAAACATTTTGCTCTTCCCAGAATGTGTCATTTATTTGAAGGCTTTTATAGCGGATTTAAGGATGAAGTTGTTCACAAGAAAATAACACAACATTGATAAAAGTCCTAGTAAATTGATAAATGCAGTTGACATTTTATAAGGTGTACTTATCTAAAACTAATTAGTTTAATGAAACATCCAACTAATCAGTCCTAAACCTTCATTAATATCTTACATTGTGTATATATGAGCATGATTGTGTGACATCACAACTTTAATTGTTGGTCAAATAGTTCAATGAGTAAACATGAAGCTTCCAGTTGTGAGAATAATCTTAATTGTATACTCTTGTGCTTTTTACACTTAGGCCTATACACTTTTGTATGTTTATTAACTTCACATTAATTCACCATTTTGTAAGTGCACATAACACTGTATATACAGAGGCAGGCCGTTTCAGTAGATACTTTGTCCAAGGTATTTGTGTGGGATGAGCCTGCACATGACAACCGGCCTAGCAACGACCCCGCACCCTCCCTTCACCTCTCTTATGAACAGGGTATAGCGTAAAACATTAAATGTATCTTGTGAAGACCAGCAAGAAGAATACGTCATCGGGAAGCCAAGCCTAACATCTACGGCCAGCCTCTAACACATAGTCAACCAATCAGAAATAATGTATTTGTTTCCATACAACACTATGTCCCACCATTTTATCTTCAGTCTTACTGGGGACGCTTTTTGAGAACCAGTAAGCTCCATGTTTCTGCTCACTCAATTTAGATAATAAACCTTTAAGCTTTGAAATAAATAGTCTACTTGTTTTCCTTCTTCAACTCTGGTTAAAAGAACAAGAAATATTGTTCTAACACAGTGCACTGAGAATTGACTTATTGTGTCAAGCTTTTTGAAATGAATATTGTACCGTGTAAGTGTTCCGTGGAGTAACTTTGGATTTTTTTCAATTGAAAGGATTTTACTTGTCAAACATGTATTGCTATATTTATTGTATATATCAAAATGTTTGTTGCTGCAAAATATTTGTTGCTGCAGATTATCCAGAATACAATATCAAACCCCTGTAAAGGACTTTGTATCATTGTTTTATATTGTCTTTCATATGTCTACACTAACAAAGTTTATATTTTCAGTCAGGACGTTTAAATAGAGAAGGTTTCTGACATTTACATTCATGAAATCTAATGTATTTTTTACATCACTTGTTAAACATTGTTATTAGGTTTAAACCTTTGTGAAACAACACGATGTAGCTATTTCTGTAATACCGCAGCAGGACTTATTTATAGCCTACATTTAAAAATGATCAAAACCTCTTCTTAAAAATCAAGGAATGTATTCAAAGCCAATGGAAATCTAAATGCTTCACCAGGTCACTCAGATGGATTCTTCAATTAGTGTAAAGGGTGGATGTAGACATTGGTTACTAGATGGATGGGGAACCATATCAGACATTTGTTATAGCCTAATGTTTAATATGTCTTAAAACATTTTTTTCCATAAATAAAACTGTAGGCCTACGTAGCTTCTATTTTATAAAATAAATAAACATCACCATCCTAGGGCGCGCCGGGCCGTGCATTCACCCGTGTCCACCAGATGTCTCTCTTCACCAAGCCACACGCCAGGACTCCATGAGTAAAAGTCTGTGATAATAAATACCCGCAGAAACAGGGCTTGGTTCTGTCAGACACACACCACAGAAAAATCCCAGGCTGCTATTGGAGAGAGCCGCCCGTTGGCAAGAGCGAACAGGACGCAGACGCAGGAGATATCGCAGGAAGGCACTTGACGAACGCAGTGTCCATCACTTCAGCCGATGTAACCAGACAGCGTAGCCTACGGTGGAAGCCAGTTGTCTTTCAGTAGCAACTTCGTCAGGAAAAAGAGACAAAAGAAAGGCGAGAAAATGGGACATACCGCAATACCTATATTGATGGCCGTATTGTCCTACTGCGCGTGGGAAAACGTCGAGGTAAGAGAGCGACATCAGCTGAATCATCTGTAACCATGGCGCATTGAAATCTTGCTGTATGTTTAGCTCAATGTCGATTGTTGGACTGTAGGACAAAATAATGTATTTGACTTTTATGTCGTCGTGACGAGTGCCACGCATACAGTTGCCTATGTTCATATTGCTGACACTCGCGCTTATCTGGGGCAGGTTTAATTTGCAAATGCAACCCCGAGCACCGTCCGTATGTCAACAGGAGTAATGACTCACACAGCCAGCACTAAATTTGCAGTGATGGTGAAAGGATTTGAGGTGCAAATACTGCCATGAGAGATGTGAATGGGAGACACGAGAGGCTTCATAAAAAAAAATTGGTTTACAGTAGTAGGATATGTGGCCTCGCTGCGTCAAGCCCGGGCCTGTATTGGACATGACAAATGTTCCAAGGGCCTTTTTTGCTCTGTGCATCTCGTTGCAGCCCTGGCTGTCAGAGGAAAGAAATCAGCTTGCATCCTTCCTTTTTTAAAGGAGTGGTGCAGCTTCTCTCTAGCAGGATTGAGTCATGCATATTCAATTGTCACATTTGGTCTCCATGAAAGCACACTTGAATAGATGAGAAAGCTCCCAATCTACAGTGAGCATTCAGGGCACAGTGGCTCACAGGTCATCATCATTGACATGCTTTTCACGTGGCATCTGTTTCTAAATATGTTGCATTTCAAGACCACAGGAGGTTCATCCAAAAAGAAGGTGACTTTGAGTGTGAAACAGAGTTCACTACAATGACAGATGTGGGGGTCATCCCTATTGGCATCTGGCTCCCATCAATAGGTAGATAGGAGATAGTGAAATTCTCTACAAATCAATGGGCCACTCGCTGCTCACCATCTCCATTCAGTCTCATCCCGAACCCACGGCCACGACAGTTTGATGGACGCGACCTTAAACATCTCAAGAACTATGCAGTCATCTTTCCAAGGGCCTATACGTTTGAACCGACGAGGCACGAATCCAGGGTTGGATTATTGGAGGTGTGTGGGACGATGAGTCACCATGTCCCAGCTGCAGCTGACTGTACTGTAGGAAGCTCAGGTCAAACCTACTTTGCCACCTGGAAATGAAAGAGTGGACGTGTGTGTTCTTCTGAGATAGAGCATGGAGCATCTTCACTGTTGGTTTCAGACTAGTGTTGCTGCCGAGCTCCTATAATAGGATTTGTGAGATGTTTATTTATTAGCCGCATCCTCCGCTGTTGCGTCTGTAACAGTCATATAAAACCCTTTTCCTTTTCATTCTGAAATGATTTGGCTACTCTAAGAGTCTTAGTGGGATTACTGCTATGCTGAGGAACGGGGGGGCCCTTAGCTTCATAAAAGGAGACCTGACTGTGAAGGTTTACACTGAAGATTACTCAACGCGAGAGGGTTGGCTGGCTGGATTATACTGTGGTATTATAGGCCTAATAGAACTGTCAGCTTTCCCTTTAATTTAATCAACATTCATTCAGCCAAAAAGTGTGAATCGGACAAATTTTTTGATCTCTCTCGCGCTACAGTCAGTGTAATATTTGCTAGTCTGCTGGGATGAAATTGAATTAAAATGAAATAACACTTGTCAATTCAATTGTGGTGTGGGTGAGGACAGTTAGTAATTTTTCTTTAGCAGGAATACACATTCAGCATTGTACTGTGTTGTTGTCATGATTGCACACAGATACATTGATGGCAGGTTGTCAAATATGTCAAGTCCAGTTATGGCTTCCCTTCCCAGGTACCTCAGCTGTAATAACACTTACCTCTGGTATCTGCCAAAGCATTTAGCTAATTGACAAACTGAACAGGTGTCATCCTGATACAGAAAAGGTCAAGCGTAAAAAGACGACAGAAACAACCCACTTTATGTGAAGCCTGTAAATGTATATTGTGTTGTCAGACATTCAGGAAGCAGCAGAAGACATTTGTTTATATTAATATGTCAGAAGTCTTTGTGTGGGTTCCCTTTGCTTTTATCTGTAAATGAGAACAGGCTATATGAATCACGCATCACAGAAAATCACATTAGAATTTCTGATACGCATAATAGAAGTCTAGAATCCGCGATACAACAATTTTGTGGGAGGAGATGATATATATTTGTCATTTAGCTCTTGTACACATTTGTCTGGAATGGGTCATTGGTGCAAAGCAGTACGCAGGAATGCTTCATTTACTGGCAGTAATAGATTTGTTATATAACTTTTGCATTAAAAATGATAAAGCACTTAGGTATTCAGTTTGATGGGTTTGTCAATAAACAGACAACCCTGAGACATGTATTTCCTATGTATCAACTGAATTGTTTGAATATCACATTATTTATAAAGTAAATATGTTGTAGGGCCACAATTATTTCCCATCACCTGTTAACTGACGTTTCTCTTTTGGTAGTAAAAAGTCTGGAAATATAGTGAAAAACGCCTATCACAATTTCTTAAAGCCCAAGCTGACATATTCAGACAACCTTTATTTGTCCAACAAACCCTCCATAACCCAAAGGTATTCACTTTGACAAACACTAAATAGATTATTTTCATGGATAATTTGCTTAAAAAGGGTTACTAACATGAATTTATATTTAAAAAATTCTTTGTTGATTTGCTTTTTGATGGAACCACTTCTTGTTTCAGCTCCTATTATGACATGAAATGACATATATCAATATAGTGCAGCCCTGTCATTATGTGGCTAATAATTCTCCATTTAGAAAGTGTTAATGGATGAAATAACCAGATAGCAATTACTTGTTTGGTGTAATCTAATCATTTAAATAATCTAAGGAATCAAAGTACTGCATCACATTGAAGTCATTAAAATCTAATTGTCATATAGATGTACTGGGCATGGAAAAGGTTTGTCAGCATCTCTGTACACAAATGTATATCAACTATATTGTGATACGGTCTTCTTTGTAATCACAAACATTAGGGAATAACAGTGCTATTGTGAGCACTCACCAACAAAACATAAAGCCAGACTGCAGGTAGTGAGTTATACATACCGAAACATCTGATTTAAAAAAAAAGCAATCTTAAAACACCTGTGCTTGTGTATATTCCATATTTCATAAAAAGGGGGGCTAGGGACTTCTACTGTGCTCGACATTAGTCAACCAGCTCTGTGTTTATCAAGATAAATGACTGCAGTGTGAGCCATAGCCCGAGCACTCGAGAACAGTAGTGGCAGGCCCAGAAACAAAGCGACTTGTACTTACAGGTTTCAGGAAGTGCAGAAGGTCTGGCGGGGGAGCACAAAGCATAAAGGGAGGGATGGGAGGGAGGGATGGGAGGGAGGGAGGGAGGGAGTGGGGAAGGAAGCAGTAGGACAGGATACACATTTGAGTGTGGCTGAAAAATTAGATGGAAGTGGTGAGTCACAAAATTTCTAGCCTCGTGCTGGAACACAGCCATACAGATTCATGCACCTCCCACCCCCATCTGGCTTTTCAATGCAGTAACGCAAAAGGATTTAACCGACAAAAAAAATACAGGGAAGAAAGATAAGGACAACCAGATCTCCCCCTCTCTCTCTCTCTCTCTCTCTCTCTCTCTCTCTCTCTCTCTCTCTCTCTCTCTCTCTCTCACTCTCACACACACATTGTATCCTACACTCACTTAATGAATTTTAGAGCCAAGAGATAATCGTGTTGCACTAATGGATTCCAGTGTGCTTGCTGTTCTCTACTACATCTGTGTGCCAGTGGGCATAAAACGCACCATTTTATCTTGTCACATGTTTTGTCCCCCTGTTCTCAGTAGTACGTGGCTTCCTCTCCAAAAACTGTTTTCAATTGCATCACACACACAGGGCCCGGGTTAAATCCTGCAGAGTCATCGTGAAATGGGAGCTATATACACCGTTCCGGAGAATGTGCCTTAGCAATTGAGCTGTTACTAGAGGTGACAAACTAATGAACGATATTAATACACCCTTTGGGCCATTCTGAAGAGGGAATCTATGCCTTGTGTTGTGTGGTGCACAGGGTTATTGGGGGTGTTTTTCATTATTCGCTGCTAGTCCTTTAGAGAGTCTAGGGTGGGAGTGAAAAAAAGTATGTGTGTCTTTGTCTCCAGGCAGGTATTTCATCCACATGAATAAATTGACATTAATTGCACATTTGGCTTCCCAGACTGTACGGCTGTTTCTAGGTAACACGTGACCAAGGTATGATGTTAAAAAAAAAGAATGTGGGATTGAACCTACCTTGAGTGTCCCAAAGATTACTTCATCCACTTACTGGAGGTCAGATATCACAGACATGTCCTGTATAATGTAGATTAATTAGTACTCCAATCTGACTGCCAGCTCCTCTGTCTGTGAAAGCTAAAGCCTGGAAGCCCATGATGTGTGCAAGTGCTTTCTCTGTGTGTGTTGCACATGTCATAAGGTTGTCCAGTGTCACCTATAGAGGGAATTGAGATACTAGCATAGCCACGCTGATCACACCCAGCTGTGGCTCCTCCCCAGAGTCTTGCAGGGCTGAGATATCGGTAAGCTTTAATGGGTTTGGATTTCTGTGGTAAAAAGTAAAATTTTCTCGAAGCGAGATGTTTACCTACCACCAGTGGTAGTTCTTCAGGACCCCCCCCCCCCCCCCCCCCCCCCTCCCACCTCGAAAACATCTGCAGTGTGGTGATAACACTTGCCGTCTGTGTTTCGGGAAGGGAAAAAGAGACGGATTGAAAGCTGGTGCGGAGGGAGAGATAGAGAGGGGTTTGCCCTAGCAACGAGGATGATTTGAGAAACTGTGAGGGCGCAGGAGGAGAACGAGTGTAAGTGATGTAGAGAGCATGTAGAATGTTCGGTGGGTTGCAGGGTATAGGGAGTGCATGCTAATAGAGGGAAGCAAGCCCCATATTGCTACTCAGCCATGAGAAGCTAGGAGAGCATAGAGATCCATCTCTGTCATGTGTGTGTATTCACAGGTGGCCTTGAAATGAGAAAAGGGGAGGGGGCCGCAAGTCAGCAGCAGCAGCAGAGGCAAGGAAAGCCATTGTGGAAAAACCCTGTGGCCAGAGTGGAGCACTGAGTTGTGTATGAAAGCAGGAGTGCAAAATCTAATTTCCTTAACGGCCTGGGCTGCAGGGTTTAAGAGAGTGTGTGGTGGGGTTGCTGTTGTTGGTCCACTGAGACTGATCAGGCCGCCTGGTATTAACATTCTACACGAAAAACAGTGGAAGAGCTTTCAGGGAGAGAGAAAAATGGATGTACTTTATTGGCAGGTTTCGTTATCGCACTCTCACGCCCATCATTTGCACAGCATTGGCTGCAAAAGCTAACATGACTCTATCGGACTGGGGCGGACTAAAAGCTCATTTTCCCTAACACATCAATCCAAATGTAACAAAGGTGCAGCAGTGGTATTGATGGATGGAAATCACTTACATACACACACACACACACACACACACAAACACACACACACACACACAACACACACACACACACATTCAGCATACACTTGCTGCTTTATATGGACGACACACGGGGCAGAAGAAGCTGCATCAATTATTGAAGGCCATGGAAAGGTCTGGGCTCTCTCGCTCGTCTACGTGGCTTTGGCACTTGTCACGCACCCTCGCAAACACTATGATTCTCTCTCTCTCTCTCTCTCTCTCTCCATGCTTCCTGCTTTTTCATGTACCACTCCCCAGCCCCGCCAGTTTACAGAACACAAAAGAAAAATCCTCACGCCGCCTTTCTCCTCCTTGCCTCTGCCCCCTTCCCTCATCCCCTCATCTCTCCTTTAATGACTCCTCCCAAGCCCTCTGCTTCCCCCTGCTTGCTTCATCCTCATCCCCCTCCCCTCCCCTTACCATTACTCCCAGACACTGCTGCTCCATCTGCCAGCAGCTTTCAGTGGCCAGTGACATCTTTTCACATCCCTCCTCGTGATTCTTCTTCAATAATTCATGCTCCAAACTCAACCTTCGTTTTCGTAGTTTTTTTCCTTTTTCCCCCCTTCATTCATGATCTTTTTTTAGACATCTGACTCTGCTGTTCTTTCTCTTTCTATTAACATTATATTGATAGTTGGGCCGATCAATTTTTGATCATTCTGTTGTTATTGTGTGAGGATTGTGTCCTAACTCTCCTGTCTACTGTACCCATTGTCCCGTTAATCCGTGCTATTGAATTATCTTGAAGTCATTTCCAACCTCTCCCCAGAATGGTTTTGATAATCTACTGATAGCTGGTGTGAACAACACCATGCATTCAGCTGTGTATATATAAGAAGTCAAATTAGCTCGATGTTGAATGTAGGATGTTTACTACTTTGGTTTGACATTTAACAGACCGTAGGGCAGGTTTTTTTTTGCACGGAATGCACGCATTTATGATCACCCCGAAGATAAACTGCGTTCTATATTTGAAAGTGTAATTTGATATTTTCTCTAGTAGGCCTGCAGCAACCATAATCATTGCTAGCAGTTATTTATGTACCAGTGGTAATCTGATTTAGGGTGGATTTGTTGCAGAGGAGTGTACACTTCTTCCAGCAAAGGAGTTTCAAACGTACCCTCCCTTTTCCCATGAGGCAAGATGTTCCCACAGCAATTGACTCAGTATTCCGCCGCCCAAGCATTCTCCAAAGGCTTCCTACAATTTATTCTGCCTCAATTTTGTACAGCATGCACTGCACACACAGATGCCATTCCTACTGTAAACTGCAAAGCTGGTACAAACTGCTATGTGTGACAAATAGACTCAGGTGATGCTGTGGCTGTTGTTAATCATCATCATAAAGATTCAGCCCTGGAATGAAGTATTTCACCCTTTTTTCCTGAGCTCAGGGTCAGGTTTGTGTCACCAACAAGGCCAAGCTGCGGCAGTTAACAGCCCATACTCGCCCATGCAGGCTCGGCTGACAAATTGTATACTTCGCACGAGTCTCGCGGTGGCCCGTAAAAAAAAGAAACTTAATAAAAGCAGTATGAAGCGCAAATGGAGGTTCCAGACCCCGGCGAGTGGGGTCTTTTGTACAGATCACCCTCAATGATTAAACCATTTCCCCTTCAGTTGGACAGTCTGTGGAGACTTTATGGCCCGAAGGAAATGAGATAACGCTAATATTTAATCTACTGAGTGATTCTGCAGCACAGACTGGGAGACTGCGCAGCCAGCACACATTATCTTACCAGAGTGGCCCCAGTCCAAAATACCACTGAGGCAGCAAGAGCAGGACAGGAGTCAGGACATTGTGTCAACCTGACATGATCTTAGTTGTTATTATTATTTTTAGTGCCTTTGTCAAACTGTGCTTTCCCCATACTGCTGGACATGTCAAGTGCCTATGCATTACACAGACACCTGGAGTTTAAAGGGTAAAAAAAGGGAGATGATAAATAAGAGAAAGTACTGCAGTGCCTTCAAGATAAGCACTGGCTAGAACAGCTCTTGCACCCCCTTGTTATTAAGATTACTTTAGGTGAGGTGTGGTTATCTCATGTACATTTGATTGACTGATGCTATGAGGAAGGATCAAATTATTTAAATGTGTTCATATGCTATCTTCTGTAACATTGGGTGTGAGCATTGAAGTAAGTCTTGAAAGGACAGACAACAGAAGTTGGACAAACAGAGATATTCAGTTGTGTTGTAACCTGCAGGCTTTGTGGCTCTTTAAGCAGAGGGATCAGAGGGACATGTGACCATTCATTACATCAGCAACAGATTCACCAAAAGAGATCCACCAAATTCAGCTAGTGATATAATACAATGCTGTCACTGGTAGAGGTCTGATACGTTATTGTTTATAATAGTGTTAAAACGACCATTTCTTTTTCTTTTTTGAATTATGAGTGTTTCTATCAGAGAATACATTTTCTGAAATGAATTTGTCCAACTAACATTCCAACCCAGATATATTAAATGTACAATTATATGAAACATAGAAAAAAGTAGCATTTTTTCAAATGTGACAATCTAAAGCCAGGGAATTTTGACTCTATTGCCTAATAAATGTATAATACATTTAATTATTGTAAATTTATTATCAACATAAATGAGTCAGATGCCTTAAGGGTTTCTTTTTATTCAGATATTAGTATTCATGATTTAATGTATTGCTGTTTGCACTACTGTATAATAAGACATTATACACATCATAGCAGAAACATTTCTACAATATACAATACAATAAAGTTTTTGCTCGTTCTGAAGAAACATGAAGCTCAGCAGGGCCCAGTATTGCATAAGTTATTTAAGTGGTGTGTAAACAACCAAGAGACAGCAATAGGCAAAGCTAACCAACCATTAAGCCAGCGATCAGCGACTTACCGAGGAAGGAAAGTGGAACCAAACATATTGGGGACTATTTCATGTGAGGAAGAGAGAGAGAGAGAGAGAGGCAGACTGATAACAAGCAGGAGAGAGAGAGAGAGAGAGAGACTAAGTGACATGCTTGTAATTCTGTAGGGAAACAGTTGCTACGGTAACAGGGAAGGTAGCCGGCTCCCGTGGGTGGTGTTACCACGGCAACCATCCTCAGTGGCCAAGGGATGCTGAGGAGAGAGCTTCGACAAAAAAAATGTGTGTTGTTTATGGCTTGGAAGGGAACAAGTGAAACACATGAAAAGGATGGTGGGGGACACCAGCCGTGCCGCAACACTGATCCATCTAGTTTGTCTGTGGCAGAAGAACCTTGCTGGGTTTTTTTCTTGTATGTTTGTTTTTTTATGACTGTGCTGGTCCCAGCAGACCAGGCATTAGCTATGTATCCTGCTGTTCATTAACACAGCACCTCATTACCATGAGCAGTAGGCCAAAGATGCTGTGCAGGGCAAACTACTCTCTGGAGGTTATACTCCCTCAGTATGTCTTTGCAGTTCGTCGGGTGAGAGCTGGCCATGCTGGGCTATTAATATCAACTATGGTGTTAAATTCTGACCTCTCACTGGGTGTTAAAGACCAGTTTGTTCCCACTGTGGTGATACCACATGCCTCCAAATTAAAGCAATGAACCAACATCTTGTGAATATGAGTTCAGTGTTACACTCACATACCATTAAACCTAATGTGGCATATGATATATTGTATGTGTGGTATGGTTTTGGGGTCTCCACCGCTACAAATGTGAATGATTGCTTTTAGCTTTATGGTCACACTCTCACCTCAACAAATACATGTAATGATAATGTTAATATATACAGTACACACAACCACACTCACCACTCCTAATCAAGCGTGTGAGGCTGCCGCTCACACAACAGATGTATAAATCTAACCTCAAAGCCTCATTTCCATAAGATGCGTCTTAGACGAGCTCCTGGGAGAGGTGGCACGATGTGATTAGAATTGTATATGTGCATGAATAAGAGACAGAAGGAAAGAGATATATACCCCGATTCCATCTCCCTTCTCCCCCTCCTCCACCCCCTCTGTCGCCACCTCTTCCCTTGCCACTCTTCATTCACATTCAGTTAAGCAAAGCTGTATTTGTTTTACATGTTTCAATTTGAAAGACTCAATTAAATCCTAAAATGCAGCAGAAACAAGAGATTAACAGATTAACTGTGCTATTAAAGTGCACATCATATAAGGGGTCGTAGGTCATAAGGATGAAACGCATCCCTGTCCCAGATAACTTAGTATTATAAAGACATCAACTTGACAGATCATGATGTCAGTTCCAGTGCATTCTACAGTATGTTTTTCCATGAAAGTACCTCAAGCACAAGATGCAGTGTAGATAGATCTGTAGAGAATACACGTATACCAATGTGTGCAATGCTCAAAAAAACGAGTATGAAGTGGAAAAAATAGAACTGGGGGAAGAGATGACGAAAAAAGAAAAAAAAGGAGAATACTCAGGAAGAAAAACTTCAGAAGGGTTTGGCTGCAAAGAGACTCTGCAAACGGAGTCAAACGCAGAGCAGGTTGAGTTTGTGGCTGTGCTGCTTTGCTGGCAGGTATTGGGAGGCTTGATTGTTTAACCACACCTTCTTTAGGCGGGGCCTCCAGAAGGCAAAAAAGGCCCAACAGTTCAGTCTCCCATCCAGGCCTGCTGCACCACCACTACCACCACCAGCCGTCTCCCTTCGTTTGGTTTGATGCACCATCCAACACGCTGACACCATAGTACTTTCACTCATACATACACTGCTAACAGAACAAACCAACGAGAAATCACCATTGGAATCACATGTTTTCATGACAAAATTGTTACATTTAGGATAGTAAAACATAGGACAAAACCACAGACACACACACACACACACACACATGAACAAAGAGACAGACAGGACAGCACGCAAACTAGAGTGTAGTAAAGAGGAGAGGTTGCATCTCCTGGGGGAGAATGATCCAGATCCAATCGTCTGGACCCGACCGCCAAAGGACAAAGAGAGGACCCAGAAAGACTGATGGAGTGAGTGGGGGGAAAAGAGGACAAGGAGGAGAAAACTAGAGTGAGAGGGAGATGCAATATAGTTTGGCAGCTTGTGAGAAACAAAAACAACAGTGTTTGAGTCGGAACTGATATGAGAAAGATTTTTTATTTCTATTTTTTTTATTCCCTGGAACCAAGCCGAAGAAATATAAATACTCCTGTAAAATACTGCCCTTGTTGTCGCTGTGGTCTCATGATAATGATGCAACTGTATTAATATGCTCCTTGATTTTATCAGAGGTTTTAAAGTATGTGAGAGGAAAGGCAACAAAAGCCAGTAGAAAGTAATGCTCTTTAGTGTTAAACATATTTCAGCTGTAAGAATGCACCACTTGCACTTGCTATAGTATACATGTAAACCTTTGAGTCCCAGATATGAGCCCTTTCTCAATGTTTATATACCACATAAATACCGATAAGGAGAGCTTGTTTGCATTGTATGAGACTCAAAATCCCTGATTCAGTAGCAATCGTGTTGACATTAGGATGTTTTAGATGGACTTGTGCAGTGCTCAGAAACCCACTAAGCCTTTGATTCCTTCAATCCCTCTGAGGTGGCTCTCCCGCTTTAAATCATATCTGCAGGCACACACAGTGTTTGGCATTAACATGTTGGCATTCCCATGTTGTCTTGCTTAACTGTGAAAGAGGTTTGGGCGGTGTTATGTAACGGGAGAAATTCATCAACAGTGCTAGCAGAAAACAGTGTCACCTTTTGTCTCTGCTCTTGCTATTTGGATGAAGCGAAATCTTATCTTGCAGGCATGACGTGTTTCCGGACTCTGTTATTTCTGGCTGGATTTAGAGACATCATTACGCGGATGTTTTTTCTCCCACATATTTGCGGGAGGCTGGGGAATAGAGAGAGTTGTGAAAATGAGCAATAATACTTTGTGTTGGCTGTGTTGTGTTATCTGGAGAGAAAGCATGCACGGTGTAGCCGCGTCATTATGGCGTGTGACTCAGTAACAGCATTTGTTGAATGTGGGTGGAACAGAGAGGCAGACATGCGTATATATGTTCAGCCCACTGACTCTATGCACCACAAGAAGTATCACTTGTCTCATTCTTGAATGTTTTGCCTGATAGAACCTTTCCTGTGAACCGGGAGCTCCGCACAACACACAATCTGTTTTATGTCTGTCTGTGGACAGGTTTTCTTCTTCTGTTCTTCCGATTGCATTGGGCAACTGGATCATGTTTTACCACGGATGCTGCTGCTGAAAGGCAGGGTGTTTAATAAAAGAAGAAAAGATCACAGGAAACATAGCTGTAACAATACTGCCTTCACAATGGGAGTACAATTCAGGCGTGTGCAAGACTTGAAGCAACGGCAAAGTGACCCAATTTCCCCCAATATCAATAACGTATTCCTTATTCTCCTTCTCATTCTCATTCTAAAGAAACAAGCAGGATAAGTATGAACATGATATGTACTTTGTCCCCAGTTGGGAAAGGTGAAGGCTCTGTTCCAGTGGGTATGAGGCTTCTGTTGAGAGAGCCATAGTGCAACCGTTCATCAGTGGATTCTGTATCCAACTAAGGTCAGGTGATTCCAGGAGGAGTTGGTGACCTTTAACAGTACAGTAAAAATTGCTCTCTTTCGAATTACCCAGCTGTAGCAGCCTGTGGCGTACTCATTGTAAGGAGCATTGATAAAGGTTCTGCCGTTTTTATGATATATATGGAGAGAGACTTCATTGGGCTCAGCATTGAATAAACATGACCCCTAAATTCCCACAAATATGAAATGATTGGCACTGCCAGCCTCTAGATCAATGGAGTCTCTAGCAGTGATGCCATCTGACATGTGCTGCATTTTAAGCCATGCTTGAAATGAAATCAAGTATCGGAGGCTGGTATTGGCTGCTGTGTCAGCCGTAGATGAACCCTGGTGATTACGAGGCCATCTGCTCCCCGTGTGCCCAGCTGGAGGCTGGACCGCTGTAATCTGGACTGATGAAGCCTGACTTAGAGAAGGCTGTGATGTTTGTTTGCACATCTCTGCCACCGAAAAGCCTCCGTGGGGTATGGTTGGCCGACCGTGTATTGAAACGAGGAATGCTGTTTAATATTGAATAAGCAAGTGAATAGCTACTGTATATAACAGTAGGAAGCTGTAGAACAGTACACACAATGCAATTATTTTTTTTCTCTGCACATCAGTCTTTTATAATAGAAAATGAATGGCTTCAATCAGCCATTACTCAGAGATGCATATAAAATGTATTATTACAACTCTCTCACATGTGCAGTGCTAACCTGTATTGATCTCTTTTGTCCCCTCCTGCACCCCGAGAGTCTGGCAGACTGATGTTGCGTCCGCCTTAATAACTACACGCCACACCAGGAAGAGGCCTGATGGAGACCTATGAATAATTAAGCAAGATGATTACCATGATGAATGCTCCCAAATCTATCTGGCCATTTAGCACTGGCCTGGGGAGGGAGGCCGAACAGCAGCCACGTGTCATGCATTGTGTGAAAGCTGTTAGGGAGGGAGGGAGGGAGACGAGAGGGATATCAAGGATAGGGCGGCTAGGGTGGATGGAGCTCAGCCTTGAGAGAGTGGAACATAGAGAAAGGAACGTGAAGGAGGGGCCACCCAGAGCAGGAAGGCACCCACTATTCAGCCATCTGTGCTGCAGAGAAACACAAAGACGTGCTCAGGAAGGCCTGTTTGATTGTGTGTCTGTGTGTGTGTGTGTGTGTGCGTGTGCTTGCATGCGTGTGTGTGTTTTTAGTTTTGTAGCATACTTGTGTTATGCATTGATGAGGCCTGTTATGTGTGTTCCCCTGCGCTAGTGATGGCAATTGGCCACTGCACAAGGTTGTACTTAAAATCCTTAACCAACCAGGCTTTTGACCCCAGAAGCTCCTATTTTGAAAGGAAACTATCTGTCGAGCTGGAAGTATATTTAATAGTATCTCATTTGTGAGGGGGTTTTAATTGTTTGTATCACCGACATAACCTGATAGGGGTTTCTTTGGAAATGTAATGAATTAAAGTGTTGTACTTTTGCAAATCGATTAGTATTGAGTAGCTGAGTCCTATTATATGCCGTGTGTTTGAGGCACAGCTGGAGTTGTGTGATGTCAAATCACAATAAAATAAAAAGACAGTCAATAGCATCACCCAGATAACTATCAACTGGATTTCCTATTTTCCTTTTTTATTGTGTTTTCGATGTTAGTTGTTTGATTACATTGTCACTACATGGTGTTTCTTGGTTAAATGGGATATCCCAGATCCCTGTTGCTGAGTAGGGATTAGCTCCTCGGGGGTCTGATGTCTCTAGTTAATTATCAGGTGTCAAGCAGCCTGGCCTGCCATATATCTCTGTCTAGAGGAGGGTCTGTATTTATGTAGGAGCTAAAAATATGAATACACGGGTCACATAACTCAGATAATCTCAGAGTTTTAGAACATGTTCTATATTATATTTATTTTGTTGTCTGAAGACGACATAAGAAGTGTAGAACAAATTCATTGTAGATGCAATGACTTTAGAAAACATGGAAGGATAACGCAGATTCAAAAAACATGACATCTCACAATTTTTTTTGCAAGGGGGTAAAAAAAAGGTGATCTAAAAGGCCCCATTGTGACTGTGGTTCCATACATAACATGACATGTTGCTCCCTGCTCAGCAGCAGCACTAAAAGACATCTACTTCATCATGTGGTTCTGCTATGTACAGTACAGTCTGGCAGCAACTTGTAAAAGGTGACAAATGATGGGTGGGTTACCCCCCTCCGCCTCTACTGCTCTGGCTTGCCTGCCAGGGCCAGGAGATTGCATCATTACAGAGGGTGATGTCATCCTGCAACAGAAGGGTAGAAACAGGTGCTAAAATTTTAATTAGAACAGGACCGAGGATGCTGGAGGAACATGTAAATGTATTCCCCTGGCCCAACCTCAGCCCTGACTGACAGAAGAATTTATGTTGCTAGATCATATCTGTTGGGGGATGTTTTTTTCTTCAAAGTGCTCCACACTGCCGCATATTTTCAAATACTAGAGGCATATCTGTGAAAATATAACTAAATTATTATACCTGCATTGACTGTTCAACGTTTTGGTCTCTCTGTGGTATCACTTAGGGCAATTGTTATGGTACACATGTGATTACCAAAGTGAAGCGGCGCAGTCAGTATGCAGCGGATGCGGAGAAGCAAAGCAGAGAGAAAAATAGAATATCAAGGGAGCTAATGGAGGCGAAGGACCTGGTGAAAAGGCAGAAAGCCAATCGATGCTTAATATCGCCAGGTCATTATTAATGATGCAGCATACTCTGCAGTGGGGAGCTGCCTGCCAGGCTTCTGGGCTGTCTTCCTGTTCGGCCTCATCAGCACTTGGACATGATATGTGGGACGCTGGATGGTTGAACAGCACTGCCTTACCAATCTCTAAATCTCCCCCCTGCCTCATCCCCCCTCCATGTGTGCACACTGCACTGAACAGAGACGCTTATTAAGTACTCTACAGTATTTTCTCTGTCGCCTTTCCTTTACTGGAGAAAGAAGCATAATTGTTGACCGATTGGGAAGTATAATTTGGAAGCCAACTGGATCAGTGTGCCTGAGCTCCTCATGGAGAAGTGTTGTGAGAGACAGTGCCATGTTCACGGCGCACGGGTCTCATGTATAATTGGAATCAAAATGGGAGATTGCATAAAACCAAGGCACCGAAAATGTTTGACTGCATGTTTATTGGTCCAAAGAGAATTACAGCAATAGATTGTAAGTATAAAACGTGAACAAAACAGCTTAATCGGGGCACAAGAATGAGATTCATTCTCTGTAGCAAAAGCTATTTTTAGCGGTGAATAAAAAGCCTATTTCCTTCACCACAGACGACTATTGTCTGTGTCTGTTTATTCTGTATCTAATAAAAACAGAAGCTAGTCTAGTAAAGACTTCAAAGACAAGGAAAAACACCTCTTACTCTTTGATTTTATGTAAACACTACATACCTGCTTTGGTGAAATGAAGAACAATATTAAAAGAGCAGTAGAAAGGAGTCTGTTGGCTTTATCCGTCCATACAATACTTAAAGGCAATCCACACTATAGTTGATTAAATACTAGGTTGGACCAAAGTGGTGGACCAACTGACTACCAGATTAACATTGACATTTGGAGAGCCACGTTTCTAAATGTAATAATAGATGTTACATTTTTACCTTAGATGCAGTCATTGGTAATTGATATGGCTGACAATTTGTCATGTATATGTTAGGTCTGGACGACCAAAAGTTGTAGGTGTGTTTAACTGATAAAAAGTGTGCAGATATTTTAAATAATTTTTTTTGTAGCCTACAACAATACCAAATGCTACATCACTTCCCTTCTGTTTTCCTCTCATCCACCACCTCTCGCTGGCAGACCCTCTCCACTGTACTGTTGACCAAACATGATCACATAAACAAAGCAAATCAAAACGGGGTGCTCTTGAAATAAGTACACTAAATAACAACATTCCCTGGAATGGAATCAGGCTTCTATCGTCACGCCCGGGGTCAAGTACAGCCTCTTGCCGGATGTTTCCCAGGCTCTTTAGTATTGCTTTGACTGATGTCCTCAGGCAGTGTGTAGTTATACAACAAAATGACCAATGAAAATGAGGCATTTTGAAAATAATAATAATTGTCAAATACCACACAAATAACCTTTCTCCCCAGCAGCTGATGCCTCCTAAAGGTTTTTTTCTGTTTTGGTGGGATGAGATTGAATAGGACTGACGTATTATGACGACAGTCTCTTTTATTACTGTGAGAATACAGTGACACACCACAATAAAAAACCCACAAAAGAAGTGTGACTGTAGCAGAGCAGATTGGCTCTATGTGACGTCAGCCACTGTTGATGCTGACGCTGTGTAGTTCTGTAGTCCCGACCGGTGTGACAGAGTGATCATACTTCAAACTGGCTCAAGAGCAAGCAGGTGTTCGGCAGCAAATGAATGGAGGACCAGACCAACGGGAGTGGACATCTTACAAAAAGTGTTTTTTTATTAGAGGTTATCGCAGCAGGGAGATCTAATCTGGTCCTAGATCAGGCTAGTGATTTGGCGTGCTGGAGGTCAGGGCCTCAGGCTCCTGATGGACTCCTATCGATTCGGAGGGAACGTGGCGATACAGTTGCAGTCGCTCAGCATTGATTTTCTGCAAGTGCAGTAGTGGAGAGCAGGCAGAATGAGAGAGCTGGACCAGGGGGAGCTGCCAGGTTATCTTCTCAAATATCCGGAAGTTTTTCTCTCTCTCTCTCTCTCTCTCTCGCTCTCTCTCTCTTCTCTTTTTTTGTCTTTGTTGCACTGACCTTCCCTGACTCAGAGATATATCTATTTAGACATAAGATCAGCAGCTACACTAGACAGACTGTTTCAGCAGCTTATTCAACAATATACTTAACGAATGGAAAAAGCTCCATTACTGTAAGTCATTCACTTTTCAGTCTAGGAGCATGCAGCATTTCTTATTGAGAAACTATGGTCATAATAGAGTCAGGTAAACATTTTTCTGTGAACTTACGACAAATAATATATCAAAACTTCCCAATCACTGTGGGGGGGGGGGGGGGGGGGGGTGGACCATTAACTTGCAGGGACATGAGACCTGCCTGATACGGGTAATCCATCACAGTGCAGATGTCGGCAAGTGATGACCGCCAAAGCTTTTCTATTGGCTGCAAAACAGCATTGTTTTAGAAAGCAATTTTTCAACAACAACAAAAAAAGACAAAACAATGGAAAATATGCACAACAGGAAAGGGACTACTGTGTACCATTTATAAAATGAGTTATGTTCAAAGCAGATAAAGTAATCGTTTCCATCTACACTGTAGCACATGAAAGACTTTCAACTACAACTAACGCATAATGAAAACATGTTTACACCCTGTGACTCTAAGTTTGGTTGGAGAAATTCATTTTCACATCTGAGAACCCCTCGTTTGCTCTAGGGAACGCTCATCTGTAATGAAAAGTAGATTCAAAATGTGTAAGAAATCTGCTAGGACATGTAGATACACAGACTTCTGTAGCGTAATCATAATGCACAGCATGCTGAGGCCTTGTTACGTTTATTGTACATAAACTCAAAGGGGTTATTATATATTTATTTGATTCGGTGAGAATTTTAATTAGAACTTCAAACACTTTGAGCTCCGGTCGGCCAGAGCAAGGGCTTCCCTTTGATCAGGCGTCACTCTCCCATATTTCTTCCCCTTTCCTGCTTCTTCCCTTTGGGCAACTTCCTTCTAATTGGCTCAGCGCCGCTCGCCTTGTCTGTCGTCAGTAGGTCTATCTCTCTGTCTGTCAACGCAGATGAAAGGATATGAGCTATACACAGTCTCCGGGGGGGTGTGGGATGGCTTTTCAATTAGCTTTGTAAGGGTTGGACGGTAAACATTATGGCATGCTATCTACCATGAATGTCAATGTCAAAATGATGCAATGAAAAAAAACAGCCTTTTTTACTTCAGCTAAGTGACCTGCAGAAGTCTCGAGTGCACGCCGCCTTTGTTAAACAACTCGTCTTTTTGCACCCGTGATGACTCAGACATCCAGTGGAACATGATATAACGCTTGTTCTTTCACATTATACTTGAGGGGCTCACTGCTGAAATGTTTCAGAGAAATCTGTTTGGTATGTAAGGGTGGAGAAAGTAAGAGAGCTTTATCCTCCCTACTGTACCTAACCCATCCACTCATTTATTCCTCCCTGGGCTCTCTCTCTCTCTCTCTCTGTCTCCGTGCTGTGTGTTAATGTAGTGAAGTGGCCCATCGGTCAATGAGCTTGTATTAACACCTGACTCCCAGCCCTAGCTGCTGTTTGTTCCTGTGTGCGGGTTCCCCTGGGCCCTCCCCCCAGGCAGAGGCAACATATCCCATGATCAATAACAACATCCTCAAAGGCTGCTGGAGGAGGCTGGGGGGAGAGGGAACAATCTTTTGCTTACTAGTGTATATTCTTTGCAATGCAACCTCCTCTTTATCCGTCATCCGTTCTATCCTTTTGTCAGCTGTCAGTGCTGTTAGCAAACAGGTTGCATAGGTTACTACCAGGCTTTTTATTGGCTATTATTGTTGGTCACCTCAGGGTTATATCACAAGGGATTCTTCTTTTATGAATAATTTGAAGGAGTTTAGGTCTACCGCGTGTTCTCCATTCTCCTGTGCATTATAGCTATTATTTTCGCTCCTCTTCTACATGCTTGCCTCTGTGTTTCCAATCTTTCTACACTCTCTGTGAGTCTCGCACCCTTGCTTACGCTCTTGGGCTGTGTTCCTTTCTCGAAACTTTGCTGCTATAAAGCATGGTAGAAAAGAGATTTAGGATGTCCCAATACATGTAGTTGGATGTAGCATGCTAAAAAAAATATCCGGATGCCCAGCCTACTACATCCGGTTGTGATAATTAGTGAGGGAAATCAGCATGCTTTTTTCGGGACAATTCTGACCCACAATCCTCTGCCCAACCGGAAGTTACATCACATCGACTGAGCCTCTGTGTGAAAACAACCGGTAGCAATGCGACGGATATATAAGCAAGGGGCAAGTTCAAGGCGTGACGCTATGATGAAAATAAATAAGTGAAAGTAGGACCCAATTGTGTGCCTACTAGTACTGCATGCTAGATAATGACATAATCTGTATGACCAGCGGGCAGTATGTAGAATTGGTCTGATGTAGAAAAGTGCTGGAGTGGCATCTAGGAATGATTATTTTACCCGCCCCTAGATCAGCTTCAAACACAATAATACGTGGCACTGTGTTGTGTTGTGTATGGGTAATCCTCCTCACCTCATCTCTCATGTGTCCTTTCTCTCTCCCCCCTTCCCCTCCTCTCTCTCCAGGCCCTGGCCATGACCGAGGTGAACGGCCCGGACCCCCAGATGGCAGAGCCGCAGATTGCCATGTTCTGTGGCCGTCAGCTCCTGCACATCAACCTACAAACCGGCCAGTGGGAGCCCGATCCTCAGGGCCGCCAAGGCTGCTTCAAAGAGCCCGGCGAAATCCTGTCCTACTGTCAGGAGGTAGGCGGGTCTATCTACCAAAAAAACCTTGCAAAGGAGAAATAACACGAAACAGAAAACAACTGTAATGAACACCGGCCCAGAGATCAATACGCCTAACAGCAGCATTATCAAACTCTGAATCAACCCTTAATGGCAAAGTAGTCCGTTGCTGGTTTTGAAAGAACATGGCCACGAATTAAACAAGTCTCTGTAGAACGAGTGGAAAGCAAAGGTCAAGTAAATGTCATCCTTTTTTTTCTCTAATTTGGTTTGTGTAACACCTGCCCTATACATCTATATATTTAACCATATATAGTGGAGTGATGGTGGCTTGTTGGAATATTTCCAGTATTTCAATATTTCATTTGTGCCACCATCCACGTATCTTCCTCCTGTTACCAGATATGTGTACTCTTTAACATCTACTCTATGGTGGTGATGATACACATACTCTCCACACACACTCCACCTTCAAAAATGTTTATTTGAAGTAGAGGAAACCAAGCGCCATCTGGTGGTAAAAAGTACGCACAGCGACTACAGAGCACAGCGGACATGAGCCCAGAATTGACTGTAATGCGATTAGCTGCCACATTACGCATCTGTGATGGCTTTTATTCAAATGCCTCCCTTTTTTGTCCTCCTTGACATATCCCGAAGAAAAGCATTTTAATGTGCATTCAGACCCTGGGTCAACTACATTTCTCTCACTAATAAACCTCATTATGAGTTGTTTTGCTTCAAATGATTGGCCCCTATTTTAAAAGAAAGTAGTTAGATGTGAAATTGAAAATATTGAAAAAGCACAAATGTTCATTGAAATGATAACTGCGGTATTCCATGTCTAAAGTAGCGTCAGATTTTTTTTTAAATGACTTAAACTGCTTATTATTATAAGTAGTTAGAAATTATGTTGCATGACTCTTTCCCTTGTTAGTCTTCGCCCCACTGACCGTGCTCTCCCCCCTCTTCTTGCCTGATCCTGCTACTTTTATTCTCCCCCTCCCCACCAATCCCCAACACTTTTTTCTAACCAACTTTCCCCATGTTCTCTGCTCCTCTTGTCTTCAATCCCTCTGTTCTGTCCATCCATCCATCTGTTTCTGTGTCTCTGTCGTCTCTGCATGTGCCTGTACGTCCAGGTGTACCCAGCGCTCCCCATTTCCCATATAGAGGAGTCAAAGAGGCCTGTCACCATCCCCGCCTGGTGTAAGAAAGGTTGGGGCCACTGCCAGCCACACCCCTTCATAGTCCTGCCCTACCGCTGTCTAGGTAAGAAGAACGCACCTCACTGCTATTAGACAGTACACCACTGAGAACACATATGTTTAGATTTACAGTTTGTCCTTGCAGATAAAGAACCTCCTCAAGTTTGACCTTTATTTGATAGTGAGAAAGACATGATGAGGGAGACGACATGCAGAAAAAGAATTTGTCCACTAGACCAACAGGAAACCACATATTTAGTAGTCGTCATTTTGGGAAATACACGTATTTGCTTACTTAGATAGATTTATTAAATTTGAGGCTACAGCCTGCAGCCGGTTAGCTTAGCTTAGCGCAAATAATGATAACAAAGGGACACAGGTAGCCTGGGTCGGTCCAAAGGTAATCAAAACCACCTGCAAGCGCCTTCAATTTAAACATGCAAAACTTTAAATGGCAGATGATCATTTTTAAATTTTGGAAATTAAACAAATGGTAACAGACCCCACTTGTTTGGTGGTATCTTTGTTCTTTACTAACTTTCAGCACAACAATTTTCTTTTCTTGGTTTATTGGATGAGATTAATAAGACTAGGCCACACATTTAAAAAAAAAAGACAAAACAGTTAGGTAACATTTCATGATCACATTCCCTTGAGATGTTGTCTGGTCCAAACATACTATGTGTCTTGTATTTAGACCTGTAGAAGTGTGTTTTAACTAGAAGTACAGTATATTGAATAAACAGTTACAAAAAACATGATTTTATGTATCAAAGCAGAAATACAGTGTAAATTTGTGCTTATTATATTTATTCAGGAGCTAACAAGATAAGCATGGTAATACCACCACATTTTGACTCAACACTGATCTCAAATTTGGCATTGGACATAACATTCCCTTTGCATTCCTCTCAGTGCCAAAGCTAATGTTAGAATGAACACAAAGCAGGATGTACAGTTTAACAGTATCTCAGCCACTAGGGGGCCAGATAGGCTAACAATGCATGATTGAACGAACAAACGGATGAATGAGTAATGAACAGTGAGTCACCCTGGATTCAAGAACCGCTTTTATTCGTATGCACGGCGTTGCATAACTGGCTCTAGCTTGCTTTATTTCTACTGCTGTGGCTGTTGGATGGGTGAAAACTCTGCCTTATGTATAAAACCTGATGTAAAACATCATGTAATCAGAGTGTTCTATGAAGAACCGGTTTGAAATGAACATAAAATATAGAGCAATACAACCTCTCCTTCATTTCTGTACGGCTTCTTCTATAAAACAAAATAGACATCCGCATTCTTGATCTCCTCAATAAATGTTTTATATCAAGCTAAGCGCATTTTTTACTTTGTGTCATTGACTTGCCACTGTAGCTGCAGTTTGCATTACATTTATGATTTCTGTCAGCCCTACTTTATGCACATCCGTGTTTGACGAATCATATTCAAACGCATTATTATTTTTGCTTAAATCTTCACACGTTGACCTCACCTCTTCCATCCCGCTACAGGGGGCGAGTATGTGAGCGAGGCCCTGCTGGTGCCCGACCGCTGCCGCTTCCTGCACCAGGAGCAGATGGACAATTGCGAGAGCTACGTGTTCTGGCACAACATTGCCAAGGAGGTGAGAAGGACGGCTGAAAGCAAGTGTTCAAATGTTAGATTTAGATGGAAAAGAGAGGGCTCTTCATCCACTTTGAAGCAGAAAAGATTATTCCTATGATGACATTCCATTGTTGCATTCAGTCAAATCTTTCTGGTACCCAATGAACTTTAGCCGCACAGCCCTAATAGCACTAGCTGGCTAAATTAGACAAGTTTACCCAATGGTGTGTTGTGTTTCGCGACAAAGTTAATCATTACGTCTATACCTGAGGTGGCTGTGGCAGAGCAGAAAGCTCTCAACACTCCTTGGTGTCACTTCCTGTCAGCTTTTTTATACACAGAAAAAAGTAGGGCCCTTTCTTGTTACAATTAGCATTCACAGTATTTTTAAGCAACTTGTAATATGAAAACCTTAACAACATTTGCATTATATAGTGGGGAGTTTAACCTTGTTGCTGTGTTTGCGTGTCCCTCTCTTAGGAATGTGCCGCAGACAATCTAGAGCTCCACAGTTACGGGATGCTGCTGCCATGTGGAGACCACTTCCGGGGGGTGGAGTATGTGTGCTGCCCCGGCCGAGGGAGTTCCAGCGCTAAAGCAGAGACGGAGGAAAGAGAAGTCCCCGCAATCACCTCCCAGACCAGCGGAAAACAACTCAATTCTGTGTAAGAGGTTTTCAGTAGGAGTAGGAAAATCAAAAAAAAAAAATCTTTTAACCAGGGTATTTTTTTTTTTTGCCCCTTTGAAATATGTTTTCAAGGCCATTTTTGGATCATCTCGAGGGCAAATTGATCAAATGTCTGGAAATATCGTTTCCTCTATGGGGTTTTTCCCAGTCAAAATGTAAGAATTCTTAATACCACTTAAATTGAAATTTCAATTGAAATCTTTTATCGCATGTTGGTCTATTTTTCCAACGCGATCCCCATCTGAACTCAGACCCAAGTCAGTTGTGTTTGAAATAAAAGAAAAAATACCGGTAATATACTACTGTTCAAATGAACCCTTACCCTTTCTTTTCATGGGGCGCTTCCCGAGCCCCCACTCATTTCCTACCCTGGTATACAACACTGTCATCTAGCTGACATCTACTTTTTTTCACCTACAGCACCAAAATAACAGCCCCCACTCCTAGCCCCTCTCCCGATACGGACGTGGACGAGGCAGATATGGAAGAGGAGGATGACGAAGTGGTGGAGGAAGAAGAGGTGGAGGAGGAAGAGGAGGAGGAGGAAGAGGAAGACGAGGTGGAGGAAGCGGAGCCGGAAGAGGTGGAGGAAGAGGAGACGGTGGCCGTGAAGGATCCAGAGGAGTATGAATACCCCATCGACTCAGGCGCCTACCAGACATCAGACTACCTGGACTCCTTCTACTACGACAAGAGCCACAAACCCACCACCTCTTCACCTCTGATGAAGAGTGACAGCTGTGAGTGTCCCTGTGTCCCTGTATCCTCTCATTAGTTTGTTAAAAAGGAGCTGTTAGCCTGCGGTGATTTTTTTTTTAGTAGCGGTGGTTAACAATGCAGACACATGACCTGTTTAATCTAATAGGTTATAAATTGTAGTGCGCCTTCACTTTGTCACCCTTTAATGGGAGGATAGCTCTGTTTTTCCCCCACATCATCACAAATGCCCACTAGTGCACCTCATGAATGCATGTGGTGTAAGCAAGTCTCTTTCTAAATAAACACAGTCAATGGAACAGTTGACCTCTACACAAAGCGAGCTAAGTTTAGAACTGGGTGGGGAAACAGTGTAACGATTAATAGAAAGACGGTTTTGGGTCAGATATAATTGAATTCAACAGTACAAGTACAAACCCTTGTGATACTTTCTGTACACTAAATTATGTATATAATACTATATGTACTCTGATGAGGTTTAAAAAATAGATTGTCATCGTCCATCCAAAGTCTCTCTAGGACAGGTAAGATGGAGTTAATTATGTAAATGTTTTGATTCTCCCCATTCCTCCAACTCTTCTGTAAAATGGCCTGCCATCCCTCCCTCGCTACTTTTGCTGTGTATACATTTTGTCAAGTCAAGTTTATTTATATAGCCTACAAACACAATTCGCAATTTGCCTCATGGCCTTCCAATGTGTACATTGTACGACACCATCCATCCTAAGACCCCTGGTTTGGATAAGGAAAGCTCCTATTAAAAAAACATTTAACAGAAGCAAGTCTACCAGGACAGGCAGACATGCAGTAGATCAATCAATCAAGCTTTATGTATACTTGAAGGACACTGAGGTTTCCCTCATATGCAGTGACGAGGAGTTTAAAAGTAACAAACAATATAATATGCAGAATCACAAAGAATAAAAGGTAAAAGAACACATGATGTAATAAAAAAATACATATACAAAAGATAAAAACAGGAATAAAACAATTACAAACTGAAGTAGTAACCAGGGATTTGAACTACGTAAAAACTAAGGACAGCAGTCTTAAAAGTGCATATAAATCCCTTCCATTAGCTTGGAGTGCTGTAACTTAAGGCGGACTTTCCAAGATTGAAAAAATACTCTGGGGACTTTCAGCATGAGTTAGTCACTTTAGCGAGTCAGACAGATGTTGTGTCTACAGAAAAGACTAAAAATAAATTCAGAGTATGGAAGCATCATGGTGGAATTTGAACCGGTATAGTAAGTATTTTACCTCCAGGGTAATTACTCTCTGGCTCTTGGAGTCGAAAGTAATAGCCTACGTTTTCTGTCTTTCCCATCCAGTGACCACACCTCGGCCCACAGATGGCGTGGATGTGTATTTCGAGAAGCCAGTGGATGACACCGAGCACGCAAACTTCTTGCGCGCTAAAACAGACCTGGAGGAGCGCAGAATGAAGCGCATCAATGAGGTGACTTTCACACGACTTTTGTCTGACTTTTGACAGTACATACATTCATCTTAGATTTGGCTCTTGAATCCTTTTATGGATACCGCCTCCTGTTTGCGTCTGGCCACATCGCCTCATCAACATTACACTCAATGTCATCTTTTGAGAAGCAACAGGGAAATGATCACCTGATATCCAGTCTAAATCTCCTAATTATGGAGCGACTCAGGTTGGGCTGCACTCTCTGTCCAGGCTCCCTCATTGATAGGCCATGATCTATATAACATGGTCCACTAAAGTGTCCCTGTTGTATGTGTCTCTGTCTGTTGCCTTCTTTGTCCTCGTCCTCCTGTCACTCTTTCTCCTCCTCTTCCCCTGACTCTTACTGTCTAAGAAAGGAGCTGAGCTCACCTGGGGTCTATTTTTAGTGCTAAGGTTTAGACTGGTTGGTATTCAATTAGTTTTTTTTTTCAAGAAGTGTGTTGGAGAATTTCAAACACAGTGCAAAGCATACATCGTGTTTGTAGGGTTGGTGCTTTGGTTTAGGGCATAGTTACAAAAGTTAGAGGTTGTGATGTGTTCATAGCAGTCACTTTTAGTGTTTACAGTATTCGGCAAAAACTGTATTTGTACCAAAATGTGCAGTCTACTGTAAATCACAGCAAACAGGAGCTCATCTCTAAACCCTTCTATAGCTAACTGCACAAAAGAGCCTTTTGAGTTTAGAAATTTGATTGGCAGTGTGTTCTGTGTGAATACCAAGAGAGAGAATTCAGGAAGAGTGTGCAAGATATAGAGAATTGTGTGTAGTGTTGTGAAAAATTTGTGTTTTGGAATGAAAATATGAGTCTAAGGCAGGAAATGTGTTTGGAGTTCAGCAGAATTGGTTAAGCAGTTGGTAAATTAGTTTCAGATTGTGCACATTGTGTCTGATGTTCCAAAAAATGTGTTTAAACAATTGTGAAAAACTGTAATAAACATACAAAAGTGTATAAGTTTAAAAAGCACAAGAGTATAAAATTAAGATTTATTCTCACACAGTATTCGGCAAAAACTGTATTTGTACCAAAATGTGAAGTCTACTGTAAATCACAGCAAACAGCTCATCTCTGACCCTTCTATACTGTAGCTAAGTGCACAAAAGCCTTTTGAGTTTAGAAATTTGTTTGGCAGTGTGTTCTGTGTGAATACCATGAGAGAGAATTCAGGAAGAGGGTGCAAGATACAGAGAATTGTGTGTAGTGTTGTGAAAAATGTGTGTTTTGGAATGAGAATATGAGTCTAAGGCAGGAAATGTGTTTGGAGTTCAGCAGGATTGGTTAAGCAGTTGGTAAATTAGTTTCAGATTGTGCACATTGTGTCTGATGTTCCAAAAAATGTGTTTAAACAATTGTGAAAAACTGTAAAGGAATTCAATATTTTGGTAATTAGCTGTATTTGCTTGCTTCTCGATTTCGTCGTATTGCAATCAGCAGTGTCTGAAATGCACCAGGCTAAAATCCATTCTGTTTTTTATGTGTGGTTAACAGTTTTGAAAGCAGTGTGTTAGCGTTTGACAGTGCTGTGAATCCACAGAATTGTGCAGGTTGTGGTTTAAGCCATGGTATAAGTGTGTAGAGTTTTGAAAACTGTATTCAAGCAATGAAAAACAAACTACAGTTTGGTCCACATGGACTGCTGCTGTGCAGACTGTGGTTAGAGTTGTGTGTGACCACTGTCGTTAAGCAATCGAAAAAAAAATGTAAGATGTCATTATTGATTTCCAGCTCCAACAATCGATATTTACATATTTTCTAAAATAGCATTTTAAACAGGTCGTGAATGACAACATCCGCTCATGTAGATCTGTAGATGTCACACTATGTCTATTTGTGGTGAAGTGCTAAGTGCCATTCCGGGTGTTGTGGCAGAGTGAAAACTTGAAGCAGCATGGCCGACACGGATTACAAAATGAGAGGGGCTCCTCATTCCAAACACAAAGCCAAATATCATAACATATCACAATATGCATCATATTGCAATTTATCATGATATATGTCCTCGTGATGCTTGTCCTTTTGTGAAGTCCTTACCAAATCCTAGCCCATATCATCATATACAGTATATGAGAAGCTTTTATAGAAATCAACTGAAATCATGTCTCTTTAATTCCTAAGATCATGAAGGAATGGGCAGAGGCTGACAACCAGTCCAAGAATCTGCCAAAGTCAGAGCGACAGGCCCTGAACGAGGTAAGCAGACATTTGTTCAACCTCTTTATATTGGCTAAATTATCCTGTGGCAATGTCTCTACTCATCATTGAACCTGCCTATTCCCATTATCTTTCCTCTGCCAGCACTTCCAGTCTGTCCTGCAAACCCTGGAGGAACAGGTGGCCGGAGAGAGGCAGAGGCTGGTGGAGACTCATCTTGCCCGAGTGGAGGCCATACTCAACAACAACCGCCGTCTGGCCCTGGAGAACTACCTGACTGCTGTACAATCTGATCCCCCTCAGGTACGTCTATCATGGGGTACAGAGGATGGAAAGACAATCCTAGATCTGCTTTTGATTATTTCACTGTGATTGGGTTGGCAGCATATGGGTTGTTGAGACAGTGCCTTCATCTCACTGTATAGCATTTGCTGACCTTGTCCTCTCTTCATTTATTCTTTCAGCCGGAGCGTGTGCTGCAGGCGCTGAAGCGATATATGGCCGCAGAGCAGAAGGACCGCAGACACACACTCAGGCACTACCAGCATATTGTGGCTGTCGACCCCCAGAAAGCTGAGCAAATGAAATTCCAGGTGTGTGTGTGTGTGTGTGTGTTCCTTGGAGTGCGTAAAGCATTTTGTTCTGCTTTTTTATTTTTATTTTTAATTTTTTGCTCAAGCCTTCGCTCTTGAAGTGAAGGGCTCCTTTCTTCTGACCGTCAAACATACAGATTATTTATGTGCAGAAGAGTTAGTACGTGCCTCAGATACTTTGATAAATAGTGAAATCATAGAGGAAAACCAGCTACCAATCTTCTTTTCAATGTATGCGTAGATCAAAGAAGTCTTTGCCGACTTCAACCAACTTCAAACAGCTTTGGACATACAAAAAGTCTATTTGGATTTTCTTTTTTCATTAATTGAAGGAGCCAATTCATTGTTTCAAGTGAGATACACAAACTGTTGGCTATGTCTCATTCAAACGCACAGATTGTCAAAAGAATATTTTGTTTATTGTCAAAGTTAATGCGTTATTAATGCATTTAGCAAATTCCTTTGAACGCCACGCATTTTTTTTTAACAGGCAATTCAATTGCTCGCATTCTGTGATTATGACCCTCGGTCCGCCTTGTAGTTTGGGAAATCGGGAAGTGCAGAGCCCTTGAAAGAGGGCTCTGAGGAAGGGATTGAGCAGAGCAAAGATCACAACCAGAAACATGCCTCTGTGAGAAGAAATTCATAAGTTACTGCCGAGTTACTGCCAGAGCACGTCATGTCTTAGATAATACTAACTGGCCAAGCATACAACTAATGCAGAGAGCTCTTCACCCCCTCGCCAAATGCATCATTTTTGAGCATGCAGTAGCCTACCTTTTGAGGTAATTCTTGGGAATATTCTGGACAGTATTTGTTGTTGTTCTGGATTTTTGCAATTATAATAAACATACATTTGTATAAAGCAAGCATATGTGTCCTGTCCCATGTTGACAAGAGTATAAAGAACTTGAAGAATGTCCATTTATAACAGATACAAAATGTGTTAACTTTTAACTCTTTTTAGCTAGTTAACTCTGGACAATCATGCAATGAATCGCTATTTTAAATATTTTAATCGATTGACCTCCCGATTTTTTTATATATATTTATTTTGCAGGTGTACACACATCTTCATGTAATTGAGGAGAGGATGAACCAGAGTCTTGCCCTGCTGCACAAGGATCCTACCTTGGCTGAGGAGCTGCATGATGATATCCGTAAGCCAAACTACTGTTTATTTTATTTATTTATTTGACCTACCTTTATTGAACCAGGAAGGTCATTAAGAACAAATTCTTAATAACAAAGATGTCCTGGCAAAAGACAAAAGCCCTTTGAGGTGATGGTGGGTGGGTGGGGGGTCAAATTAAATGTTAACTCCGGTGGCGTAGTGGGTAGAGCGCGTACCACGTACTGTAGGCCCAGTCCTTGTTGCAGTGGTTGTGGGTTCGAATCCGACCCGTGGACCTTTACTGCATGTTATCACCCTCTCTCTCCCCATTTCCACTCTACTGTCTGAACTTGAACAATCAAATAAAGGTTAAGATACTTGAAACAAAAAAATCTTAAAAATGAAATGTTAAAAGGACAAACGGCACACATTCTGGTCATCCGAACACTTCAAACAGCAGCATGCACATAAACACAAATTTCTCAGCACAGTTATAAAGACGGCAGTGCGAGGGGGGGCACCCATCTGCTTGCAAACAGTCACAGTTACAGTAGGTCAATACTGACCCCCCCCCCCCCCCCTCCCGCGTGTGTGGACTCACAGTTTTTCTCTTTTCTTTATGCATCACCTGTAGAGGAGCTGGTGAAGGCAGAGAGAGGAGACATCAGTGAACTTATGACCACCTCCTTCTCTGAGACTCGCACCACTGAGGAGCTTCTGCCGGCCGAGAGCGAGGAGGAAAAGGATGACGAGGAGGAAGAGGAGAGAGCCTTCCAGAACAGGCCCTATCCTCCCCGCATTGGTATATATATCCTCACATGACTCACGCACGCACACACACTCAAAAATTCAACATCCTTAAACCTGATTCTGTGATGTAATATAAATGTTGATCATGCTTTTTTCCCTCTTTTTTTCTCTAAAGATGTGCAGTCTAATAAGAAAGGTGAGTTAAATGACAGTTTTCACAGATCACGGTGTTTTGTAGTTTTTCCATTTTTTGCTCACAGCTAAATGTTTAACTCAATTTTCCTCTCTCTGCCCTAGTAGCCACTGTCGATGAATATGATTATACCACATCCGAGAGAGGCCCTACTTATGAATATGAGGAAAAGGTAAGATGGTGCACTTTGTTGTGCCAATCTTAAAGACTAATGTTATTTCAAACAGAATCCATCCCAGTCCAATGCTTAGAGACTGAAAAGATCAAATACTCATACACAAAGCAAATAATTCTATATTTCTGTGTCAAGGTTTTTCCTTATTCTCACACATTCCCTGTCCTCTTAGATCAACACCTCTGTAGAGCTCAAGCAGGTGGTCAACAAGCCTCCCGAGATCGAGAGAGATGAACTGGTAAGGGCTGAGTTTAAACATCATCATTTTTTTAGTGTTATTATGTATGTATAATATGTTATATGCAGTGCTCGAAGTGGGCCGGTATTCACGCACTTCCACATTTTACCCTTTGGTGTACCGGTACTTCTACATGCGTACCGGCACTTGTCACAGGCTGCCGGTACTCTTCTCTGCCCTCCAACGCCGGCTCAACCCACCCAAATGTGCGTCTTGCCCACCCAATCAAAAGTGAAGAAAATGTATTTCTATTTTTTCAGCCAATTAAAAAATGTGTATTTAGTATACCATTGCCATTTCTAGCTTCTTATTGGGTGAGCACGGCAAAGTCACCCATTATCTTCTTTTCTGTAGTCAACCGTCAATCACGTCCACAGAGCGCAGTGTCTCTTTTGCAAAGGCAGTTAGAACCCAACTCGGCAACTTTTTACAGCAACAATCAAAGTCGAATGCATATTGTGTTTTTTTAAACATTTGTTTCCATAAATTAGATTTTTTCTCCCTTGCATCATCATCATTATCTTTTTATTATTTTCTAAGACAATTTGAGAATTAAATACTTTTGCTCTTCATGGATGGCAGCAGCTGGTTGTTATACTGATGTGGAAAGCTTCTATCAGTGCTATCATGGTAAACCCCCCATGCAGCATTGATGATTGATGATCTAAATACAGTAACTGTATCAAAAAGCAGGCGCGAATATCTTGCAAGGGCAAAACATTTCCGCAATAAGGGAGTACTGGCACTTTTTTCTCCCACTTCAAGCACTGGTTATATGTAAAGAAATGAGCTTGAATGCGATACTGAAATGACCTATTTAAAGTTGTCCCTACATGTCTTCCTTATTTAGTGTCTCACCATACATTTTTTTCTTTACTCAGCAACCTGATGCCTTGGAGACGTTTAACCGTGGCGCCATGGTGGGGTTGCTGGTGGTGGCTGTGGCTATCGCTATGGTGATGGTCATCAGCCTGCTGCTGGTGCGCAGGAAGCCATACGGCACCATCAGTCATGGCATCGTAGAGGTACGACCCCTTATAGGCCTAAACTTAAGCCAAAAGCAGTCGTTAAGGACCAAACCTGTAGTCTTACACATTAAGGTTTTACCACAAAACTGTGTATTTACACATAATTTATGTATAGGCCTATATATATATATTTAGAATAATGATAAGTGGACATTAGAGGTTCTGGGAGGCAGAGTTTGTTCAAGGTTGGCAAGATGAACCAACTGTGAACCAGCAGTAGCCCAGACCTAGAACCCAGTTCGCCTTGGGAAAGGGGTATGACTGTCAATTGTGCCTCGTTTCCACCAAGTAGAGCGGTTCGGGGCGGATCGGAGCAGTTGGTCGAAAGAATCATTTCCGCCGTGTGTAGTCACCTCGGCTAGAGTGAAGAGAGTCTTGTGTTTTGGTGAAAATGTGAGCGCGGCACTGTTTATTGTAGTGTTTTTCCTCGTCATTAAATGAATCAGTTGGCTGCACTGTGTCCCACTGCTACGATGTCACGTAGATGCCGCAGCCAGCGCTGTTTGCTCACTGTCTCTATCAGTTGCACCGAGCCGTCTCTGTGCTCACAACAACACGGGGGGAATAAATAAAGAAGCGGCTGGTTTGACCCTACTATCTATGGTTTGACCAAGCAAAAACGAGAGACCGCTGGCTTGACCACAGTTGTTCCACAGCCCGATAGTTTGACCCACATTCTGGCGGCGGCTATCGCAGTCCAGCCTAAACCCCGCCCTACCAGTAAAGGTAGGGTCGGCGGTGGAAACACCACGAGATTCTTAAAAGTGAGCTGTCCCACTCTACTCGGTGGAAACGAGGCATAAGTGGACCTGCTAAGGAGACTCAGATTAATTCATCAAAATAATGGCCTTTTAGCCAACCCAAGCCTACTAAATGTACATTTGCAATAGTCAGTTCTCTCTTTTCGGGGTCTTTCGAACCCAGGAACCATGGTAGATCCTTCCTGAGGCCTCCCAACACCACAGCTGTTCTCCTGCTCCACTATTTTCCCCCACTAGCCAATACTCATATACTCCATTAAGGAACAATGTATTCACATCTGAGTTGATGGTGTTGTCCTTGCTCTTCATGTGTAATAATTGGAGCTTTTCTGTGTCTCGCAGCAGGTCGACCCCATGCTGACACCAGAAGAACGGCAGCTCAACAAAATGCAAAACCACGGCTATGAGAACCCTACCTACAAATTCTTTGAACAGATGAACTGAGGTACCAGGGCTGCCAACAACTCATGCCTGACCACATGTTTTGTCCCTCCCCCCCACCCCCCCCCCCCCCCACCCCCCCCCCCCACCCCCACTCTTCCTTACAGTGGTGTCTCAGCTACACTCTCTTTGACGGAATTTATGATGTGTTGCAAACGTAAAGTAACTGAATAAGTACGGGGTACGTCCTAAACCCATTGTAAATTACCAACAATCATCATTACCAGAATGTGAATAATGAGATATGATTGAAAACTTACATCTCCCATTGTAGTGTAATACTCGTCTGGGTTAGAGTCCGAGGATTGTTCTTTCCATTGGCAGTGCCACAGCATTTCATATTCCTGAAAACATTCACCTCATAGATAGTAGAATCATCCCAGTGGCATGACTTGACCTATTGCCCCTCACTAGAAGTTGAACGGTGCATAATGCTTTATAGTATTTCTTTTTCAGTAGTAGTCTCTATGTTCAAAATTGTACCACAGTTCGATATAATGTATCTGTGTAGATGAGTGTGAGTGACAGCCTAGTTCAATTACGGTGTAATTCTCAATTCAAAACCCACTCAGTGATCAAAGGGCAAATACAAACGTATTGTCTAACTAACCTGTTACATTGGAAAATACCTCTATAATTAACACTTGAACATTAAGTGAGAATGTGGAGGGGTTTGCTTTGAATGTGTTAGAAATGTAGACTTTAATTTAAAACATAGAAAGGCCAGAACAAAATACTGCACAAGTTGATACGGAACTGCTGTATGTGCTGATGGTACCAAAAAAAAACATAAAGTTTTGGACTTCTGAGGATCTGCCCTCAATATTATTAATAACTATTTGGCAAAATATACCAACTATTCCAATTACTGTAAGTCATTTAGTCAGTTTCAATCTTATTTGTACTGCTACCTAAAAAGCTGTAAAACAGAATAATCAAGAGTCCGTTATTTTAATGAAAGCATGACAACTTGGTGTATGACGCTGCTGTATTTATTTGTCTTGTTCTTGTCATTGCTTTTGAAAGGTCGGAAATGTCACCGTTCAAAATGGACACTGTAAATAACGTGAGGAATACGTACTACTAGATGTAGACATTTCTATGATTAATTTGCATTGATGTAATGGATTAAAACATAAAAATAGTATATTGTGCTGTAATGAGAGGGAGAAACATTTTCCTAACATGGCTGATTGAAAACGGACTGTTGTAAAAACCAGCACAAGACAACGACACAGTAACTACTTTCTGAATGTATTTGAGGTAGACATTGAGATTCCACCTTTTTTTACAGTAATGCATCATTCCCCTAGTAGAGCGAGTATAGCGAAGTTCAACACATGCATCGGACGGACTACATGTCTGATTCCCATCCTCATCACTTGCTGTAGCAAACCTGTCCGGGTTCACATTTGGCAGGTGTGTGTATCAGGGGCAGAGGGACTTTTGAAGCTGAGGCATATTATACTGTAGTAACAGCACAGCAGAGTGTAAAGAGGCCACAGCTATAATGTGAAATGTCAGTGTGTGTAGTCTGTCCTAAAAATACAGACCACACTCAGGCATGACAGCAGAAAAACATGCTGCATGTCTTTAAACCTGCCAGTTTTGAAAATTCGGAGATTAAATGTTAGTACTATAGATGCTTTATTTAAGTTACTCTCTTCATAAGAAGCTTTTCACTGAATGACTCGTCGTAGTTTGTCATATTTATGATCAACATAGTACCCCTGTATAGGTAAGTAAAAAAAGGGATTGCCCCTTTTTCCTGGCTGTTATCTGCTTAGTGTGTCAGGTTGATTGCCGTTAGCCACTTAATTCTATCAGACCATCTTGGTTAAGGAAGGTCACATTGTGGGATGTTGCTTTTTTGTTCATCAGTCTTAACTATATGCTAAAGCATAGATAATCCATACCATAATCAGTTCATACTTTATTAATTTTCGCACTGGAGAACGTTTTCTTTTTTTTAAAAACCTCCATTTGTTCATTCAGAGAAAAAGTGGTAATTCCTTTTTTTTTCTTTTTTTTGTAAAGTTTGCTTTGGAATGAGCAAAAGAGTTTGACTATCAGAGTTATGGTTTAGCGTTATTCTTTTGTTTCTCTCGATAGGCAGGTTAATTGCAGGTCGCGGCGGTTGTGTTATGACAGGTGAAGAGAAGTCATAGCCCTTGTATAATTTGTACAGCTACCTTAGTGAATGAAAACGTTGTATGTTCACAGTTTAATTCAATTGATCTTGCAATGATACTACTGAAACCAATAGATGAGAATAAGCTTGCCTGTGTTTCCCAAACCACTGAAGGTTTCCTACCAGCATTTAGCAGACTTAGAATGGTGTATACTGTAGTTACTCAAATCACATTTGTACGTACGTCCTCTGTCAAATTCTAGACTTCTTTGTTGGTCTGTCCCCTTACTTCCCGATGAAATATAAACAATGTTATTGAGATTTTAATTGCTGCATAATTGCCTTTTACAATGCTGTGTTTTGGATGTAATTATTCTGTATTTTTTATTTATATGTAATAATCAGTTGGATTAAGGGTCTTGCTTTTCACCTGTAATGTAATTTTTGAGGCTTGTATGAGAAAAACATTACCAAGTTTATAACTTGGAGAATTGTGAAATAGAGACAGACACATGGCCTCTGCCTAATTGACAAGGGGTGGCACTAAGCACAAGTAGAACCAAATGACTCAATTTGTGTACAGGATGCTAAATTGATTCAGTCTGTCTGATTTTAAGTATACTGCATTGATTCTAGGGATGTTGATAGCATTCATCGAGAGAGCTGTTCTTCATTTTCATTTAGACCCTTAACCAAAGACATGCTCCACAAATAGGCAGACAGATATTCCAATTTGGCAAAAATGTTCTCTGTTGTGTAACTGTACTTGCAAGCAATCGGAGAAATGTAAAACTGGTCAAGCTAATTAATAGTGTAATAAAAATGAATGACCCATAAAATGGTGCGTCTGTGCTTATTCAATCACTTCAATCACACATGCATATTTGCTCTCGGTTAGAAAAGGTGACATTTTCAACAAGCAGGAGTGAAAATTGACCATGATGTAACCTGTGTAGAATTCAAAGCCACAGTTGAGTGGGGGAAACCTGTGTGACTTACTCATACTGGAAAATTTGTTTTTTTCTTCAGTTGAATTTCTGTGGAAGAAGAAACTTAAAGAAGACAGTTGTCTTTTTATTTTCCTACATTACAATTTGTTCACACATTTGTGAATTGTAATGCATTTGATAGCAAAACTTTCTACGTGATACAATTCTCTATCAAGATAAAGGTATGGTGCAAGATAAGGTTTTAACCTCTGTTCTCAGTTTTGACTTTCAGGGACAGCTAAAACCACAGTGTGACTTCTGTGAGGCTTTAATTGCTGTCTACTTCCTATGTCAGAAAAAGCTACATGTGATGCAACACCTCATTAACCTCAAATAAAAACGGAAGAAGCCAAATGTATGTATGTTTGAATTAATTTATTAATTCTGTAACAGTCTGTTGGAAGTTGTTTACCAATGCTCAAACAATAGAATTATGAAAACAATGACACTAAGAAAACCAAGCCACACCACCAGAGACAGTACATTACTAATAATTATCTGTGAAATCTCATGTGTATTGCAATGAGTAATGATAGTCTATAGCTGTTGTGTGTGTCTGTGGGTGAGAGAGTGTCTGTGTTTTATTTCCTTTCATCTTTCAATAAATTACAGCTTTACGGAAATCATAGTTGCGTCCTATAGGCTGTGATTAGCATTAATTAACATCACTATACTACATACCAACTGATAAGCTGCCTTGACATGGTTCCCGAGTACCAATTTAGCTGACATTCACTAGCGTGGGAAGGCTTTCACACTTCCCTCACCCACAATTTACGCAGAAGTGTAGAAGACCCAGCCCCTAGCCCTGCACAGGTTCACATGTTCCTAACCACAACACTGACGGGTAGTCCTGCTTACCCAAATTACCGTGAAGAGGCTCTGTGGCTGTACAGTGACTGTTTGTCATTGATGCTTCAAGCACACACCAGTCATCTTGCTAGTGGTTCCTCTGAAGTCGACTGCTCACATACCGCCACTGTGGTAATGTAAGACGACTCATTATAACCCAGACCTTTTGTCACATCGCAGTTTGAGTGTGCCTTTTGTTTGGTTCGGTAACACTTTGATTCATTCAACAAAACAACGATATGAAACCTCTCCGTATGCAGAGATTAAAAAACCTTGGTAGGTAGAACAAAGATGTGGTCGCATGACTTGCACACTTGGAGAATTAAAAGCTCTATAAAATCATTTGAGACGTGTGGGTGCTGAAGGTCACACTAATGCAAAATGTGCATTGACAAGCATTTCCTTCAGATGTCCCACACAGTTAGACACCTTGGTGAGTCAGCATCGATGCATGGTCGGGTGTCAAATGATGATTGTTAATCTGACAGTGGGGTGGAGGGGGGGGGGGGGGGTACAGCAGATGCTGATGAGTGTGTTGTGGGGCGACTGTCAGGTCTTGATATTACTGGCAGGTGAAGCCCTGTGCTTCGGTAGCTATGGCTGTGTCCTTCGCATATAGCACAAGATGACATTTAAGTGTTGGTATAATGATAATTTCTAAGGGGGGAACAGATGACTGTCCAGTGGTTTGAGCAATACTTGATGATGTTCGCACAGTATGCAGAGTAGCCCCTAAGGTCAACATTTATCTATCTATGACATGTTCACACGAGCACACAAGACATCATGTTATCAAGGATGGTAAGCTACTGTATACATTTCATCCAGTATATGGTATCGATGGTGAAAAAAGCAATTAATGGAGTGTGTTTAAATTCTACATATTTTAAATGTAGTTCACAGAAGAGGAAATCTAACTGCATTCACTTTAACATTTGTGTGCCTTAATTCCCCTGAATTCTGTCTTGATATGATCAGTTTGATTCTTAATTTTTCACTTTTCTACATATGCTATTTGGAAGCAATTAAAAAGAAAATATTTGTTGGCAAAAAAAAATTCTATTAAAGGTGCTCCTTTAATTTTTTTATTTATGATTATCAGAGGAAAATGAGACTGGTAAAATATACTGTACATACTATTATTATCCGATATAAGAGCTTACTAATCAAACATCTGAGATTATAGATATAATATAGCACATGTGTCAAACTCAAGGCCAGCGGGCCAAAATCTGGTCCGTTTCAATCTTTGATCCAGCCCGCATATCAATTATGGTGATAAAAAATACAATTATTGTTTTTTTTTTCTGCATGTCGTATCCGCATGTCGCACACACTCCCAACGGTTAGGACACTCCTTTAGCTTAATTTTAGGAATGTCTGCTGAAAGTTGCACAGCTCAGGATTTTAAGCCATGAATTGATGAACTTGCATCGAAGAAAAGATCCGTTTTTATGAGGGCTGTAGAAAGGCCTATCTATGTGGCTGAATAGCATGCTCATATTGATGATTGGTTGTGTCAAGTGTCTAAGGATAAATGCTAACATTATCTGGTTCCTAACATTTGCCTTAAGTTACAATATAGCTAACTAGCTAAGGTAAGATACCTGCTGAAAGCCACCCTTGTCATTTCCAATGGTGGTTTGGCATTTCATTACCAATGTAAAGTGTCATAAATAGTTTCATGATTTCTAAAAAAAAAAAAAAAAAAAAAACATGTGATATGTTTTGAATGTGCAGAAAGTTTTGCACAGTCAAGGATGCCTGAGAGCCTTACTGCTTTACATTCCATTATAGCTGTTTCTCCAGGAACCTGAATAATGTATTTTCCTTCACAGAAAAACTTAATTACCACTATAAATTGATGCAGAAAAGGCACAGATTGTTGGATAAAAATCCACCATAATGCAGGAGTTAAGTGTTTGAAAAAGGAGCCTCATCCACGTGAACACAAGTACGGCAAAGCTATGGCCAGGAGGCCCATGCGTGCATATTGATTGCCCCCATGTATCGGTGTGAATATTAGTGTTACACTCAAATGTGCCTCTCAGGTGCTCCTCTGGTATGACCTTAGGGGCAGAACTGAAGCATGGAAGTGTCCCGATCAGGGCATCCCTTCAGATGAAAGAAAGAAATGGGGGGCTCATGTACTGCTAAGGTGCCCCTATGGTAGTTTACGTTGTTGGTAAAGCAGAGAGCACTTTCAGTTTTTGTTTCAGTTTGCAATCAAAACATGTTCTTTCTTTCTAAATGTAAGTAAAGAAAGTAAATGTATCCTCAATCCCTCTCTCCATTAGATTGTATCATGTTTTTGTTTTTGTTGTCTTTGTGGCCTCATGGCAATTTAAAGTCCAACATTCACTCACCCATTAGATCTGGTATATGGCGCCGTCCACCAAATATATCTACATATTATGTAGATGTAGGTGTGTATAACAACGCAAATATTTTTATTAAAAATACATTTCAGGGGGCGCCCTTAGCTCAGTTGGTAGGGCGTCCCCCCCATGGGCCTCGGCCAGCAGCGGACCCGGGTTCAATTCCAGCCCGCGGTCGTCCTCTGCATGTCACTCCCCTCTCTGCCCCATTTCAACTCCGTCTCTACACTATCAATAAAGCATAAAAATGCCCAAAAAAATATCTTAAAAAAAATAAAAAAACATTTCAAAATTCTCAGAGACATGTGGGGGCAAAGTGTCCATTAATCAACTATAGATATACAGTTAATTAATGACTGTGCTTCAGACTTGACTGTATTGCAGGAAGCAAGTCTATGAAGGCTCTTGTCCTGTCAATTGAAATAGTATGACAATGATCCAGCAGTGTGATTAGCAGTTAACAGGGAATTGGGCTACTTTTTGACAAAATAACTATAAAAGAATACTTAAAATAATGTACAAAATAAAAGACCTAACATTAAACAGAATAACACAGTACAACACTGTAGAGATAACTTATCTGGAAAATTAATAATTGAATGGCCAAATAAAGGCAGATTAAAGCTTTAAAGGCAAACAAAGGACTGATAATGTACTTAACCATTGAGGTCTGCTAAACTGACCATCTCTCTACAGTTGGCCTATTTTTGAACAGGTTTTCACATTGAGGTCTGCCATATCGAAAGGGCGAAGTAGATATTTCTATTTCAAGGGTGCAGGTTTCAGTGAGGCCTATACAGCCCTACATATCTTCACCACCGGGCTATTGTCTGTGTGTTTCCTGTCACGGATCAGTGTCTTTGATGTGGTTTTGGTATCAGCTCACAATGGCCTATTAATGTAGTGACCAGCAAGTGATGCTGGAGGGGAGGAAATCATGTACAGCATATACAAGTATACAGCAAATGTCTCTTTAACCACTGTCCCCATTTCTCTCCCTGTTTCTCAATGACACACACACACACACACACACACACACCTAAACTCGCATGCATGCACACACCCACCCCACCCACACACACACACACACACACACACACACACACACACACACACACACACACACACACACACCCACACACACACACACACACACACACACACACACACACACACACAAACAAGGTTTTATAATTTAATCAAATTAAACCTCTCTCAGTTTTGTAGTGTATTATGTTACTAAACATTTTATATTAAGGTATACTGCTTCAGGAGGACACGACACAGAGTTGGTCTCATCCTGTAGGGACCAGGAGGGGAATGTGTATTGCTTAGTGGGGGAAGCCATAGGTGAGATTTCTGTAGGTTACTCAGCATGCACACAAAGGGAGGCTCCGGGGTGGCTGTCTTGTAGGGGCAATTTAGGACAGTTTGGTTAAGATTTAACAGCTAGTTTATTGGCCCCTGGCTAAAGGGATTGTCCTAAAGTTACTGAATCAGACTTCCTGGCCCCAAATGGCATCGCACCTTCAGGTGATGATTACACCAGAAGTCCTCTGAAACCGTAGGTTGGAGTTAGTTAGGGTCCACCAATCAGGAGTTAGGCGAGGTGGAGCTTACTGACCTAAGGACCAATCAGCTCACTTAGATTTTCAGATTAAAAGCCACCGCAATGCAGGAAGAGACAGGTCTTTTAGTATACAGGAACTTTTCATAGCTTTGGTTTTATGCATGTACCTCTATTAGTTTTTTGGCTACAAACACTTTAACCTTTTATTGGCTTCGTTTTGACTGCAGGATGAGTTTTGTTGCTTAAATAAAAGAATTGTTCCTGAGACCTCCTCATCTGCCTCAAACTGCGTCTTCTTTCATCAACCCACTACCAACGCCGTTTTTCTGAGTAAAGGCCGGAAAATATACTGCAGTTTCCGATAATGTGTTCAATATCAATATCAGTTGCCTATACCGAGCAACAATTGGAGAATATTTTAAAAAGAAAATTTTGGGCTTTTTCAAGCAAAATGAACATATAAGATTTTGGAAAGAACAGGTGTACGTTGTTTGAAGAAAGTCGCCATCTTTTATCGCATAAAGCAAACCATTCAGCACCAAAATCAATGAACCAATAAGGGAGACATAAGTTGAAGAGGAGGGACTGTCATGACAAAAGAGGAAATCACCAAAACCTGTACCCAGACAGACATGTCACTCGACAAGTCACTTCACAGTCATGCTGCAAGGTAGCTCATCATTCTCCAGGGAGACTTTCCACTAAACGCCAGGTAAGTGTCTCTTCACACAGCTTTCAGTTACTTAAGTTTCAAATCCTTGAAACCACAAGCAAATACACTTGGTCTTCTTGGCTGCATTTTCTGTGATCTGCTGACACAACCAAATCCTGCTGCCACTATTGATCTTCTGATGGAGCCCTAGAGTTTAGGCAGCTTTTTTTAGTGACTCCAGTTCTTAACATGTGAGCTGTCAGCAAGGCTGACTATAAGATCATGTCCTGTTAAAGGATGTGTAGATCTGACATATGCATGCATGGTTTCCCCCTGTGTAAGCATCGAGATAACACTGTGACTGCAAGGAGCTCAGAGACCTGCTAACTGTGTCACAACTCAAAATGAGTACATTGTAGATTAGAGCAGCATCAGGGGGAATACGATTGTTGCACAAGCCAGTTTATTACGAAAAATCGAATGTATGATGATGAGATAAAAGATAAGGACAATGTAGGTATGAACATGAAGCATTATATAACGGTACATATACATTATACAATTTACACACCAACTGCGTCATGAGGACAACAATGCGTGACCTCAGCGCATAATTGAAAACTATACGGCGTGCATGTCAGGCCTCACATCAGATTGAGTAGAAAGACAGCCACCAACATTTGAAAAAATACAATCTGACAAACAGTTGAAACTTCATTCAGTTCATGGACGGGCCCTGCACTAGCCACTGAAAGACAGGAACATTTCTGAACTGTCGCAGCAAATGCAAAGATAACATCCCTTAGGATGGACGGGTTTCATATTACACAACAACTCCACAATGCACCACTTTCAAAATGTCTGCAAATTTACATAAATTAACATAATTTATTTATCATGAAATGGTAGAAACACCATATGAATTCACCTGCTAAATTTCTGTCATCATAGTAAAATTGCTTTGTATTATTATTATTATTATTATTATTATTATTATTATTATTATTATTATTATTATTATTATTATTATTATTATTATTATTATTATTATTATTGTGACCTGTTAAAAAATGAATTGTATATTGCACAGCAACAATTTTAATGTCAAATTTGTGACACTACACTGGCCTATGTATGATTGAATACTTAAACCTGCAGTGTGTAGAATTTTGGGTTTTATTTCCTAGCAGATTTTGTAGAAAGTAATTATAATATCCATAAGTACATTTAATTTAGTGCATAATAGCTGAATTTTTTTTTTAATTATTATTTTTTCCCTTAGAAAGGGTCTCATATATGTCCATATTTCTGCATATCTTGGACCAAGGCCTAGTGCCGCCATCTTGAAAGTGTCATTGTTGGAATGTCATCAGGTGCATTGTTTAAAATTTAGAATTGTTCTTGTCCTTGAAGGCCACTGTAGCTTCTGTTATTATTCAAAAGGGTTGGGGTTACCCAGGGAGCGTTGCATTCTAGAACTTTGTAGAACTTTCTTGATGATGTCATATTACACACTGCACCTTTAATGGTAATATAGTATAATATAAAACCATTTGGATGAAATAGTGCAGAGCTTTTGACAGCCGTTAATGCGGGGGAAGAAATGAATATGCAGACGATGGGCCTTACTGAACTGACGGTATACAGCTTGATTTGATCATTTCCCTCTGTGGTCTCAACACTGCGCACTCAACATTACACATTTTGTAACTTTAATTACTAAAAAAACATCATTCAAAACTGAACCTTGAGTTTGATGTCTGGCACTCTGTTTAAATAATGAACAAGATCATCATTCAGAAATGTTTTTCGTCTTTCCTTTTTAGTGCAACATTTTTCAATAACTTTAAAATGATAAATACATCTGTGAATAACTACACATACAGTAGTTAGAGAGATTTGAGGAGTGTGCATATATGTATGTGCATTTTCGAGAAAGAAATTCCAGTAATGAGACAACTAAATGTCATTTGGTCTCACACAGACTTTCCATTTACAGTCACCACCAGAGGACCGAAGGGGGTTGCTGTAAAAAGCTCACAGTACTTGTGACCTCTGCTGCAGAAACCAACCGCACACTGTATAATCATAAAAGTGCATTATAGACTTCAGAATGTGCGAACTTCTCAGGCATCCGGTAGTTTCGACATACAGTCTGGGCGTTTTCATCCATGTGTTCTCAATTTTAGATGTAAAATTCTAAATATTTCTGTGACATATACTTCCATATTTACATATTCCACCCCCGTACACTCTTGCATTTGATGTTTATCGTATCCAAATACAGTCTTATTGTTGTTGATGTTCAAACTTCACTCATGTTTACTCCAGTGTACAGTCATTAGTCATGGTTTCACATAGCCTATACTGTTCGGGCTTTGTGGCTTTAGAGTATGCGAGCGCCGAATATCAGAGCTTTCACAAAACTGAGAACATTTCCACACATCAACCAGACATTCAGACACGATATCAGACATGGTTGTGATTAAGAAACGTGTCTCTGCACATTTGAGAGTCAGATAAAAATATATTGCGTCAAACCTATACTGGTTGTGAAGTTGTAAATAGTTTGGTGGGTTATTTATTTAAAAAAAGAAAATCCATACGGGGACACTCTTGGCACAGTAGTTAGAGCGTCCCCCTAGAGACTCTGCCCTCATCGTAGCAGACCCGGGTTCGGATTCTAGTCTATTTAAAAATTGTGTCTGATGAAGAAAAAAAATTCTAAATATATAACTTTTTCATAAACTGGTTGAAAATCGAGCTCACTATTGCACCAACATGTCACAATATAAGAAAAAAGTAATGAAATAATCTGGGGTACCTTCTGCCCCCTCAACTTTCATTACAGGTAATACTGTCTGGAAAGGATGGGAAAAAAATTGTGCAAACCACAGAGAAAAACACGTTATATGCTCATCACAGGCCGATCCCTGCTGTTAATGTGCAGATCGATTTTCCTACTTACAATTTTGCATTTCTAGAAATGTCACATACCTAGTATCAACCTCGCACATAGATGAATCTGATTTTCACAGTGTGGGCATAATCTGATGGGATTTATCTCTGATTTTGTTCTTGTTTTTTTTCCTTTCTTTCTTCCCTTTGACTTTCTCTTCTCAGACTTTTTTGATTTTATTTCTACAAACTTCAGTAAAATGATCCGGATCAACAACACACAATACATCCACTTCCTGCAGCATGCAGATGCCTTACGTCGCTCGGGGTCGCTCTGTGATGCCACCATCTTGGTAAAGAGTCACACCTTCAGGGCTCATCGGCTGGTACTGGCTTGTGCTAGCAGTAGACTGGCACAGCAGCTGGCCCAAGCAGCAGACATAGACAGTCCACATACGGTCACCTGCAGTCTGGAGTGTGTCTCACCCCGCACCTTCCAGCAGGTTCTGGACTTCATCTACACACATGCTCTGGAAGTTACGGTTGAGGACCTGCACCTTCTACTGAGGGCTGCTCAGCTGCTGGAGATGCAGCCGCTGGAGGAGCAGTGCCGCAAACAGCTGGACAATCTCACCCACAGAAGAGAACAACGCACAGATGTCAAAGAAGAAGACGAAAAGAGCGCAGAAGAGACGAATCCAAGGCAAAAAGGAAGTCCAGTTCTAGCGCAAAAACTCAGAAAGACACCTTCCCCTGTGGAGGAGGCGAGGGACAGCAATGTCGTGGACAACCTTTTGACCTCTGATCCCGCCAAAAATCACAACCGCCCGCTGTCCCCAAGAAAAAAGCCCAGGCTGTCCCCTGTGTCAGCACCATCCTACAACAGAGACAGTGTTATAACCAGGCCCGGTAGCAGCACTTCCTCGTTCTGTTCACCCTGGAGCTTCCCAACAGAGATGTGGAACTCTGTGAGCACCCTGAGGCGGATAGCAGAGAACTATTCAAACTTAATTGCAGCCCACCCCATTCATTACCCAAACCAGCCCTCTGTAGCACACCCCTTCTCCCTCTCCACTCCCCACATGTTCCCCATACTTGGATCCCATTTACGAAGCTCTGTGATGGGCTACTCAGGCTTTCATCAACGTTATACACAAAACCTTTACGCTGGGTCAACAGGGATGGGGAGCATAATCAAGCAAGGCCTGCTAAAACGAAAAAGACCCAGGCAAAGAGCGTTTACCGGGAGCTCCCCAACTTGTGAGTCGAGGTAAGTCAGCACTCGGACATGATTTTGGAAAGTTGTGTTTTTACAATTTCAGTCATTGTGTCCCTATTTTTCCTATCAAGAGTCATTTCAGATGTTCCCTTGTGACAGCTAGCGTACCTGACTCACTGCTGTTTGAGTAGATGCGTGTGATCGAGCCTCCTGCACTTTCCAACTAGAGCAGTTTCACCTGTTAACCCTTCTCTGCCAGTCCTAGTTAGTCAAATACTTTTTAATATATAATCATAATCACAAAAGGTACTTACACATTTAAATACTAGTTAAACTTTACCAATATATTATAAATATAGGTGTATCTTGTATTAGTTAGATTATAACAAATCCTTCTTGGTTGTAACTCTGAATGATAAGTGTGAAACCCACGCGTCCTTGTTTTTGGGTGATATGCCTAATTTTTTTCAATTCAATGCATAATGTGCAGTGTTCCACAAAATGTTACAAAGTGTTTTTATAAGGGAAGCCCCCTAAATTTCTCCCCTCCTTTGCAGATTTTCCACCCACTGAAATGCAGTTTCGGTGTTCAGACGGGCCTCATATGTACCACAACATGAGTGCGTCTTTGTGGGACAATTTTATTTTGTTGTAATTGCAATTCTTCAGTGTCACTTCTATCCGGTTCCTTATACATTAAAATTATATGAAATTCGAGTTTTTACCCCAAACCAGCTCTATAAATATCTTGTGGTTGGTGATGAAGAGGAAGGAAGGAGGGTGTTTAAGGATGTAATCTGTGATAACACATCATATTCATGTGAGACCTTTGCTTGCTTTGCATTGCTCCGGCAACGCATCTGTTTGGAGGAAAAATGTAGTACACAGCCTCTTTATTGTTTTTAAACGTATGATAGGTGTAATTCTTTGCAACTTCTCATGAGAAAATGTTTTTTCCAAAGTTACCATGAGGTTCCCAAAGCCACCACAGAGCGCCTTAAAGACTGCCAACACTGCAGTGCAAGCCTCCTTGATGATCCAGTGCTCCAGGAGTCAGCCTCCACACCACAAGGTAATGACAAACAGAAAACTTGCTGTTTTTTATGGATCACAACACAGAACAGCACAGTACACACAGTTTGATCATGGCTATAGCCATTGTTATTCTGTGTAAAGCCGATCATTTTAACATGACGGTAAAACAGTTCTTGCCCTGACCCCTAACCTCAACAGACTCCAGCTACATAGCTACGCAATGGAAAGTGATAAAGTGAGTTGTGGTTTTTGAGAGCATGGTGCAGCAGGAGCAGTAGTGTGGTTACTAGATATAGCTAGATGTACATGTACAGTATGTACTGCATCGCAGCAGTGGTTTCCCTTATGCCTAACAAAATCATATACGTATACTGAGTTATTATAGAAAATTACTGGTATAGGAATGTGTGTGTGGGTGCTTACGTGCGTGTGTGTGTGTGTGTGTGTGTGTGTGTGCATTTGTGCGAGTATAGTTCATCTTGTACATTTAAGTTGATAAACATGGTTTATCTGATCTTTAATATCTCTGCTCAATGGAACATTCTGGTCATTATTCAAGAGATTAGGCTATGGTAAAAGTGCTTTACAAGTAACTTGAATACAGTAAGCCGTGTTTTAGGTATAAAAATACTACTGTAGCACTTATTGACAATCTTCTCTTTGATATAAAATTACATCAAAGGTGAAACAGTTTGTAAACATGTTATTAATTAAGCATGTAAGCAAATGCATTCCGTGCTTGTAAACAATGTTTTGTGATCCTTTGCTTTTCTGCTGAAATGCTATTACTGTATTTAAACGACGGCAATGACATGTAATGCATCATCTTCATAAAACGCTAGGTCCTTTTAACAGAGAACTGTACAGAAATATTGGACAGGAAACATTGGTAACAGGTCTTAGTAGGTTGTGTTAAGAGTGGAGAGTGTTCCATTGTTGTGGTTTTTTCTTTCTCTCAATTTCCCCTATTTCAGCCCCCCATCCTTTTAGCACAGCATCCTGCCTACACTACGAGGCCCAGGTTTTTACTTGAGAAAGCGTTAAATATATAAAGGTACTGAAAGACTTCAGAGTTGCAACCTTAACCTCAGATATCACACCTTTTTCACTTTTCAAAGAATATGATCACAAGAAAATTTAGCAGCAGACAGGACACGTGTGCAGAGCAACAGGAAAGTAAACTTGTACAAACTGAATGCATTGTTTTGCAACAGGATGCTGACCAAAAATAGACTACTGCCTCTTAAAGGTGATTGAAATGATGTCTAACTAATTTATAATTCTAAAGCTGACGCAAAAACCTATTTTTGATGATTGGCATAATATGTCAAGAGCTTAGTGGTATCATTATCCTGAGTGCCACTCTCACTCTTGGCTGAAAATCAGTTAACTTTTTTGAAGGTAATTGTTAATAATTTTTGCAGATCTCATTGCTCCTTAATTTATTTGTAGATAAGGACTGAATCATGACAATAAACATAAAACACAATATTTACAAGCAATATAAGAGTGAAAGAAATAGCATAAAGGCAGACGAAATAGGTGAATTTCTTGTTTTTTAAACTCACATGTACTACTGTGTTGGCTGTGTGTGAAAATGTATCCACAGTACCTGGTACCCTGTGTTTTTGTGAACAGCCAGGCCACATGTCATTGCAGGCCTATGGCAATGTTCGCACATTTAGCTGTTTCCCCCATCCTGTAATCTGCACAGGTGAAAACTCTGCAGGGTGTCGGTACTGCGGAAAAGGAAAAGTGAAGCAGCATGAACCACAGTCCAATCGACAAGAACACAGAGGAGAAAAACCCTACCAGTGCCAATACTGTCCCAAGAAGTTTAGTCTAAAACATCAACTGGACACACACCACCGAGTTCACACTGGTAAGAATGCAGTTTAATATTCAGATGTGGACAAAAGTGATTTGTGAGTATGCATGCAGATTGTTCATAGTTTTTGCTGAGCAGAAATGACTATGAGTAACCTTTATAGGTTTGTTGTTTCTGAAAAGTCATTTTTGCTTTTTGACTAGCTAAGACTATATGCCTACTCACAATGAAGGCTAATAAGTGTGGGCCATTACATCAAAAGCTCACATAAATATAAAATAATCCCAAATGAACATTGTTAACATGTTATGTTTTTTTTGTCCAAAATTCAAACAGAGCAGATACATGCAAATGCATTTGCCTACTTTGACTTACAAATTCAATCATACAGTATTAAATAGCTGGAAAATATAACAATACTAAGATTGGTCTCATGTTGTTCAAGTTCATGGGAATTGTTTCCAAAGCCAGCCATATCAAAGGCAAATTCAGAGCCAATGATTATGACTGTGCCTGCACCTTTGCACACAGGCTTTGCAGCTTTGCTGAGCATCTTCCAAAGAAAACTCTTGTGTTTAGGTTGTTGACCAACTCCAGGCAGATGACAGTTTCCACTCATTTTAATACTATGAAACGCACCTTAGAGAAACATGAAACTTGCAAACTTGAAACTTCCGTGACATAGAAAATCCATAGATGAACAGTGAACATGTCTGCTTTAACCACTTTGAAAGACACATTATTTTTGTAGGTGCCCTTACAACTGTATTACCATGGCATGATGGCTTTGCCAACAGTTACATTGTGCAAAATATTCACTGTAATGGATTACCTGTTTCATGAAATAATCTCTGCAAATCTGACACTGGAAATAGAAATCAGTGGCCAAAACAGTATGCCATGTGTTTTGAAATTATACAAATATTAGCAACAATGCAAAGCATATTACGTAAATTATTTGTGGTGCTAAACATTGATTATTTTAAGAAACAATCCAGGTTTTAGATTTAATCTCACCCTAAAACAAAACATTTTATTAAAATGTTGATGTCTTGTCATAATGAAAGGATTCGGATGGAGACCTAGAAGATTTGCATTAAAAGTTGCAAGGATTGGTTGACCTTGTTATAGGCCTAAATAAAGTAGCTCAAAGTAGGAAAAAAAATAGAAAAAGTGCAGTCAAGTAGTGTAGCAGTATACTGTAAGTACAATTAACAAATGCTGACCCACTAGCAATAAATACACTTTTAATGCCTTAAAGTGTAAAGAGTACCTGAAAACCATAGTAAGAGTAGATACCTTACTGGAAAAAAGGGTCTGTTACAAGTTACAAGTCACCTATTACAAAACTACTTCAGTAAAGGTACACAAGCATCTGATTTTAAGTATATTTAAGTATCAAGATATTTCTGTAAGTATAATCAGGAAATGTACTTAAAGTATTAAAAGTTAAAGTTAAAGGTAAAAGCAGGGTATGTAGCTGTAAATAAACTCCTGATACATGTTATTTTCACTGTGGATTTAAGTATTTGTTCATCCTTAGTAAAAATTTAAACTGACACAGTACTGGAGTACATTTGGTTAGTTACATTACACCATTGGGTATGCTATGAGCCCCATTCTTAAGTGAGCAGACGCTTTCTCCCTGTTGTCTCTTCCTTCCTGTCCCTGTTATCTCTTCTGTCTCTGCGTCTAGGAGAGAAACCCTTCGAGTGTCGTCTCTGCGGTCAGCGCTCCCGTGACTACTCAGCCATGATCAAGCACCTGCGGACTCACGGCGGGGCCGCGCCCTACCAGTGCACGGTTTGCCTGGAGTTCTGCAACAGCCTGGTTGCCATGCAGAGACACGTCAAAGGCCACGCAACGCAGGACTTCCCCCCCGACTGGAGCATCAACAGCACCTACATGTACACCTCACACATCTGATCCATGCTTCACAACACAGTCACCTAAATCTACATAAAGTTCTCACAAGTTCCTTTAGTTTGTGCCTCATCTATTAGTAGGCCTATAATTAGGCTACATTTGAATAAAGAGCAAGGCATTGTTTCTTTTGTTGATGTTTGAATAGACAAAAGAGTACTTTAATGACCACTTTTTTAAAGTTATAATTATTATAATAAAATTCATGAGAGGGACAAACATGGGCTATATATATTTATTTAGGTTCTATTCAAACAGACACTGTTCTGTAAACCATTCACAACTATAGAACAGCAATACTGTCCAATGACATGTCATGTCACACACACACACACACACACACACACACACACACACACACACACAAAGGTCAAGGACGTGTGCATTAAAGCCACTTCAACAGCTCTCATAGAGTGAGGCAGGCATTTTCCTTCTTAGATTCATTATTGGACCGCTTGCATAGACTTTTTCAACTTAGATTTATAGCGCCCTCATGAGGGCAACCAATGATGAACCACTGTAACAATTTATTTCTTCTCTGTATTAGTGCTCACGAACACATCCCCTTCAAAAAGAGACCAGTGGCTAAGATATTACATTTGCAGAGGGACAAATAGAGTAATTTTTTATGTGCTGCAACATATAAGCAGTCTGAATTCACTGATCCAGATTCAAATGTGTCACTTTCATCATTGAAGATAGTGGCTTTGTTACGGCCCTGGTATATAACCGAAAGAAAAACAGAAAGAAAAAGGGTGGGAGTTAGTTTTCTCCAGTTTCCGGACCTTGAGCTTTGCCACAGCTTGTTAGCCCATTCCCATATATGGTAAGAATAAAACGTTTAAGGGAGACTATTTTTACATTACATAGCCTATGAGGAATGTTGTGGGTGACATACATGGTCATTGGTCATTGGACAGCTAACAGAGCTTTTGCAGGCAGCCAGGTCTGTTTAGCTAGGAACCAACAAAGTCCAGCTTTTCCTTATTTTGTATTCTTTCTGTAGTGTTTAATCTGTGTTTGCCACTCACTGATGCAAGGCGGCCAAACTCAACTGGCTGCAGTTCAAGGACATGGATAAACTGAGTTAAATGTGTCTCAAAAATAAATACCAAGTGTGATCTAGCAACTGCCATACCTCTCTAAAAGCACCACTCAAGTTGTATGACTGAGATGTCCATTGAAAGTTTGAAGTTATTTGTACAGCATTATCTTATTGTGTATGGTGTAGAAATGATTAACTCATTTTACATGTGTTTCTAATGTATAATAATGGCATGTTTTAGACTGCTAATGCGTCAAATAAACAAGCTTACTCACAATGCTTGGGTCAACTTAACAAAAACAGCACAGGGGGACCTTTTCACATTTTTCTTCCATAGAAGGAAAGCATAGATGTGACTATGAAGTGAAAACATGCTGTTCAAAATGTATAAATGCAGATGTAATTCTTTTAGCACAATATCTTGGAATAGCCATGAAGTGCACATTTACAGCTTTCTCATAAGACCACATTCTCAAATTTACAGCTTATAATTAATTATTAATATTATTGCAATGACAAGAAGCCATACATATACAATGTAATTGAATATTGTTCAAGATGACCAAGGTAGAACCAGGGTAGAACATGTAGTATACATTTATTTTATAGCACAGATTTTGATAAAGTTAAAGTCACTCAACTGTCATAACACAATAATATTTTCCTCATACTTGAACTTTCATACAATATATTCTTCAGAGTTTTATCTATAGAGCCCTGTTTAAAGTAATTTTGAAATTCAAAAGGGGATTCATATTAGAATGAGCTGGGATACATCATCAGTGAAATCATAATCTCTTGCACAGGCGGCAACCCGGCCAGGTCGGTCGTCAGTGTCCCAGCATCATCTGCAAAAACCCATTGCATAAAAGATAGATAGATAGATAGATAGATAGATAGATAGATAGATAGATAGATAGATAGATAGATAGATAGATAGATAGATAGATAGATAGATAGATAGATAGATAGATAGATAGATAGATAGGACACAAAAAACAAAAATAGCATTTTAAGAGAAACAGCATTTTAAATAAATGACATCTCTCAAACTGAACATTAGTATACAACACAAAATTATTGTAAGATATCAAGATTGCAACAGGCATTTCTAATGTTTGCGTGGATCTTTCAGGTTTTTAAATTATATTGAATGAAACAAAAAACCTAAAAGCCCTGGACGTGAGTGTCACGTCTTTGTCAGTGGGGAGGCAGCATCCTCTGATTGTTGCATAATAGTTACAGGACACATCGTTTGGTATGTAGAGTGTAAAACATGGCATACAGTTTTACCTGGGATTTTCCAGAGTTTTTCCAGTAAATTGAAGAGTAATTTCATAGAACTTCACATTTTATTCAACAACATTTTCCAGAAGCCCTGACATTGAGCAACTGGAATCACAACACTGGGGAACTTTATGACTTAGTTCCCCCTTTAGTGAACCTCTTCAGTAAGCCCACTGCACACATGCAACAACCAAACAAGCACCTCGCATACTGGCAAACCACAAACGCAGTACTTTTCCATTTTGGGATACTGTATATGTAGCCCCACACACATCACACACTGCATTCAATCAACCTTGATACAAATAAAACTGTCATTGTGTGTATATTGAAACCTTCTGGTGGATCAACATTAAATATTTATCAACTGAAACTTACAATTTGTTTGTAGCAGGATCTTTATTACACAAGGGTACAATCGTTTTGTAAGAAATGTTCCAAATGACAAAAAAATAATAATGAAAGTATCGAGAAAAATATACAGGATACAACAAAGAGGCAGAGACTGAATAAGTTAAAGTTAACTGGAAAACTTACCATACAGACAAAGCAAAGAGGGTTAAGGCACTGGATCCTCCCTATAATTAGCATGTGGCCATATCACTCAACATCACATGCAAATGTATCGTTGAACAAATGAATATTGACATGACTCCATCACCGCTCGATTTTCATAGGAAAACAAAAGTTTTGTTGGCCCTACCTTGCTCTTCATTTTTGCAGTGCTCTAAATAAACCTGACATGTGCAGCCAATATCTCTCTCTAGTTGTGAGTATAGAGATACACAGCTCCCACACAGCTGTTTTCAATTTAGTGTTTAATTATCTGGTGTGTCCTTTTCCCCAAGATTCCATTTAAAGGATAAACAGCTCACAATTTCTAGAGGTTTGCTCACACAATTGTTTTTTTTTAAATAACTGATTACTGTTTCAGAAGGAAATATGAGAAACACAAACTATGCATTTTTTTCACTTAAATTTTTATTTCAAAATTCACATTTTTATTTAATTTTATTATTTCAGGACAATGCACATAGACAGTCCACAGTCAAAAATAATACAGTAAACAAAAAACAAAACAGAAAGTCTGGCTTGGGATTTCTAGCAGTTCTTCTTTTTTCTTCGTGTCTTCATCTAAATCATTTGTTCCTGTTCATATTCCTCGTCGCCGGTTTTGGTTCTGAATATTGTCCATTTCCCCCACTTTTCTTCAAGCTGTGCTTGTTGTAGTCTTAGGCGGTGTGTCAGTTTCTCCATTACATAGATTTCTTCTACTATGCCTATCCATTCTTTCTTACAAGGAGGCTCCACTTCACCCCATTTCCTAGTTATAGCCTTCTTACTAGCTATCAGTAGTATTTTAATCAAATATTTATCTCTTACTCTTATACTCTCTTCGGTAAAATTGAAATTACAAAGGTATAGTACCATATAGCTCATTGGAATATCGTAACCTAATATCTTTTGTACAGTTTCATGTACAATTCCCCAAAACTTAAATACTTTATTACATTTCCAAAATATGTGTGAGTGGTCTGCAGCATCCTTTACTCCACACTCTCTCCAACATGGTACATTTGTGTTATTATACTTACTCTTGACCTTGGGCGTGATAAAAAACTGACCAGATTTTTCCAAGAGAACTCCCTCCATATCCGCGAATTAGTGGTTGTCTGATGTGTTTTCCACATGTCTTGCCAATCATCATCCGAAATTTTCGTATTAAACTCTGATTCCCATTTTTCCTTTATGTATTTAGTTGAATGTTTAGTTGTTGTCAATGTTTGATATAGAGCAGATATGATTCTTATATTCTTTCCTTTGTATGTATTCATTATAATTTGGATCACACCATTCACTTCCGTGGAGGGGTCTATCTCGATTTCTTTTTTATAATAATCTCTTAGTTATAGGTACCTGTAGAATTCCTGTTTATCCAAGCTATATTTATCTTTCACGTTTTGGAAACTCTCCAGTGCCCCATCCTTCTCTAAAGTACACCATGCCATGACTCCCTTGTCTACCCACTGCTTGAATCCTTTATCATATTCAGTTGGTTTAAAATTACTGTCAAATGCTACCCATCTAAGAACTTTTGTTTCTTTCTTTATCTTATAATTTTTAATAACTCTAAACCATAGTTCAAGAGTAAATGTTGTAATTGAATCTATATTGTTTTTAATCCTTTTGTATATTTCTTGATCTCCAATAAGGCTCTGGATGGGATATTTTACAAATTCTATTTCCATGTCTTTCCATTTAGCCGTGTAATCTGGCATACACCAGCATATAATATGCCTAAATTGGGCCGCGTAGAAGTACTCTTTCAGTTTTGGGAGACCCATACCTCCTTTATCTTTTGGTAACTGGAGAGTTTCGTACCTAACCCTTGGTTTTTTGCCTCCCCAAATAAACCGAGATATTATCCTGTCCCAGGTCACAAATTGGGTTTGGGGGACTTCTACTGGTAGGGACTGGAATAAATAAAGAAGTCTTGGTTGTACATTCATTTTGATAATCTCAATTCTTGAGTTAAGATCTAGTGGTAAAGTAGACCATCTTTCCGTGTCTTTTTGTATCTCCTGACTTATTTTATCATAATTGGCTTTATAAAGTTTAGATAATCCTTTTGTGATGGTAATTCCCAGATATTTAATTTTCTTTAGGTTCCAATTTAAGTAATAATAATAATGCATTTATTTTATATGGCGCCTTTCAGGGCACTCAAGGTCGCCTAACAAGCATAAAACAAGGCAAAAACACCAAGTTTTCGTAAGTGGAATGCTTCCTGAATCTCCTTTGGTGGGGTGTAGTTAAGTGTTAAAATTTGTGTTTTTGAAACATTTACTTTATATCCCGAAAGGTGTCCGTACATTTCCAGCAGTTTCATCAATACAGGTAGTGATTTATTCGGTTGTTCAAGGAAGGCTACGACGTCATCCGCGAAAAGTCCTATTTTATGTTCCTTGCCATTTAATATAACTCCCTTAAGCTCTTTATTTTGGCGTACTGCTTGTGCCAAAGGTTCGATAAAAAGCGCAAAAAGGGTGGGTGATAAACAACAGTCTTGCCGAGTTGATCTCTGTATACTAAATTTGTCAGTTAGGTTTCCATTTATTTTGATTCTAGCAGTGGGCTGGTGGTATAATGTCTTTATGCACTGTATTGACTTACTATTGAATCCAAATCGTTCTAATACTTTATATAAGAATTCCCAATTTACCAAATCGAATGCCTTTTCTGCATCAATACTTATTAATATAGTACTTTGTTTTTTCTTTTGTGCTTGATCTACAATATGCAAGGCCCTTCTAATGGTATCATGTGTTTGATGTCCTTTAAAGAATCCTGTTTGATCTTCCAAGTTCTGTTATAAAACAGAACTTGGAAGATCAGTTCTGTTATAAAAGTATTCAATCGTTTGGTGATAATTGTTGTATATATTTTGTAATCTACATTTAATAATGAGATTGGTCTATAGTTCTGACAGTGTTCCTTGTCCCTTTCTGGTTTTGGTATGATGGTTATAATGGCTTCAGCCCATGATGGAGGTATTTTATTGTTATGAAGAGTCCAATTAAAAGAAGCCAAAAGTAGTGGTGTCAGCTCTTCCCCGAACATCCTATACCACTCTGCTGGGTATCCGTCACTACCTGGGGATTTATTATTTTTTGTGTCTTTATTGCATCTTTCACTTCTTCTATAGTAATATTGGATGTTAATGTCTCATTTTGTATACTACCAATTGATGGTAAATCCAAAGAATTTGAAAATAGCTTCCTTTCCTCCTCACATTCAGTTGTGGGTTGTGTATATAGTTCCTTGCAGTATCCACAAAAAATGTTCTCTATATCCTCCGGTTTATCTGTTAATTCACTTGTATGTGGATCTCTGATTTTATGTATACTACTAAGTGCTTGTTGTTTACGTATACGTTTCGCCAGCAATTTAGTCGCCTTTGAGCCTGCTTCGTAATAATTTTGTTTAAAGAATTTGTTCCTTTTTTCAACCTCGTATGTCATTTATCTTTTTTTTTACTTCCTTGATTTGTTGATATACCTTTGAATCTTCTGTTCTTTGATAATATCCCTGTTCTAATTCCCTCAGTTTCTCAGTATGCGTTCTATATGACTCCAATTGAATTCGTTTTGCATGGCAGTTTCCGCTATCAATTTCCCCCTTATCACCACCTTCATGGAATCCCATAATATTGTTGGGTCTACTGCTCCATTGTTATTTTCCTCTATGTACCTTTTTATTTCTGCTTTTACCTTCTCTTTACGTTGTTCATTGTTCAATATTCCTACATTCAATCTCCATACAGTATTTTGTTTCCTGTTACTTAAACATATTTTTAAATAGAGTGGATTATGGTCAGACACGTCTGCCCCTCCTATTTCACATTCCGTCACTCTGTTTTTATCCGCTGTATTCAGTAGAAAATAGTCTATCCTTGAATGAACTTTATGTGCAGCTGAATAGTGCGTAAAGTCTTTTTCCAAAGGATGCAGACTTCGCCATATATCTGTCATCCCCATCTCCTCTAGTGACATATTGACAAATCTTGTTAAAGGCATTTTAGTCCTCTTGAGACTTGTTGTATCCATATTGTGATTCATGACAACGTTTAAATCGCCCCCACAAATAAGGATTCCTTCCGTCTCTACTGCTATGACGTCAAAAAGGGACTTGAAAAAGTATTAGCAAGCAGCTCTTCCATTCTCTTGGCAGACACAATTGCGAGCAAAAACGCTGTCATGAGAGAAAGCCATTGTAGCCTAGTTCTATCCAGGGGCTCGAATGGCTCATTCTGCAAGGCCGACAGCACCACCTCCAAATCCCATGGGGGGACAGCTGGCCTTCTGCGATGTGGAGTAACCCTACGAGTACCTCTAAGAAACTGAGCAATAAGGTTGCAACAGCCTTCTGCCAGCTTCCGAGGTCCAACACGGGCTGCCTTTATGGCTGACACTATTCCCCTCAATGTCAAGGGAGATTTTCCCACCTCCAACATTTCCTGGAGGAACTGGAGAATGTCATGGGCCGTGCAGGCGAGGGGATCCACCTGTCTCGAATTGCACCATGATTGAAACCCTCCCCAACGATAAGCGTATGCCGCCCTCGTTGATGGAGCCCGGGCTCCTTGTAGAGTGCTAACCACAGACTGGGGTAACCCCATAGCTAGAAACCCGGCCCTCTCAGGGGCCAGGCCCAAAGCCGGAGACCCTGGGGAAAAGGATGAAAGAGAGTCCCGTGGACCTGGGACAGGAGGTCCCGCCGACCCGGGAGCTCCCACGGGTGTCCCTGAAGGAGGGGTGCAATCGCTGAGCACCAGATCATCTGGGGCCAGTTGGGGGCCACCAGGATGAGGCTCACCTCTTCCACCTGAACTCTCTGTAGAAGTGTATGAAGGAGGGTGAAGGGAGGGAAGGCATACAGGAGGCCTTGTGGTCACTGTTGTGCCATGGCATCCGTGCCCAAGGGAGGATCGCCCCTTTTCATGGAGAAAAAGAGGGGACAGTGAGCTGTCTCCCTCGAGGCGAAGAGATCGGCTGTGGCTGTACCAAAGCACTCCCAGATATCGCTCACGACCTCCGGATGCAGTCTCCATTCCCCGGGGAGGGGTCCCCCTGTGGAGAGCCGATCCGCCGCAAGGTTCACCTGACCCGGGACGTGCATCGCCCAGAGGGACTTGAATCGTGGATACGCCCACTCCCATATTATCTGAGCCCATCTGCAAAGGCGCGGGGAACCCAGGCCCCCCTGCCTGTTTATGTATGCCGCTGCCGCTGTTCTGTCTGTCCTTATCAGTATATGGCGGTTTTCCAGCTCTGGCAGGAAGTACAAAAGAGCTAAATGGATAGCCTGCAATTCTAACTGATTGATGTGCTGTGTCAACCAGGGTCTGTGCCATTGGCCACTGATGCCTTGACCCTTGTGTACGGCTCCCCAGCCTACCAGGGAGAAGTCGGCGGACACCACCTGGCGACGCAACACCGGCCCCACTGCATTGCCCTGTGCTAAATTGGCTGGTTCCTCCCACCAGCGGAGAGCTATGTGCAGTCTGCGTGAAACCAACACTCTGGCATGAAGATCTCTCTGTGGACAAAGACCCAGGCTCAGGAGGCAACGCTGCACTGGGCGCATGTTCAGAAGGGCCATGGACACGATGTGCACCGTGGCTGCCATTAACCCAAAGAGTCGAGGCTGAATCTCCAGGTCACTCTGGCCCCCAAACAAAACTGGGACAAGCACGACCTGAGGGCGGCCTGAAAAAAAAGAGTTCCTGATTTGGCATCCAAACAAATGCCCAGGAACTCTGTCGATTGTGAAGGCTGCAGCCTGCTCTTTCTCTTGTTGAGTCTAGGTGTAGTGGTTTTCAATCAGGACCAGTTCTAATGCGGTCTAGACCCCAAAAAAGCGTTGACATGTGCCTTTAATGCATTTTCACAAATAGAAAGAAAGTTTCACAAATCAGAAACGATGTGTTCTATAATCTGTAGCCTCACTGTGATAATCTAGTCCAGATTTGAAGAGTCTAGGTGCAGTGGTTTTCAATCAGGACCAGTTCTAATGCGGCCTAGACCCCTAAAAACAATTAAAATGTGCATGTTTTGCATTTTCACAAATAGAAAAAAAGTTTCACAAATCAGAAACTATGTTTTCTATAATGTATAGCCTCTCTGTGATATTCTAGTCCAGATTTGAAGAGTCTAGGTGCAGCAGTTTTCAATCAGGACCAGTTCTAATGTGGTCCAGATGCAAAAAAAAAGCAGTGAAATCTCTCCTCTCTTTCTTTTAAACAAACTTAATAAAGGTTACATCAATTGTAAACTGTTTTTAAAGAATGGTTAGACTCTCTTAGATAATCTAGACTAATTAATGTGGCTTTACCGCGGCAATTTAGGAGGTTAAACAACGGAGAATCAGTCGCTCCGCAGCTCCTTAAGAATCCCTTAACTTTTCCTTAACTGCCGAATCGGCTGCTGCGAATCAGCTGCCAACTTCAGCGTCGTCTATAGATACAACATGGAAATATAGGCTACATTCGTCGAGTTTTTGAAGAAGAAGAAGACACTGGCTGTGTTTTGTAGTTTATGTGTGGGAGAATAGAGTGGGAGGCGCTAAATCGAGGTTAAATAGTTTTTGACATGAACATTTTAATCTGAGCTCATATGAAGATGGCGCACTCAACCAAATGCAGCTCTGATCTGGATCGCTGGGATCGGACTTCTTCAACTTGTGTGCCGTGTACAATTGGTACAATTAAGCCAGGTATGTTATTATATTCTACTATTATATAATATTAAATTATATTAGGCTAAATTATTGTGGTTATCTTTCACATAGGATATGAAATTACCCCCAACTGTGGCTATGATGACGATGGAGGGAGACACGAAGGCCCCAACAAAAAGTGCAAAGACAATACGTTTAATGACGGCAGCAGCGCTTATTGTCAGCCTTGTAGCTCTTCTCCGTCCCTGTGTAAGAGTGTGAGACCCTGCAACTCAACTACTGACACAGGGTGCCTAGACACAATGTAAGTAGCCTATTGAACATGTTTCACAGGGAAAATGCGACCGTTCGAAGCGTCAAAACAAATCAAGCCCACGTTTTGTCTGACACGATCCGGCGGCCCAGGGATAGGCTACTTGATAAAGTCGGGGGAGCTGAATTTGCCCTGAATCCATTGATCAAATTGCAGCATTGCAATTGTGGCTTTATATTTGCCGACGACCGCTGTCTGTGTAACCAATCCATAGAAGCGGAACGAGTCAATTGTTCCAGTCACAGTGCGTTGGTTGGTTCTCTGCGCATTACGCATGTAATGCTGTTTTGGATTCAGTCTCTCAGCCTTTCTTTCTTTACAGGGACTCACTGCGTCTCAGCCATATAACGTATAAGTTATGAGCGATCCATATATGTATAGCCTACTATATTTGATGTAGAATATGTAGAATAGAGTATTTTGTGCTTTTAACGGTAAATACAGGATGATGTTATGACATCATGGTTTGAGGAAATGAACCCACCACTTTCTTGGTTTGAGTCATTGAGTTGTGGTTTTTATCTAAGCCATCAGTTATCAGAATTAGTTTTGTATAAGCAGGTGTGGAGAAGTAGGCCTATAATACAAAATTAAATAAAAATGATAGGCTATATGCATATTAAACAGTAGCCTATATTTAAACAGTTATTTAAATTAATTAGTCTATATTTTGATTTTGATTAACTGTATGCTTTTTCTAAAATAATGAATCCTACTTTTGTTCAGCATCAGCCTGTTTTTCTCATATGATCAATGTTGTAGGCCTACTACATGCAGTGGAAACTAAATAGTCTTAGAATTAAAAAAAAAACAATAGGTTACTAAATCAAGAATATGACAGTAAACATGTTTCGTTCAATTGTCTTGTTTGCACAAAGCATTTGGTTTAACTAGACCTTTTTTGTGTGTGCCTGCTATTACAAAGCCTCAATAGAATACAGTCAGGACAGTTCACCCTGTGTTTTTTCATCAACATTCAGAGGAGGATCCACCTTGAAACTGAATGCAAGTGTTGTACCAAGTGTTGCCCCCCTAGGTCATGTTGTATGTAAGTTAAACACACATTTGGTTATTAACTCATTAAATTCTTAGTCTAAAATGAACCTTCATTTTTTTTACTATCATTTGTTTGCAGGGCCAGTACCATTTGCCATCGTCATCTCTGTCGTGCTTGTCGTGATATGTCTTTGTGTGATCTACATAAAGCGGAAAAGAGGTTTGCATATTGATAGTAAAGGTGGATAAGTAAGCATAACAAGTGAAGGAAGTCTACACCATTACATTGTGCAAAAGTGAGATTGATACTATCTTCTCCCATGCTTGGATTCAACACAAGGTCGGGAAACATTGAGGAGCTACAGCAGAGGACCTTCAAACAGCAATGCAAAGTTTTCCTCCCTATCCGCTCCAGCTGATAACAATGATCTGGAGGAAGTTCTGAGTGAGTGGAAATTACTGTTGTTATCTTAACGTAATAGTACATGTTGTTGTAATACATGTTGTAATACATGTTGTATTTTAAGGAACGGTTTCTTTCGCCTTTTCTTGAGCCGGAGAGTGAGGCCAAAAAGCCATGTTAAACTGTATAAAAATGTTGAACTATTCCTTTAAAATGCACTATGAATGGCCTACATTTGAGTCAGCGTCTGACATAGGCTTTTTATTTATATATTTTTATACATCCTGACCTGTGAAATTATTAAGATCTAGGGATATCAGCCATCAGCTCTCCCTCCTTGTTCGTGCCAGAAAACGTTCATGCTGGAGAACCAGACTTTTCCCTGGAACTTTAAAAAAAATGTTTTTCTGCATCTGCTCTCAGTCTGCATGCCGAGCCTTGGAGCCTATTCAAACATTTACTTTCACTGGAGCAGTACCAATGAGCTCAATGACCCCAGACAGATGCCAATGTAGACTGGCTGCTGTTCAGAGGATTACTGTACTTATGCTTGAATGATTACATTGTTCACTGTCATTAATATCAGTGGACCTATTATCAACTGTGAACATAATAAGAAAATCGAATGCGTCTTACCAAATCACATCTTCCTTCTGCAGGTCCGAACATCCTGTCGGCACCTTTACAGACAGTGCTGGACAACCTGGATGTTTTGGAAGAGCTGATGATTTTGTTGGATCCGGAAAGCCACGGAGTAAAGAACACCAAACATCTGGCATCGTATTGCTCCTTCACCTCTACCTGGATTACATACACCTACTCGATGAAGGACAATAAGAGCCCTCTGAGAGCTGTGTTGGAGGGGGTCACCAGCAGGCACCCTGACTGGACAGTAGGGCACCTAGCCGAGCTACTCAGAAAGATGGAGCGCAATGACGCCATCGCCATCCTCACCAAACTCCGACTGAATGAGATGGAAGTGTAGCATTTATTCCAATGTATCGCTTCACATGAGTGGTTTATTTCCTACTCCCTTTTTCAAATAAAAAAATGTAATTGTTCAAACATCTTAACACATCTTTATTAAGCAAAGAACATTATAAATAAAAAAAAGTGCATAGAAAAATTAAACAGGTTTAGAAATATGTATACAAATATTTACAAACTCAAGGTTTATTTGTACATGGTAACAAAGACGTAAATTTAAAGATCACATATTTTCTCATTTTTATGTCTTTTACACTTACTTTAAAATAACCCTACTATATATATATATATATCAATTTTTTCATATATATATGTGTGTATATATAACATACAGCTTTCTTAACAGATACTGGGAGAGATGGCCATGATAACTTAAGGTTTTGACTAGTGCTTTGCATCCTTCATTGCAAACAAACATACAAGAGGACCATCAAACGCACTCACTAACACATAAACACACACACACACTAGCTCTGCAGGACATTAAAACCAAGCTACTCATAAATTATCATCCTCTCTTTTTGCATCAGTATTCCCAAACATCTGTGTAAACAGCTGAGGTAGAATCCTTGCAAGGAGCTGGGAGTGACTTTGCCCTTGTTGTCAGCTAGGTGATTGACACAAGTTAATCTGGGCTCCATCCCAGTGATTGGACATGCAAGAAGGAAAGGGGATTAAGATGGAGACAAAACATGATGGAAATTTGCTCAAATAGGTTTGAAGAGAAAAGGGCGAGTGGGGTGATCATGGGCTTGGGGAGGCAAAACAGTGCTCACTTTACTCCTGTGGCAGACTCTAAGACAGTCAGTAATCTACCATAACAAAATAATAATAAAATTAAAATGATTCTTTAAAAATACCTGCTTTAGAACAATTTCTGTCGTAAAGGCTTGAATGCGTGACAAGACTGCCCCCAAATGAAAATTCAAGTAAATTAGTGAAACAAAGGACATCATTTGTAAACAAAACAAAACCAAAGGATACAAAATGGGGAGATCTTCTTATATACTAGACCGCCATCGTTTATACAAAAGCACAACCTTTTACCATTAAAAAATAGAAATCAAAAATGAATAAATATAACAAACTACCAATTTGAACAGTGTGTGAATAAGATTAGCCTAATCAATGACAGCACTGAACATCGACTAAGAACAACATTATACATTATTTTAAAGGTGCTGAGTGCATTCTCTCCGCTCCATTTTAGACTGAATGTTTGTCTGCGACAGCAACACCTGGAAAGTAGGTGTTCTCGACGCGCCTGGAGCAGGAGCTGAATACACACACACACTCAGTGGCGATGCTTTATACCAGTGCTCTTTCTGATCACAAGAATTACTGTAGCAGGTTTCACAAAGATGAAGATTATTCGAATGCTTGATGGTTATTTATGTGCAACTGTAGGGCAGCAAAGTCTTATTGCAATAGGTGATGAGCATCTGCCAAGAGAGTAATAAAATATATATTTAAAAAACTGATATTCACCACAACTCTTCACTTTTGGCTTGGGTAGTGTTTGCTACATGAACTGTACATCAGAGGAAAAAAAAGCACGTCTTAAAGACACATTTTTGTCTTTATAAATATGACATTTTGTTACGGACTGAAACTGTTACATTGCAATAACCTATTTTAAACTCAACACAGGAAGAGAGTAAGCAAGTGTGAAGAGTGCTGCAGAAACGTTCTAGATTCCAATCACGTCGTTCAGAGTACTGCTTGAGTGCATACATTTAAGATAAATGGTCTCAGCAGGGTGAATAAACAGCTAAATGATTCCTGATTTGCAGGACACTTTAGTCGAATTAAAGACTTTAAAGACCTTTTCGAAAGCTTAGCACCATGGTTGTTTTGTTACAAAAAAAACATCTAAAAAGAAAACATTAACAACGCGAAGAAGTGTTAAATGTAAGATAAAACACACAAATAAAGGTTTGGGTGAATGTATGGCTCAAGACCTGCCGTATACGTTCCCATCACTGGAGGATGGAGAAATCATGATTAAAAGTGTATTATAGACATACATACCCCCCCCCCCCCCCCTTCCCACCAAACCCCTCCACTAGAAATGAATAAAACATAGTAGGAATCTCTCAAAGCCTAGTTATAGGTCTTCAGCAATGATTCGAACAGATAAGGCTTGACGTGTGTATCAAAGAAATTCTGTTGGTGTCATCCACACAGATCAGGGAACTAACGACAGTTTAAATATCCGGTTTGAAATATCCTGTTGTCATGAACACCTGACACCACTTCCTCCACGATTTGAACAGCTGTTGAACAGAACAGAAGTACCTTGTGAACACCTATCAGGGAAAGAATCTGTTTTCAAGAGTTAACTCACTTTCTGTGCAGGTCCTCTTCTTCTTTTAATCCAAATCCATAAAACCACATCTCACTCCTGACCGGTCACATAGTGGCTAATTCCCTCCCTGTGCAGACTGTCCACTGCCTCCCCAAGCCCGATCCAGTGCCACCTTAATTTAAGGCTTACTAGTAAACAGGTTCCTCCACCTTTTAGAAGCGGGATTATTCAGTTGAGGTAGCGGCGACATCGCCGCGCCCCACAGTTACAGTTGAGTTTGTTGCTGGCGTCTTCAATGGGGAACTTGTAGTCATAAGTGAGCTCCTCTCCCCTGTAGATCTTCCGAAGGGCAAAGATGACAATATGCTTCCGGCCCTCCACGTTGATCACCCGTGAGTAGCAGTTAGGTTCGCAGGAGTGGTTAATGAATCTCGCTGCGTTGCCATGCAGGGTAGCATCCACCACATCGAAGTCATCAATGCGGAACATGTAACAGCCAATGCCCTGCAAAGGCAAAAACACAAAACGATTAATACATCCTTTCAACCATTCTCAACTTTAACCCTGTATCACTGTAGAAAGCTGACCTACATCAAAATCAAAATTAAACTTATCAAAGAAAAAGAACCCCAACCAACCTTGCCATCGTAGTACTTCTCCCTTTTGTCAGTGAGCACTGAGCGGATGACGATGCCTGCATATTCAATAACCATCTCTCCTGCTTCGATGTTTCTCTTGCAGAACAGACCGCGCCCATGGATAGCAGACCTGCAACAGACAGCCAAAGTCAGCACTGTACAAGAGCATTTGCTGGCATGCTCAGGTCGCTAACACATGGCTCCAGAGTGCATCGGTTTTGGTCGCACATTCGCCTAAAAATCTGTGGGTTGCGACTGAATATTTTCCCTGGTCTCACCCGTTCACCTGAAATTACTGGGTGTGTAGACACGATTGTTTTGTCAGTGTGTAACAGGATTTTATGTACACACTCAAACACACACAGCACGCTCATAGTGAGCACAGCTCTCCTCTCTCATCCAGTTCTTTGCAGCGTTAAAGTGTCAGCGACAAATAAACAGTGAGGCATCAGAAATGGAGATTAACACTGTTTAAAGAGGACGCTGCTGTTCACTCAATTCAAATCAATGACCACTGTCATAAAAAAGAATGGGTGAACCCAAAATACTTAGACATTAGTGCCAACGCACAGTTTATGAGATTAAGTCCCAACTCTGAAAAAAAGAAGTCTTTCCATATTGCGGATTATAAGTACATTTTATTTATGAATCATGAAGACACTGATATTTCCAGACTATAGTGTAAGATCATCTACTGCCAAATCCTTTGCTGCTAACATATTAATTGGCCACACATAGGTGGAGCATGCCAATGAACAACGTATGTGTACAAAGTTCATCCAATATGCAAAAAAAGGGGGGGGGGGGGAAGTCAACTTCTGGATGTGAATTTCCAAAAATGATTTGCCATTTAAGGTATAAAATGGCTCAAACATACAACACATTTCTTCAGAAATTCGGCTTCTCTGTAATCTTCTTGTGATTTCTCTGATCTGTGATTGACAGTAAAGTCACGCTGTAGCCATTATTTGTGCCTGGTTATAAACAAGGATGAGGAAATAGTCTCAGATGGTTAGATCAGCTCTTCCTTCTTTGAGTCCATCATTGTGTTTTGATCCACATATCTGACTCTGCATATCGCACCAAAGATTACCTTCTACAAATTTGATCCTTCATGGATGAAAACATTTGTCATAAACTTTCATAAATCTTGAAAGCACTACAATTGATTAACCTTAATGGCATGTGCACTTGTGTAATCCTGATCCTGAAAAGCTTGGTAGCTTCCCCTGTAGATGGCACTACAGCAAAGTATTACATTTCAACTCATTAATCTGATGTGCTTCAAATTTCTCCTCGTTTCACAACACTTTTTGTTAAAAATAATACCAATACAGTTTTCTCCAAAATGAATGGTCCTCATCAACGGGACTACAGTCATGCTGATCCAGATTCAGATTAAAACATTTTCTCAGAAAATTGTTTTGGTTCCGTGGTGATTTTTAGTGCAGGTTTCTTTTATACATTTACCGGAAATATAATGGGTGACAAACATCCCTCTCCTTTTGTTACTTGCTTTTTAAAAGAAATCATGTGACAGGAATGCAGTATTGCATATCACTATTGAAATACTTGCCATCAACACTGTAGATGTCAGGCAGATAATTGTGTTTGCAGAAAATTTGTGAAGACATTGACTGCAGATACTGGCATACTTGTTATACGTTTTTTTTGTAATCTTCTTGTAACCACATGGTTTCTGTAAGTCCAACTTTACTGTAAAGACAACATGATTACAACTACTTGTTTTAGTCACTTTTGGAACTACCTAAACAAGTCCTTTGTTTTCAAAAACTTTGTTGTTTCTACCCGCACTTTTAAAACCCAACATTGTTGTTCCCAGGAATCCCTCAAAAATCATAACCAGTGATTTTAAGGTTTTTGAAGTGAATATGTTCACGCATGACATAGAATTTGAAAACGTCTTGTGCTGACCTGTACACGCCTACAGCCTCCTTGGATGTCCTTTCCAGATGTCTGAAGCGCATGGCCATGGGCAACTCCAGACTAGTCGCCCGTCTAAGAGGATATAAAAGTTTAAATATCAAATTGCGGAAAAAAAATTCAAAATTACTTTGCTGTAAAATAAGCAAAATGTCTGAGGGACACTTTTTTTTATTAAGTGATTTTTTAAGTGTTAAGACTACATTGTAAGCAACAAAATGAGAGAATTCTGACCTTGTGGACTTTAAAAGCACCTCATCTTCCTCATCATCATAAGGCCCAATATCAGGAAGCTGTCTATGCTGAGAAGCCAGGAAGTTAAAAATATCAAATGTGGACTTCCTGTTAACACAATAGAGAAAATTATATCAGGTAAGTATGCAAACATCAAATCGTATATTCAAAAAGATAAATACTGGTCAATACATCACACGCATTTTTATCATTTTCAATGCTGTATCACCCTCACTCTTTTTCCAGACAATGAGAATAGCTTCAACACATCAGAATTGATCAAAATGACAGAAACAGTAATTGGTCTACATACCTGAAGTGAAACTCAGAGCGGGCACAGCCACTAGGGTTGACAGGAAGGTCATCCTCTTGGCTGAACTGTTTGAAGAAACGGAAAGCGTGGCGTTGACAGCGCTGGGCTCCTTGAAGTTGTTCCAACAGGAACACCACTGCATCATGGACAAGACCCAGCATATGGGCACCAGTGATCCTCTGAAAGGTCAGAGGTCTCAATCTTGCAATCGCTCGGGCCTCCCGCACCCCGTCTATCACTGCTTTCCAAGCCACTGTGGGGACAGTGGAAGATTAGGTGTCATGAGGTGAACACAATAAACATAAATGCTACAGTATTACCAAATTGAGAAAGTCGTATTATTTTGAGAACATGAGATCATTTAAGGTATTTTATGGGAAATATTTCTGACGTGATATTAGCCTTACCCTCAACACTGTCTGCCTCTACACTGAAACCATCATCGCTGGTTATCTCAAATCTTAAGTGTGGCTGGTCTCTGTTAGTTGGAAATTCCTCCTCCTCGTCAGAGAGTGATGGTTCATCATCTGAGGCGGAAGCAGCGCCTAAGAAAACACAATTTATAGTGTCAGTCTTGCATGCTTTTCTTAAGTGTTATTCCCACAATTTCAGCAGAACATAGAAGCCATTTGAAAGGGTACAGTGTGTAATATAGGAGTACTTAAGTATAACTTGCTGACTATGTAGGTATAAAACATTCTTAGGTAATACATTTATTTTTATTTTCAAGAGATCTTGCACTAACAAAACACGTATGCATATTATATTACAAATCTGTTCTGAAAAATGCCAATAGGGCTGTGAATCTTTTTGAATCCCACGATTCGATTAGATTCCAATTCCTGAGGTCACGATTCAATTTAAAATCAATTTTTGATTCAAAACAATTCCCGATTCAAATTGATTTCTGGAGTCAGTTCAAAAGAGGATTTCAGGAACTACTCCAGTCTACTTTGTGCTAAGAGGCGTTGTGGCAAATTATGGCATGAAAGCAAATTAAAGTCCATGTCTTATTTATCTTCATTTACGTTTATTTTAATGTGAAGCTTGTAATGCATGTTATTATAAGGCAAGTGAACATTACCGGCGGCAGCAAAATACATATTCCAAAAAATAATAAAAAAGTCTAAATGTATGGTATTTGAAATAAAGATTTTGGCAAATTATTAATCGATTTAATAACACAGGAGATAAGAATCGCGATTTTTACATGAATCGATTTTTTTCACCACCCTCTATATTCTACACACTGTACCTTCAAGTGACCACCAATAGTTGCTGTTATACCGAATGTGGCAGATATTGTTGAACTCAGGCATTACTTTTCAATCAACAGAAACATTTAAATGTACACAGTTAAAACTCAATCTACCAGAGTATTTCTTCCAGTCAGTCAGGGTGCTGTGTCCCACTGGTTCCCAAGCATGCTGTTGGCCTTGTTCATCCCAAGGTTCTTGCCTGAGAAAGAAAGAGTTCAAAAGTTAACACAACTATTTACATCTCTTTCACGTTCTCTTATCACCCCCAAAAGGATAGACCATAGTAAGCTCCACTTATACAACTCCAACAACTATTTTGTTTGTATACTCCAGAAATGTGGGTACAAGTCCATTTCAAACAAGCATGTTACATCTACTATTTAAGATTAGATCTGCAACGATTAGTCAATTGAACAATTAGTTGATCAAAGGTTTTTGATAATACAATTGTTTCCCAAGCAAATATGCATAAACTTTGCTTCATCAAATCTAAGGCAGCAGCCCTATTTAAGACGAGTCAATTCTTACCCTGAGCTATCAGAGTCGCTTATATGCTCCTGCTTTAACTCGTCCAGGTTTAGTACTCCTTTCACCGTTGGGGTCTTGATGCGTACTCCTGAAGCCCTGCTGCTAGAGATGCTAGGAAAGATAGGTTTGCGGCGGTCTTCATCCTCTCTGATGGGCTCTGGCTGTAGGAAGTCAACTTTAGACTTCTTTGTGACGATACGGTCTGAAAGCGAAGACACTCTCTTCATGCGTACGTGGGTACGAGAGCGGGGGGCAGGAGCTGGGGTTTGTGTAGGTGACGGACAGCGAGGTGACTCTGGAGGCTCCGGTTCAATTAATAGGCCTGGTGGCAAAACCAGTGACGAAGGGCTTAGCGTTCTATGTCCACTCCATTTGGGGGTGTAATTACTCGCCATTGCTTGATTGATAATTGCTTGGGCACTTTCAACAGGAGTCATTGGAGGATTCTCAGCTGTCGAAGCAGGAGGTGCTGGGGCCTTGGATGACTTGGATTTTCTGGATGCCCCAGACTCCTTTTTCTTAGTTTTTTTCAACTCTGGAACAGTTTCATCTTTTGGTGTTTTTGAATTCTTTTTAGGCTTCTTCACATTAACTGATGCCACTGCACCGTTGCTATTGTGCGTGAGCAGCTGTGTTATTGTAGTTGGATTCTGAACTGTCGGTGTAACCGGCGAGGGAACTGTTGTTACCAAGTTGGCCCCGGGGGGTGGAGCAGGCATATTACCAGCTGCTGCTAGTGTGGCTGACAGTGCATTGCTTTGCAAAAGGCTGGCGATCTGAGTGACACAGTTGTAGGAAGAGGAGTTGGGAGTGGGCAGCTGGAAAGTGTTGCTTTCTGGGTTCTTCACAAAGATCTGTCCAAGACGGTTCACCAGCAGGACATGTGGTGTCGGATCCACATTTGGACCTCCCACCTCCTTCACAGTAAGAATAGCATGACCGGGAAAAGCCTGGGGAACCACTGGTTGTTGAGGTTCTAAAGTTGGCCTGGTTGTGGAAAAGTTGATAGAGATTGTGTGACCAGATGTAGTTTCTTTCTGCAGAGACGAAGAGCTGTAACCGTTTAAGATCACAGGAGTAGAGGTGGTTTGGACTGATGTTGGAGCAGCCGAACACTGTGTTGACAGTTCAGACAGAGACGATATTGATGCAGATGAAGAAACTATGGTGACGCCTGTAGAACCCAATGGCTTTGTTTGTGCGGAGTAGATAGGCAGAGATACAGCACAAGATCCTGCTGGGAAACAAGTGCTCGATGTAACTGATAGCACTGGGTTGTTTTGAGGGGAAAAATTTAGCAATGTTTGCGTCATGTCTCCAACCGGAGTAGACAAAGGTTCCATGGATGGAAAGGTTGTTGACTCTTGTGAAGACGTTACTGGCTGAAGCGTGATACTTGTTAGAGGAGGCTGACCAAAACCTGGAAAGCAGGAGAAAGCCTGCAGAGAGTCAACAAGGCCTTGAGAGGGCGGTAGTACATCTGAAGACATTAAAGAGGAAGGCTGAAGAAGATCCAGCAGGTTGTCCTGACTGCGATCAGCAGAATCTGCTAATGAGGGTTCCATTGAATTAGCTGTTGAGTGGTTCACAGTAGAACCCTCGGTTGAAGCTACAAAGAGGCTGCTGCCAGGCTCTGAGTTCAGTGCTTTGTAAGCCTTAGACTCTTGGGTCTTTAGTTGTGCGTCTTCTAGCAAATAATCCATCTCAGTTAAACATGGATTAGATTCACATCTCTCCAGAACAAGAGATGGTCCGGATGCAAAACCTGAACTTGAACCCTTGACCCTGAACTCCTGTGAATACTGGGCATCAGGCCCCTTTGTGAGTAAGTTAGGAAGAGCATACGGAACTGGAGTAGCAAGCACAGTCTTCGGATTAACTAATGAAATGTCAGAGCATTGCTCTTTGAGTGGAGAGTTTCTGGAACTTTGGGAAGAAACCAATCCCATGCTGTCCTCATTTAGGTCTTGAGGTGAACTATCTGAAGTTATTCTGCTATTTACCGAGATGGTGACTGATGAAGAAACTGTGGGCTTGTATTTGGATGATGCTCCAGGAGACAAAGTTTGAGCAGCCTTGGCGTCGGTTGAAGTTTCCAATTCAGGGACATTTGTTTTGTCAAGGCTTTTGGCTCGCATCTGGGCTTGACTAGAACTCTGAGCTTTCTGAGCATCATTGTTGGTTGACATACTTGCATCACTCTCTGTACCGTCATCTACACCATCCAGCTGAGCCATGTGCCGCGAGGAAGGGGAGGAGGGAGACTTGGAATGGTCTTTTGATCCAGGGCAGCGGACTATTGTGCGCGAGAAGTCAAAATAATGCTCCATATCATCATCAGAGGAAGTGTTTCCTAACTCACCCCTGGATGATGCTGCAGACCGTGGCAAGGTGGCAACGCGAGTCTTCCTCTTTTGTACCTCTTGGGTTCTTCCCCAGAATTCTTCCTGATCGTCACCTTCCACCACTATTTGGCCCCCACAGTTCATTGCCACGCCTTCATTGAGGAGTGTCTCTTCAATCTCCATTTCCGTCCTCATCTCTTGGCCCAGACTCATGCTGGGATCTTTGTTGAATGAACTGTACGTAAATTCTTCATTGCCCTTCTGTTGGTCTATGTCCCCCTGGGGTGAAGTACCATTTGCTGGAGAGACATCTTCAGGTTCAGGTGAAGCTAAAAAATTGTGCGGCACTTCAACTGAGTCTGGCTGACTCAGATCATATGACAATCGAGTTCTGGGTAGATGCTGTACGGATGTAGAGAAAGACAGACTTGGAGAGGGAACGCTTCCCGTGCTGTCTTGCCAAGCAGACTGAGGAAAAAAAGACGAGGTACAGTGGGTCATTGTTTTCCCAGGGCATCGGACTGAGGAAGCACTTCTACCTCCTCCAGCGCGGGACGCTGGAGGATTAATCAGGTTGTCTGTAGCACCAAGTGGGAACAGTGGAGAAGTGGGAAGAGAAGATTTTACAGCACGGAGGGTGATTGGTCCAGTCGGAGGTCCCAGATGAGGGGGGGACATGTGACTGCGGGTGCCCGTTGTCTGGGAGTGTGGGCTGTGGCGACGAACCCGTCGGGTCTCCTCAAAATCACTTATGGTTAATATGTGGTGGGGTTTCAACTTGGTCAGTCCTAAAAAGAAATCAGAATGAATCCACAGTTTTAGACTTGTGTACTTTGAATAGCTCAACATTTCTTTGTGAGTAAATTTAAATAATTCTTGAACCAAAAGATGTTATGAATGTGTATTTTACCAGGAGATGGCAGAGGTCGGGACATTCCTCCAGCTGGTCTCCTGGGTTGGGGAATCTTTGGCCTTGCACCAGGATCTGTCTTAGAGGGATGTACTGGGACAAATGTTTCCTCGGTTGGGGGTTGGGGTTCTGTTATATCAGTCTCTTGGGCTTCAGATTCTGAAGATTAAAAAAAAAAAAAATTTAATGAAAATGTGTGTCTTTGTCCATCTTTTTACAGTTAATGACTTCCTCATGTGCTGCAGTAGTTCAATGGCAAAACTCACCAGGCAGTGGACAGGGGCTGTGAGCAATGGTGTGATGGTCTCCTTGGTCGGGCATCTCCTCAACAAGATTCTCAGGGACAACCGGCCGGACCTCCCGGACAGTACATGTATATTTGCACCGCCGCAATGGATTAACTGTACTCCAGTACCAACGAGAACACCTAAGGAAGGAAAAACGTTGCTTTTCATTCCATGTTGCAAATGTGATTTATTTGTTTACATGATTTACCTGTAATTAAGTTTAAAACATGAAGTGCAACTTACTGAAAACCCACAGGACACAGTTTTCCTTTGTTAGCTGAAAGTTCAGTTAGCACACCAAGTTTCTCTATCTGTAAGGAACCTGTGTAGTGACAAAGTTGGATATCAATTGTTAGATTGAATATTAGCTTGTATGAGTGAATGCAATTGATTGTAAAAGAAAGGCATATACCAATCATCACGTTGATTAATTCAGGTTCCAGGCCAGTCAAGAACTTTCTGCGGAGGCTGATTCCCTCAAAATCCACATAAACCCTGCGGTTTACTTCAAATTCTTGACCAGTTATCATCTGTAGAAAAAGGTAAATGAGTTAATAATAACCATACTACAAGCAAAAATCTAATTTCAACTCTTTAAACTGATACAGTGAGAGAAAAGTTGGAAGAGCATAATTTACCCTGCCACTGATAAGATGTCGGTGTTTGTGGCAATAGACCTTCTTGTCGTCTTGGAAAACACAGTGACGGGAGCGGGCGCACATGAAGTGAAAGTTGCTTTGACAAGATGACAGGCAGCAGCCCACTGTGGCACCTGTCTGGTTGCAGCGTTCACATCGCTAAGAGGGGCAACAGAGCAATCAATTATCAGAAAAATCTATTTGTTCATGGGTAGAGCCTGACTGATCTATTGTTATTGTTTTTTTACTCTCTTATGTCCACACTATTAACAAGTTTGCATCTATCTCAGTTTATATATAATATTGTCTGGAATACACATTGTCAAACTAACAGGTAAATCGATGTATAAGGTAGATTCACAACCAACCATCAAGCGTCCCCTTGTGACAGCACTGTGTACATGTAGTAGAGAGCCATTATCCTCCTCGAACACCTCAGCTGACCAAAGACAGCAGTTGACATGTGCCCACTCATTCTGGCCCAAGAACAGCAACCTGCCCGCTTCCTATAGAACACAAAGCAATTTGTGAACTCCCATCAGTAACCAATCAATGATGCATGTACAGTATTTACAATATACAATTAACTATTGTTTAACTATAGTTTATTTCGATGTTTAATGCATTACTTACATTGGGTTTGAGGTCTCCATATTTTTGGCACAAAGAGCATTGTCTCTCATCATCCTTAGACCATCCAGTGTCTAAATCAGCTTTTGAAAGCCGGCCCCTTTTCCCTTTATAAATGCACAGAAAAGTTAGGACTTACAAGGCCACACACTGAATAGGATTGAAACTATTTTGAGTTGCCAAATTTGTTATAGTCTCTCCTGAATTGAGGGCATTACCTTTGAATTTGAGCCTGCTGGTTTTGTAGTGGTCTCGGTTTGTTGGCTCTGCAGACATGAGAGAAAGTGTGTCTTCTTCCTTCACATGTAAGCTCTGTTTGTTTTTCTCCTGCAGAAGCCCCAGCGGAGCCATGGACAAGAGCTCCTCCCTCTTCTGCCACTGGGAGTAAACATGTTCCGTTGTAGGAGGATGAACAGCATTGGATAGCATCCCCCTGTGTAACAAATAATTCAAGGTTCAAAAAGGCAACAAATATTTATTTTTATGTCGGAGAAAAACAGAAAAGTGCTTGTAATTAAGTTTAGTATGCAGTTCACCAAATACATGATTACGATCTATGTTGGACTATCTAGATAGAACTTGAATGTTTAATAATGAATGCACTTTATTACTTTTGGCATGAACTGTGGACGCAAGGAATAACGTTGAAATCAATATCTACTTGTACACAAACAAGTAAATGGAACCATTACTCACATGGGAAAGTCTTTGGTACAAGGGTTCCACACCTTTGGGTCTTGGCTGTTGAACCAATTAAATACCTCCTCGAGAAGCTAGAGAGAAAAAACATACCAGTCAATTATAAATGCCAACTCACCAGCACATTTAAAAAAATATTAGCTTCACATTGCAGCCTTTTTTCCATTAGCAAACAAAAAATACCTTTAAGTAGTAGGAGCGTGCCAGGGCAGTGGGTCTCTTCTCCTCTGGAAGATTCTCCTCTTTCTCAAGCCTCTTTCGCACCACCTGAACCACATCTTCATGGAACATTTTCTATAACAAAACAATTTTACTTTAGTATTTAATAGGTTGCAGCATGATGCCTTAACCAAAAGCCATGCATGAAGTAACATTAATACAGGCCTTTCTTCTATACAGCATGTGCGCATGCCCATTCTTAGACTTTCCTTTGGAGGATTAGCTCTCTATGGTTGTTATTGACAGCGGTCTGAGCTATGTACTGTATTTTCCTCTGCAACAATGTGAGTTTCCTCATCATATTGTATTTGAAATCCTTGTAACAACAAAATGGGCCTACTGACTTTTTGCTGAGGCCCAATGGCAGTGTAATTGTCAAAGCATAGTGACATTCTTTGTTTTCAAGTTAATATCCATAAAGCCCCAAATAATTAGCAACAATTTTTTCACTTAAAAAAATAAAACACATACCACAATGGGTCAAAAGTGAAAGTAGTGTTCAGCCACTGAATAAGAGTTTGTGTACTCACCAACGTGGTATAAAGGCCTTTGTCAAATTTCTTGCCTACAGCTCGGAGGTCACAGGCCGGTTGTCCTTCCATGCCACCATCAGGATCAGACGACTTTACACACTGCAGCAGAAACCAAAGCATATTTGACACGATGTATATGAAGTTTCAGTTCTACGTCAGTACTATTCCAAAGATAGGTAGAGTGAACAGTAAGCCATTTTGGTAGGGGCATTCACATAATCACATCATGTCTTTGTTTGTCACGCAGAATATTTGATACATGAAATAAAAAAACTTAGTCTCTTACCTGTAAGCAAGTAACAAGGTGCTGGGTGAGGGTGGAAGAAAGCAAGCAAGCTAACACTTTTTCCACCCCAGCCCTGAGCTCAATGTAGAGCAGCTCTCTCCAGGCACTGGGCTGGGTCACACTGCACGGCCGGCATGAATACACCACACTCTCTGGCAAGCTGGACAGGATCTCATACAGCTCATCTGAAATAATATTACAGGAGTGAGGGATTTAACAGTGAAATGCATTTTTTAACCTAAATCTGTTCAAATAAATCACAGCCTTTTTTTCTGTATTTTATAGAAAACACATACTTCAAATGTTATCACTATATCAAGAGCACCTACTGCACGTGATATAGACATGGCTTTTATGCATGCTCGACAAACAAAAGCTAACAATAAGTAACAGGTTTTAGATTTCCGTAGACTTTTTTTCTTTGAAGTGCTATATACATTTTATTAAATAGATGTTTTGTTCAAAGCTGTAATCTTGAACGTTTGAGATAAGCTGTTGGTTCTAGTTGCCTTAAATGTAATTGCAGGCGCTTTAAAGTTATGCAAATAATCCTCAAAATAATTGAGGATGAACTTTTTTGTAATAAAGTTTGACATGGCTTCATCAGTAATAATGAGGACAAAGCTCTGATGCCATCAGTTATTACCTATACTTTGATTCCAAAATGATAAAGTATAAAACTCACCTGTTAGATCCTCACACTTGGCATGTACCCAATGGTTACAGGTGCCACATTGCATCATCTGACTGTCGTAGTCATTGTCCTCATAGCACTTGAAGCAGATTGGACAGTAGTTACCTAATGAAAGAAAAAGGCATTGACAAAGATCAGCCTCAACATAGATCAGTAATGTTGGAAGAGGATAAAAAAAGCAGACGGATCACCAAATACACTGAAGGTTGAAGTCTCACCCAGTTCATTGAGTTTTGAACAGTCTGGACAGAGTCCTTTGTCGTGGTTCCAGTCCGTGTCCCAACTCTTCCCAGGTGTGACACCACAACTTTTACACCTGATGCATGTCATACAAACCTGCACAGAAACCATTATATCACGACCAGCAATCACTGTATTCCAACCTCACCATGCTTATAGTAAATACACATGACTTTGTGTTTTTTTGAAAAAGGAGAACCTACCCAAGCTTTCTTCTTCTTGGTTTGTTTTGGATAGTTTGGTCCCAGACAGGAAGCATGATAACAGTTCTGGCATCGATCACACTCCAACAATGTCTGAGGGAGACATGGAAAGTTTAACTTTCACTGACTGAAAATAACTAACAATGAGGGCTGACAAATAAATGTTCTCGTGTCCGGCTCTGCACTTAGTCTTCAATCAATTTTGTTTTTATTCGATGGCTGCTTTTTCAAATTAAACAGTCTTTGGTAAAGGACCATCAATAAATCTTCAAAAAGGTTATGCATGTGTGCGTTCTGATTTACAATGTTTCATGACTCTCTCTCTATATATATATATATATATATATATATATATATTTTGAATAGCTTGTTCTGAAACTGTGGTGAAGGCCTCCCTAATTTAAGCAAAATGTATGATTCAACAAAGTTAATCACTGTCAAAGGATGCTTAATTAATTAATATGCAACATTTTAATGTTTGAACATTTTGCTCAGCTCGTGTTTTTGCCTCAACATGAGACCCATATTTCCCTCCCTATGTTGCACTTTTTTTAACCAAATTTACAGATAAAAAAAACAAAAAATTTTAATTGAGTGAGCGTTTACATCCACTATAGTTATGCGAATATAAGAAGTTGACTTGCATCAAAATAATTAATTACTCTCTAGTACGGTGCCATTTAACCACTGCAGAAGAAGAGGACGCAACAAGTAAAATCCCTGGACAGCAATTGGAAACACTCAATGGAAATATGTCATTTAAGTTTGTTTCATGTACTTGGCTTAAATTTCACTTCAGTATGGAATCTAACAATTGTGCAAAATGATCGTTGTAGGCTCAAAATATTGAGATCATGTCATAAAAGGCATACAGATATAGAAACTAAGGTAAGAAGAGAGCAAAACAAGTCAAGTTAAGAAACTGCACCTTTGACTGCTTGTTTTTCCTTCCGCACACATGGCAAAATTTACAGCGGCGACAGCACCAGTTTTCCTTGTTGTCCTCAGAGGGGCGCTCTGCTGGATCAAGGCAAAACCGGTGAAAGGGCTCACAGCATACTTGGCAACAGAGCATCTGCAAAAAGAAACCACAACAGAAAAAAATGACCAGTTGAATTTCAGATTGCCCTCAACTAGGGTTACAAAGGGGTGGAAAGTTTCCGGGAAAATTTCCAGAAACTTTCGGGAAACTTTCCACGAGAACTTTCGCTCGGGAATTTTGGGAATATTCAAAATTGGAAATTATAGGAATTAACTAAATGGCGGTAGTTTAAATGATTTTTTTTCATATCCCAACATAAATCTAAACATTTAAACACTATGTTTGGTCATAGGCAGACATCCATGCAAAATAATACAATTAAAAAACATTACATTTGAACAGATTTATTTGTAAGAAGAACCTTATCAAGTTTTGATTATTTTATGAACAATCAATAATTTCACTGAACAACCAAAATATGAATTTTTAGTCAAATATTACTCATCTGTCTGACCCCAACCATTCAATAAATAAAGTAAAATGCCCCCCCATGTGATGGAGGAATGCACAGTGCATGTAGGGGGCGTGGCCTCAGTACCCATGCAGTAGGATGTGTGCTATGTGCAATAAAATGTGGTTGTTTTATTCAAGATTATGCTAAAATATATTTTCCCCAACTATATTTAAAATCACAGTTTAAGCCTCTGTAAACCTGGTCTAGTAAAAATCAATATATGATATCAAGTTTGGTGTCTCAATAAAAATCTGATTTGAAATTAAATGTTCATAAATATAAAACCTATTTGAAAAAACTGCTTTTTACAGTCTAGAACGTTTGCTAGGACTGAAATAACATAGTTAGGAGAATTTAGTGCATTTGGGCTGCTTTGAATTCTGTAAATTCCCGTTTATTCCCGTTAATTCCCATGGAAAGTTTCCAACTTTGAAAATTCCCAGAATTTTGCAACCCTACCCTCAACTCATAAAAACATCCTGTGCATAATTTTTAAATGCATCATCTGCATTTTATTATTTCTATTTTACAATAACACAACTAACTGTAGGAACCTTGTCAGTAACATTTTGCTCTATTTTAATAGAGCAAAATGTTGTAAGTAGTTACCTCGTGTTGCCCTTTACTAGAACATAGGAGGCAGACATAGGGCGGCATGGGCGGCGCAGAGGTCAGTATACTTAAACCACCCATATTCCAGACGTTGTCCAACGTGCAGTCCTCCTGAAAAAATAAATCACAAATCACCATTGAGATCATGTTGATGGATCATTAGTGGAACTACCTACTAACTATGAGGGGGTTAAGATTGTACGTTCAAAAGTCATGAAGAATATTAATTTTTGAATTAAGCTCTAAACAGTGAGCCCTAGTGGGCAAAAATAATATTATAAAATGGTTACAGAAACCTATTTTTATATTAGACTATATTGTGATACTGTAACAAGTGACCTACCTTGAAGTCAACCCTGATTTTGAAAGTAGGTTTAGAGGACTCAACATCTCTCTCCTCAAATCCATGGGCCAGGGCAGCCAGGACACTGGGAGGAGTCTGCTCCAAAGGACACTGAGAAGCAACCATCATGTGTGGTTAATAACAGCTACAATAAAAGTGCTAGAACAACTTGCTTTTAACTACGACTTAGAATGGGCATCAGGGATGATGAAAAGTGACACCCCCACTACATGCAATTAAAGGGGACATATTATGCTTTTCTGACCTATAAATGTTGTTACCATGTCCAATAGTACAAATACCAAAGTTCTCATTGAAGCCTGAAAGTGTACAAGAGGATTTTTCCAGAAGATCTAGAGCAGGGGTGTCAAACTCATTTTGGTTCGAGGGCCACATACAGCCTCTCTGATCTCAAGTGGGCCGGACCAGTACAATAATGGCAAAATAACGTACATCAACTCCAAATCTCTAGCTTTGTTTTTCAGTAATATGCTTTATCACTCAGTCTACATTTGTAACCTACATTATCACGGATCACAAGGGATCTCTGTACTCCCCAGGAAATGTCTTAGTAAAGGTTGCTGCAGGCCACGGGAATAGGAGGTGCGGCGCGCAGCGCCGCAGCAAAAATTTGGGGGGTATTTTGCTCAAAGATGCCAATACGCACTAATGAAATAAACAACTGTTTATTTGAATACACAAATACAACAGGCACTGACGTTACAGTTGTCCAATTTTGTTTACTATATGTACAGGGACACATTTTGTGCAAACATGCAGACAGTACAAAATAAAATTTAATAAAAGTGCAACTTCTACTGTTTTGATTTATTTTTAAATACAGAGGTTATTGGTTGTTTTGGAATTCGTTTTTCCCAATTTAAAACATAAAAATAAAGCAGCATGGAAAATTAGGAAATAAATCTTGTAGGCCTACACTAGCATGCTCCTGCTCGTTTCGCACGTGCAGAGCCGCGGACACATCGCGCTTGCTAGTACATTAATTGTTCAGCACTAAAAATAAAAATTGTTTTATTTATTTTTTATTTTTTTGGTTTTTACTTTGCCATAAAGCACTGGAGGAAACATTAATAGCGGTGAAGCAAGATTGCCATTTACCACGTTGCTAAAATGTGCTTTTTTTTTATTTAGGCTGCCCCCTAGCGGCTGGAGTGAGCATTTTGGTTATTTCTTTAAAAATTCATATCTCCTCACAGGAATGGGCTAGAGACTTACTTTTTTTTTAAAATGCTCATAAATGTGTGCTCTACAAGTCGCGGGCCGGATTAAATCATCTCGCGGGCCGGATGCGGCCCGCGGGCCGTATGTTTGACACCACTGATCTAGAGTTTGCAATGTGGTCGATTCTGTCTAGCTGCTCTATAGGAGTCCAACATCAAAAATAAAAACCTAAAAAAGAGTCCTAAACACATCTGCATAAGTAAAGGATAAGTCTTTCTCACATTTCATGTGACAGAACATACAGCCAATTGATGCTACTGAACAGCCATATTTGAATTGCAATAAGCACTAATAAATTACAACTATGTGGAAGGCCCAACAGCATTATACACCGGCTTAGTTGAGAAGTGGCTGAACAAGAACTGGAACTACAAGCCAAAAGCAAGCAGACATACAGTATATTTTCAGAAAAAAAGACAACAACAGAAATAGACAGCATGTCTCAGAACCGGAAGGAATGAGGGGGGTTTCTCTGCTACACCATGCCAAAAGCTGGCACTAAACACACACAACAGCATTTGGCATGTTCTCTGAGGCAAAATTGGCAGGTTGAGCAATGGAACCGTGACAATATGTTTTTAATTGTGATGGATCAACACAGCGTGCCAATGCTGGCCAGAAGACCTTTTTGAAACTCTTGCCCAGCATAGACAGATAGTGTGGCAGAACAGATCAAACACCAAACAAAACTGCCACAAAAGAGTTGTGTAAGCCGACGAGGAAATGACCCACCTTCTCAGATTTACGTCGGCCAGGTGTTACACGGTGTGAGCTGGACTTCCGGTGCCTGACCTCATCATCTGAAATGTCTCCAAGGAATCCCTCCAATGACACAAAGTCTGTAGAGGCCAGGAAAAAAGTACAAAATGTCATTAATCACAAGACTTGATGCTCCTAATACCCCCAAGAAAAATCTGTAAATGTTTACAAAGACTGCAGGCCTACATTATATGTAAGACGATAGTTGAATGAACCTGAAAAAAGCATCAATCTCGTTTGGTTCCTGAGAGTTAACTCACCTTGACTGAAACGGGGTCCTGAGCCCCTTTTCCTGGGCGAGACCAAATTTTGAAGAGCTTTGACATCGATATCGGAGTCGTAGTCAACCAGGTCAAAGTAGACACGGGGTTTCACAACACGCTTTGGCTGCTTCCTTACCGACGGACTCTGGCTGTCACCGTGGAGACCAGATGGCGAGTCGGCAGCAAAGTCATTCCCTTCGTCATTACTGGAATGACCCCCGCTTAAAGAGGATCGCCGTCGCTTAGAGGAACCTTAAAGAAAGAAAGAAGTTGTAGCTGACGTGGAATGTTATGGACATATGACAAAGCTTGCAAGCAAATGAGAAATTACCTTTGGGTGCATTTCTTCCACTTAGCCTGCGTGCTTTTCGCTCTTCAATCTGATCACATCTCTTATACCTTGTGGTAAAAAAAGCAAGAAAACAAACAGATTCTTAGTTATTATTTTAAAACAGTGATGAACTCCTCTACAACAAGGCATTATGAATAGGTCAACTTACACACAACACTGCCGTTTGGTATTAGGCCCACCAAACTTGGGCTTGTCAAGGCAGTTCATGCAATTGCCACAATCGTCCTCGTGGTTGCAGCCTTTGCATTCGCCACACCTCCGAGAGCGATACCCAAACGGCCCCAGTCCTTTCCGTTTCACAAAATTTGACGGTTTCTTGACCTTGGTGACCTTTGCATCGGACATCCCGGGACTGTCTGATTCAGAGTGAGACCCGATATCTGGAACAGCAATGGGCATTCTGCAGTTAGTCAATGGTGTTCACCTTTTAGGTTATGGTTGCAGTAGCAAATAGTTTGGTGGCACAAATTTTAGTTTGGACATTGACAATAAGTAAATTATATTACACACAATTACAAATTATCCAAATAGCTTGTGTTACATCAAATCTCTGTTATGATGATTTACAAGAAGGTTGTAGCAGTACATTTGAGCATTTAGCCATTCTTTATCAATTAAACTGTAAAGACTCATAGGACTCAATATACTGTAGAGGTAATTTGTTTGCCTTTAAAGAATGAAAGGACCAAAATACAAAATCAGATACATAAAAATTATAAGCTGTTGTATAAAAAAAATACTTGAGGAGCATGGTTATAACAATTCGTATATTACAATATTTCATTAATCAAATGTTTCGGATTAAGTGGATCTGTCTGAGAAAAAATAAAAATAATAATCTTTACTACTATTTATGAGGATGTCTGGAGAACTATTATTCAGACAAGCCTGCCAATGCGTCAACATCTACCTTTAGTGATGTCTGAGGGTGAGATGCCGGTTCGTTCATGCAGAGGCAAGGCGCTAAGTCGAGGAACATCATCTGGTATCAAGGCTCGAGGCTGCCCCAGCACCACAGACGCAGCACGACACACGTGCTTGATACGTGGACCTCCTGCTCTACGAAACTCCTGGCACAGCGGGGAGATGAGCTGTGGCTAAAAAAAAATGGAAAAAGTAAATAAATATTATGTATAACAACTTATGCACTGATGTATAAATGCTGGAGTAGACAAGCGGCTCTTTTTTTCCCAGGTATGACTCACACTGAACAGAATGTGTTTTCTTATACTATGTGTCTACTACATATAAACAACAATTAACATTAGTCAAAACCAAAACCAGATTTCTTTTTTTACTTGGATTGATTTCCGCCTCAGGTCTATTGATTTGTATACTTACTTGTCCTTGAGGTGGCTCTGTCTTGACTGGGACATCAGCAGCTAGCTGGGCCCTCTGCTTCCTCTTTTGTCTCTTAGAGGTCACATCTCGAGACCTGGCACCAGTCGGGCCAGACAACAGCTACAGGTTGCATAGAGAAAAATGTGTCAATACCAGGTAACTACAAAATCACCTGGAATCATTCAAAACGCTTGTTTATACTAGCTTTTCCACATCTATGACAGGACTAATACATATAATGTATTCAATGTTAGTCTAAAATGAAAGACCATGTGCTTCGGGTGATCATGACCTTACCCCAGATGACTTCAGCTGTTTCTGTTGGTCAATTTTAATGAGCTGGACCTTGGCTTTCCTGAGGAGATTGAACATTCTTTTATTTGCACCAGTGAGGCGTGCTCGTTGTGAAGCTCCCTTCTCCGAAGATCCGAGATAATCGCCTTCACCAACGCCTGAGTTCTGTTGTGAATGCAGCACTCCTGTGGATATAAAGTAACGCATTGCAAAATTTGGTAGATACAAAGCAATGAAGCAAATGTTCTTAGCTTCACAATAAATTATGATTTTTTTAAAATAATTTTATCATTTACCTGAATGAAATTGGATGGTGTCTTTCCCTGCTAAATCGGCATCTTCGCCGTGCTTAAACACTAGGGATTTGGAGTTCATATTACCAACACACACCGAAACCTTTCTAACCACTCCAGGTGAATCGAGGTCTTCTATCTTGAGCTTGGATTTGTCCTTTGCTGCGTTTGTATTGCGCTGCCTCAGGCTTATGCTCATGGCTTCATCATCGAGTCCTTCTGCTAAATCAACTGGAGGCGGAGGAGGTTTACTCATGCTGTCCATCTCGGTGGTGATTTTGCTTTTGGGAAGTCCCAGGTGTGCCTTCTTCAGCCTTTGATAAATCTTGAGCTGAGCCGTTTGTTTATTTAACTTTGAGGAACTTTTCTTTTTCTGATCATCCAGTAGGTCTCTTGATAGCACTGTGGGCTTATCAACAAGTGCAGATAAAAACAGGTCCTCACATTTCGTCTCTGGAATTTTGTCCAGTGTGTACATTTCCTCGCTTGGGTCCTCTGGCAAATGCCACTTCAAACTCGAGTTCTTCAGAAGAGACCTCTTTTTTTTAGTTTTGCCACTTCCACACTCAGAAAATAGGCTGTCAGCGATATCAATGTCATCATCAAGGTCCTGAGCTGAAAACAAATCAACATCCAATTGAGCCTCACTCAATATGTCCACCTCGTCAAGTGGCAGAATAGGGGAAATGGCCCTTTCCATCCCATCATCTCGCCTCTTTACCGGACGCATTGGTAAGCCCAGTTGGAAACCCTTCTTGGGGGAGTTTCTTCGCGGCAATACAGACATTCCAGCATCATCCATAAACCTCTGCGGGGTCTTGATCACCCGTGAGGATCTGGCACTTACAACAGGCATAATGAAGTGCTTTATGTTTTTCACAAACTTTGATTTACTTGGCTGGGCTTCGACAACATCTGCCTGTCCCCCATCGACTAAAGTGTCTGTTTCTTCCTGCTTTACACTATCGTTGTCAAGCTCCATTTCAATCAGCTTAGAAATAAGTTTAGCTTGCGATTTTGGCCTTTTAGACCCAATAAATTGAAGGCCTGACTGTCTCTTTTTGTGCTTTTTATGTACACCAATGAGTTTGGATCTTGGGGCCGCGGTGATGGATGCCAATGGGATGGAAACGTCGCTATCTTCCTCATCAATTTCATCACTATATCCAGAAAATGTAAGCGGAGCAAACTTCCCGTCTGTGTTCCTGGGCTTGTGTTTCTGGCGCTGCCCGATCAAACTTTTACGCCTCTTTTTTCCTTTTTTGTGGGATTTCTTTTCTAGGCACTGTGTTTTTGAATCACTTGCTTGACTTTCTGATGCCAGAGATTGCTGACTATCTATCAACAGAATTTCTGTTTCCTCTTTCACGGATGGCAGTGTCTGCTCTTCTTCCACTGTGACAGTGTCCTGTTTTGCTTCAGACTGGGTGCAATCCTTAGGCTCTGACTGACCTGCCTCTGTTACTAAAGGCTGTGTATCATGCCTCAGCACTGACTCTGTGATAGTTGCTTCCACTGTAGCAAACGCTGTGTGGACAGCCGTTTCAGGAGAGACAACAGCCTTCTTCCTTTGTACAGACTTCTTTTTCCCTAGCTTATTATTCCTACATCTTTTGGGTTTGGAAGGCACATGCAATGGTTTTGCCTCTTTGATCACTGTTTCAACCTCATTCTCCACCTTCTGTGGAGGATCTTCACCTGGCACATGTGAGGGATCGTCAGATATCTTTAAGGAATCCTTTTCAGGAGCTTCAGTGGAGTTGACAGTGGTCACCTGTGAGGGTTCCTCAATCAAAACCTGACTGGTGTTAATAGGAAGACCAATGGGGGCATCTTTAGTTGAAGCCTGAGAATAATCTTCAACAGACACCTGCGCAGTCTCTTCGTCCTGTGGACTCGTTCTAAGCTTCCGTTTCTGAGTCACTGGCTTTTGACTGACAGTCTTTTTCTGCGGTGAATCGAGGGTTGATGTCCTCCTCCTCAGAGTCCTAGTTGGCATGACTTCAGTATCCAGACATGCTGGTTTATCCTCATTAACTTCACTTAGATCTGTCAGAACATCTTCTTGCTTTTCAGGCACGGGACTGACTTGCTGAATTAAAAAGGATGGCTTGGAGCTTTTATGTTTACCAGGAGAGGAGACCTTTTTGATCTGAAGTGGTGGGACAACTTTCCCGAAATCCGTTCTAGTCATTTCTTGCGGAGGCGCTTCATTTACATTTTCCACTTCACCTTCCACCTGTAAAGAGGACTTTTCCTCAAGTGACACTTCAACCGTGTCTTGGGAACCCTTGTCTTTATTATCCATGGTTTCACTCTTTTCTCTGGCATCAGGTTTTGATTTTTCATCCACCCCCTTCAAAATAGTGTTGACACTGTTGTCAGAAAGAGTGTACTGATCTACTTCACTCACAGTCTTCTCTGTTACTTTGACAGTGTCTTCAGCACCCCGTGTCTGAGTTTCTCCCTTCACCACTGTTAAACTCCACACAAATTTTTTCCGTTTTTTCTTCCGTTTTTTTCTTTCTGGGTTGCGGCTCTTTCCACTTGCTTGTGCATCATATTTGGGGTTTCTGATCTTAAACAACCTGAAACTTGGGACCTTCATCGTCTCGCTTTTCAAAGGATCACTGGATTGTAAAGCTAAAGTATCAGTCTCTGTGGATGATGGACCATGGGTTTCTGGCACTGTAACCTCCCTATTCAGCCTCTTGCTTTGCCTCCGTCCGTCACTTCTCGCCGCTGGTTTGGCCTCCACTGTTTGAAAAACTTCTGGCTTTGACTCTGGCAGTATGGCATCACTTTTACTCAGACTTTCGGGTTCAGTTGGACTGTCTGAGACTCTTTTAGAGGGTGGGTTATTGACCCTATTGCTCCTACGAGTCGCTACTTGATTTACTTCCGAACCTTGCTCCATCAAAATTTCCTTATGCTTTAATGTCTTTGCATTTGTTTTTTGCTCCACAGACCCACTCTCCTTTACAGTGTCAAACTGATCGGCTGATTTCCTGTCTTTTGATATTTGGTCATCAACCGCAACTTTGGCGCTTGTTTGGCAGACAGGCTCCATCTTTGAAGCAGATCTCCCACGCCTTCTAACAGGTACAGTCTCCCCGCCCTTATCTTCTGTGCCATGTTTATCGTCCTGTGGTTCTGTTTTTAATTTGACGTGAGCACTTGAAATCTGGTCGCCCTGACTGTCCTCGGCTCGAGGCTGATCCTGAACTCCTTTTATCTTCATTTTCCTCACAGATTTTTTATGAGGCTCCTTCACGGTCCTCATTTTCTTTTTGGCCACCAACTTTATAGTAATCCTTGGTGCTGCTGAAGAGGCTCCGCTTTTAGTGGACTGTCGGTCCGTAGTGTTTTTTCCTTTCGAACCTTGCCTGCTATCCTTTTCGGACTCCACTTCAGGAGACAAGCTGTGTATTTCCTCCAAAGATTTAGCATCTTTTGCAGGATCATGTGTGGTAATTGCTCCCTCCACTGCTGCCGGTTTGAGTGGTAGCTTCTCATTTTGACGTTTAGATTTTGTGTTGACAGCATCACCTATAAAAATAGAATAACAAAATTAACCAAGAAATATAGGCTATGGTTCTTCCACTGAGTGTAAAACTGTGTTGCATGCTTAATTCACACTTGAGCTTGTGTGCTGTTCATAAACTACATAAAATATGTCATGTGATGCAGTAATAGGATTTTCTTTACCTTTGGAAGGGTTTTGTCGCGACCATACAGGTCCTTTCGATCCCTTTCTCTCAGCTTCAAATCCTCTGAAGTTGTCTCCCTTGAAAAAATAAACACGGGTAATTAACACTTGAAGCCATTTAATACCACTCTGCTGGAAGCTGTCAAAGCCTCAGAAAAAACAATAACTAAAGGGTTAAGTTTATGGCATTCATTTTAAATTCTGGTACATGGCACTAAATCCACTGACTGCACAGACCGAGTAGATGTACTGAAACTGAAAAATTATCGAGTCAATGTAAATAATGTACACATAATGATTTTGTCAAAACAACTAATTTGACAATGTACGTTTTATCTTAGCGTATTGAACAAGCGGTTATGTAAAGCAACAACAAAAATAATTTTGCTCAGACTTATGAACAATAATCACAATGACAGACAATTGACAGGACAATTGCTTTCACTTATTTCCACATTCAAGCCATGTATTTTAATTAATCTCATCTGAGCTGATGTAGTACATTAAACGTGAATAAGACCTGCACTATAAACAATGTGAAAGGCGTTTAATTATTTGGGGAAACACTGCCTGAACTCTACAGCCTTTGTTTAAATTGCACTGGATTATTCAGGGCGAACGCCCACACAAAACTCCTGCAGGGAAAGGTGGGTCAGTAGTAGTAACGATTCCCTCCAAGTACTATGCATCTACCTCAAGCCTTCAGTTTGAGACATGAAAGCCTACAAACAGTCCCGCTTTTTAAGACTACGGATTAAACGACCCTGTGTGTATTAGTAGGGATATTTCGGTGTGCACAAGTGGCACTGAAACACACTTCACCACCATTTAAACCTGTCGTGCTTGGCAGAATTAGCTAGCAGTTAGCCGAAAGCATTTTAAGCCCACTTCATTCTGCAGAAAAACTATCTAGCTAAAATTAAAACGTAACAATATGAAGAATAAGAACGCACTTGCTTTAGACTTAATAATACTTATAAGTACGACCCTGCAAAATGTGTGTGAGCTATCTTGTTAAACATAATTAAGCAGGCAACTCTGCCCGCATCTGCACATAGTATGAAAACAGAGCAGTTAGCAGCTAGCCTTCCCGTTCTTTGTGTTCGCTACTTTCAGTTAGCTGCTACTGTGGCCCGATGCCGAGCGGGCCACAGATGAAATAATAGCGATCTCTGTTTACAAATTGGCGTACTCACTCGCTGGGTTTTTAAAAACACATTCCACTCGTGTTCTCACCTGCTTATATTTTAACCTACACCAGAGCAATTTGGGGAAGTATTCCTATGTCACTTTAACTCGTCTTCTGCCTTGTTGAAGTGTTTTGTGTTGCGACTGTTCATTAAATGTCATGGAAAGCTGCACTGTGCTAATATCACTTAGCATGTAGCGTTAGCCTAACTAGCTTGAAGCTAAAGCTAACGTTAGCCCAGCGAAGGGATGTTGACATTTCTCCATGGCACTAACCAGTCACATTGCTGCGGACAGCACTCACTCACGCACATTTAACGATAACACAAAATGTTAGAAAATAAAAGAAAGGTACTAACTCCTGGTTCGGTTTGGGACCTCACCTCTTCACTCCCACTAGAGCTGTATCCAGCCTGACCAACGATCTGGTGGCTCGCCTCTATGCCGAGCAAGCGCAAGTGACTCTGGTCATCGTTTAAAGATACTCCCAGGTTTGCGGGCCTTGGCCCTCCGTTAGTCACATCATCAGCTTCTAAGCCTGATCGTCCGAGTTGCCACCGCTTCTCGGAGCGCAAACGACTGCGTGACGACCAAGGCCGACCGGGGAAACGACCTCTGGCCGTAGCGGTTCCACCTTGGCCTCCTACGGCAGCCGCGGTTGCTGATCCGCATCCCGCTGCCGCCATCATTGCTTCAACAACAACACACACACCGACGGCTAGCAGCAGCAGCTCGAGCGAGGAGAGACAAGAGGGAAGGCGCGAGATGGGAGGGGGGAGCCGCAATGCTGCAAGGGAAGGTGAGTTTTTTTTCGGTGTGGCTGCATTGGGAGGGGAAAATGTATCGACCCCTGGTGGTGATAGCAGACGACGTCAACTCTACATTCGTCCATTCAGTAATGTCAACACATTACATTGCAGACTTGTTATCCGGCTCCATACAGGTACTTCATGGATTTAATGCAAACATGGTTAATTTCTGGTTTATGTTAAGATGTATCCTAGCCTATGGTAAAATCCTAAGGTATTTGGCATGCTGTATAAATAAAATAAAATAAATAATGCATTGTATTTGTATGGGACTGTTCATTCAAGAAATGCAGCTCAAACTGTTTCACAATACAATATAATAATAATAGTTTTTTTTAAATCTATTATACCACATAATACATGTGCCATGTATGTTCAAATACATCAGCACATCTTAAAGTTGTTTTGGCCTTTCTTTAAAATAGTTTCATCCAAACTCAACATTACATCGAGCACTGACAAATAATATTCATTGGCTTAAATGTAATGCAATGTAGCGATAATAAAGAGAAACAATAGGCTATTGCAGAACTGACAGTCTATTGATGATCAGGTGCATTGCATCCATTATGTGGTGCCCTAGCTCTACACATTGCAGTACAACTATGGCACTATGCATCTCTATGTCATCATAAGAAACTTAGGCGGAGGAAGCAGAAATGTTCAGCAAGTCAATTGTTTTGTCAAGTTTCAGTCCATGTAAAAGAAGGAATATTTTTGCAGAATGAATTGACTAAAGCTAATACAAGCATACCCCCGGACCCTCCTAGGAGGGTCGGGACCTCGGCTGGATACTATTTTCACCCTGCTGGACATTAGACGCAAAGGCAGAAAACACTGGGTGTATCATTTACATATAAACAAGAGGGGGAATGTGTCTGTTTAATGTGCAAGGAAAGTGTTGCCGCGAAGAAGGATTACAATTTACGAAGACACTATGAAACTAAACATCAGAGCAGCTACATGTCCTGATAAATGTGTTATTTTTGCAAAGTGGCCCGGCCCTTCGTAGATTTTTCTGTATGTGGCCCTCAGTGAAAAAAGTTTGGAGACCCCTGGGTTAGATAGTACCTGTAAATTAAAATTAAAATTAAAATTAAAATTAAAATTAAAATTAAAATTAAAATTAAAATTAAAATTAAAATTAAAATTAAAATTAAAATTAAAATTAAAATATGTCGGTCCATCATAACATATTGTTAGGAAAGCACTTGGAGTCCTTAAAACGCCAGGTGGCGGTATGCGCTGCAGTCAGCTTGGGCTCGCCATAATAAAACGAAGAAGAATGCGATTCAGAAAGGGAGGAGGAGGAAGTAGTGTTGTGAGTTTTTTTTCTATTTTGCTCGCTGGCGACGATTCTTTTGTTGACTTTTTCGGCCTCACACAGATAACAGGTAAACCCTCACAGTAATTAAATATATTATAGTCTCTGATAAATATTCGTCCATAGTCTGGAGACCGATCTAAGTTACCGTTGCGGCTGTTTTGAGCAGACGGAAAAACCTAATGATACACTGCTAAGCTAACAAAATGCTAACCATAGCCTGAGGTGAATTATTTCAAGTCATCTGACAATGTAGACCAGATAAACGGGCACCAGGGGGCTGTTTTATTAAAGGCAATTGTATTCACTGATTTTTCACGAGATTACTTTACCCCAACGTCACCTCCTAACCAGCATCACCTTTGTCGTAAAAGTTGCACTACACTAACTCATTTGTCTTTCTAAAGCAGGATCCATACTCAAGATGAACCTGGAGCGAATGCCCAATGAGGAAAAACTCGGTCTATGCAGGAAATATTATTTAGGTAAGAATGCTGAAAATCGTGACAAGAACCCATATAAAAATAAATAAATAGATATGCAAGTACCTGTTTCCATAATAAACATCTATATTTCCCTAATGAGGTGTGTGTGTGGCATCTTGTGAAGCATTGCCTAAAACAGAATTATCTAATTAGCTATGTCTTTTCCCAGGTGGCTTTGCATTTCTCCCATTCTTGTGGCTGGTCAATGTTGTCTGGTTTTTTCGGGAGGCCTTTGTAAAGCCAGACTACACTGAACAGCTCCAGATCAAAACCTGTAAGTTTCAGCATTGCTAAAAAAAAATGTTTATTGTTACTGCAGCTTTATTTAATCTTGATTTAAAAATATATGTATTTGCAAACCATACCGTAAAATAAAGGAAAATGAATGAATGAATGAATTTAACGTTCATGTTTACATTACCCCAGTAGTTATGCTGTGAACTAATTTTTTTTTAATTCAGTCAATATATTTGACAAAGTTTGTTCTTAAAACCTGAATTGAAATGTTTTAAATTATGTAAACATGATGGAACAGAATATGTGTTAATTTGTTCTATCATGGGCAAACTGCTGGGATGAAATTCAGGATTTTTTTTAAGTTATCTTAAATCCTGGAGAAGGGATGACTTTTTTTTGTTGAAGAAGAAAGTTGTTTAAATGCTTTCCAACGACCAATGGAGGAGTGAAAATTATTTATTATTCTATATAGTAGTTATTATTCTTGTATACATAAATATGTGATCCAAAATATATAGAACACATGCTTTTTTGACATAAGCATGATGCTTTGGGGAAACACACAAAAAAGAATGACCAACTCCATATTCAATTTTGAATTATTTGGTGTATATGGTCATATTGGACATATTAATTTAAAAAAGAAATATGTGCAAATAATCACAATATTAATGTGGTCAACATTGCCCATCCACTTCGTGTGCAAAGTATTACAACATGTGTGTCACACATTTCGGGGGAGATGACAGTCATTTCAAATCCGAAATTAAGACAGTTATGACAATCTATGTAGTATATTTTTCAAATACATCTTTTGGCAAAGCCAGTGCATCATGAGTATTGTTTTAATACCAAATAATTGTCTGTTGTGTATTTTCCATCTAGATGTGAAGCGGTCAGGACTGGGGTTGCTATTATGGGTGGCAGTACTCGCCACATGGATAAGTATTTTCCAGAACTACAGAGCAGAGTGGGGGGAGGTAGGAGATTACCTCTCCTTCACAATCCCACTTGGCATTCCATGACTTCTTTGATCTTTTGAAAGTAACTAATGATCCACTATAATGGACCAAAAAAATTCTCCTCTTTTACAGTGAAATACTTTGGTGATTGTTCTGATCTCTGGAGCTACATTGGCTGAATACAGTTAACAGTAATCCAAAAGATAATGTCTTCATAATACAAATGATGTAGGCTTGGAAAATTCATGTTTTTTTTTGGTCTGCTTGCCAAGGCATTTGAGAAAGTTGTTTGTTTTACAGCAGGATAATGCATTGTGTATTGCAGACAATGTTAAATGTCACAGCATCTAACGTTATCTAATGATGGAGCTGGATTCATATTGTTTAGGAAATTGACCAACAGATTCAACAAACTCCTTTTTTTTCTTGACTTAAAATTTGTATTTGTGTGCAATTGTGCACACAATTTTATATACTTGTTAATGAATGAGAATGACGAATAAAAAAATATCCATAATGTTTCCAAGTTGTTATGTTTTTACTCCATTTATGTTGCTTTGTCATTATCCCGTTTAGGACCTATGAATCTGTTTGGACTTTTTAGTTTGGTGACTCATCTGCGAACAATTTTATCCATACTCACTCCTAATATTTTGCATTGTTACAGAAGACCCCTAATGTCAGTCACTGGCGCCTGTTGTGAAACCAAAATAACTTCATCCCTCTAAATGTGCTCACTTCCCTTTCGTCCTATGTGAGTCAGAACATAATCAGGGCCATTTTTAGTCACACCAGTCAAAGCTTAGGTGACAGGTTCCACATTACTAACAGGGGCAACATGTGCCTGCTATAAACTGCCAAGAACAAGTCAGATGTATCAGCACGACGATCAGTACTTCTCGCCAGCAGGGAGTCACTTAATAAAAACAGATTTATGGGGAGGGAATTATAAGTAATCCTTTTATGGACTTTGTACTTTGTTTTTCTAAATGTGTTGTATATCATGTATGTTTATACTAAGGCAAGTGCTGGAAAGTAACTAAGTAGACCTACATTCACCCAAGTACTTTGAGACCCTTTCATTTAAAGGAACTTTATATTTCACAAAATTTCAAAGGTCAATATTGTACCTTTTTACTTCTCACTGATGAATAATGCATCTAAAAACATTCAACAAGCATATTTGTTTTTTACAGTTTAATATAACCAGCAATATGTAAAGAAGTCATTGAAATCAGTTTCAACAACTACAAACTAGATTATAATGCTACTTACAATTGCAACAGTAGTATGCAAATAATAATACAGTAACGGAATACAATTAAATAAGACACCCATAGGAAAAACTCTAGTTAGTCTTTATACTTCTAAATACTTTTTATTGTGGCTTCTGTAGGCTACTTTTACTTAAAAAAATGTATGAATTTTATTTGTGATGGGATACTTTTTTATTCGGGTATTGCTACTATTACTCTAGTAAAAGTTCCTAGCAGTGAGGGTGATGGATGGGGGAGAAAGAGGCTTTATTGGCAGTGCACGTGCTCTGGCATGTGTTTGGGGGCGTCCCTGCTGTCACTGTCTGTCGGTTCACGAGTGTCAACAACATCTTCTTTTGAACTTATTTTTGGATAGGTCTTCCTGACAACCGACCTTAAGCATATATTTCGTAACAGCTCGTATTCTACAACCGGACGTTCCAACGTTCCGGTTCGTATCGGTGCTGCAAACAACCCACAAATACACTTTAGCCACAACATTGGTCGTTGTAGCACGTTAATTGCCTATAAGCCTGCGACAGCTGCGTCATGCCCCCTAAACAATGCATCCTTCATCCTTTACGGCCCTGCCAGAAGAACACCCAAGGGTAGACATTAGTCCAGAACGTAACAAGCAAGGTGCCCCACGGTGAATTCCCACCTTATACAACTCCATATAAATCATAGACACACACACAACCACAACAGCAGCCAGTGACGTGCAACACCGAGAAGGAGTAGAGCTCAGGAGTCAGACAGACTGTCGCATCAGTTCGCCATCTCTGTACCGCCTCTTGGACCTCACAGAAACTGTTGAACAGGGGCTGTCCTGTCCCTCTGCACACTATTGATCTGGGAATTTGAAAAAGAGGTAAGTTGTGTCCAGAGTTGTATGCTTTGTAGCCTGAGAAGCGGCCAGACTAAACTTTTAATCAAGTCAACTACTTTTTTCCTATCTTATTAGAAATGGACTTTATGCTGCCAACCACTCTGTCGGCTGATGGGATCCCATGGGATAAGGTTTTGCCACCTCTTATTCCACAGACTCATGGACAATATAACTGGTCCCCAACGCTACTCCTTCCAGAGATTGTAAATACCAGCTCAACAGAGGTAAGGAATTTCAAGTGACTGTATTGTGTGGCCTATTGCAAAAAAAAAAAAAACAGTTGATTGCATTTGCTTTTGCTCAATAGAACTGCATGATGCACAAACAAAATAATTATTGATTCAAGGTCCACTCAGGAGCTTTCAATTGCATCCTTTACTTTATTCTTCAGTAAATGAAATATAAATAAGGCTATATAGGCTAGTCTAGGTCCTGGGAAAGTTTTGTATGCGCTTCATTTAACGGAGAATATACCCCAGTGAACAACGTGGGATGTGTGACAAAATCTCTATCCGGGGCGAAAGTCCTGAAAATGACCACAACAGGTTAAGGTGCGAACACACTGCACTCCCCCGCTAATTTGCATATTTTATTAAATGTTTTAGACTAAGTGTAATACAAAAAGTATTTCTCACAATATGAAGATTAATCTGGTAAAAGTATGAGGATATCTATAAAGGAAAAAAAAGTCCCATTCACCACGTAGTGTGATACTAGTGTAACCTGTTGTGGTCATTTTCAGGACTTTCGCCCCGGATAGAGATTTTGTCACACATCCCACGTTGTTCACTGGGGTCATATTAGTCTATAACAGTTGAGATATTCTCCGCTTAATGAAGCGCATACAACACTTTCCCAGGACCTCCATTAATAGTAAGAAGAAGAATATTTTCATCAAACTACTGTTTCCGAGGTCGAGAATGAACCTTTGAGCTCATATATTCTTAAGATTGTCCATTTATTGAGGCAAATAGGGATTTTATGGCTAGTTGCTGTGTAAGGTATTTGATTTCTACAAAGCATAACATCATATTTTCAATCATGTTGGCAGGTTAAATGTGATGACAGCGGTTTTACAGTTCAAGTTGATGTAAAGGACTTCAATCCACAGGACCTGTTGGTCAAAGTGATAGGAGACTTTGTTGAGGTGCAAGGAAAGCACGAAGAACAAAAGGTCAGTATTCCCACAGGGACATTTCTGTACTTTTTGGTTCAGCACATAAGTTAGAAATTGTGTTCTCCTCTAAACTATAATTCATGTGTTTATTTTAGAAGGATGGTCCAGGTTTCACAACACGTCAGTTCAACCGACGTTACCGAATCCCAAAGGGAGTGGACACTCTGGCTTTGGCGTCAGCGGTCTCTCCGGAAGGCATACTCATCATATCTGCACCCATGCTGCAAACCTAGCACGCCAGAATCCTGACCTTATCAAATGAATAACATAACGCTAAACCAAAAGCAACAGGAGCCTTTATAAAACCGCGAAAAAGGACAACTGCTGGCTCCTCCAGTCACAGCATCACAGTGTGTGCCAAAACACATATTAGTTCTGTTCCTGGCACTGTTGCATTATTCCCTGCTCTTAGGTTTGTATATACTGCTCTGCTACAACTCATCAATCTTACATAATCTTTCAAGGAACCAGTCTTTGTAAATATTCTGCGTTCAGTTTGCTTTATATTTCTTTGTTAAATGCACTGTATTGTGATTAATGAGTCACAGAGACTCCAAACTTTTTAATGTGGAAATGTTTATTCAAAAAAGTACAAAAAGAACTTTATTTCTTTATAAAATTTAAATAAATAAAAAATAAGTGATCTCATGACATGTCTCACTCCAGTGTTCAAGTATGTTGCTATTGTTGCTCGTCCAAGAAGTCATCCAACATGGAGTCCACTTCACTAAAATGAAACAAAGTAGATATTTTTTTCTGGAATCTGGGATGCTATGTTTAGACGATTCCAATAACATTATAAAGAAATACATATAAGATTTTAAGGTTAGCATCCTTCTAGGTATTCCAATAAATTTGCCTTGCTGAGCAATTTAATTTAAAATGTTGTTCATTTACCTGATCTGCTCCTTTACCCATTGTCTCTGTTTACGAAGGACTTGTAATAAAGGGTCATCTTCAAACTCTTTTTCATCGGAATCTGAGAAAGGAAAAAACAGAACTTTAAATAGTAGTGAGTGGCCAAGGAAATTGAATATTTTCAGCTGTGTGCTATGAGCATACATTGAAAATGTAATTAATTTATAATATAACTGTAAGAAGCAGTATACATACATTCATGACCACAGCAATATGGACCACAATGTTAACAGCTTCACATACTAACTGCATGCACAAAAAAAAAACATGTTTGGGGAATGTTGCGAGCAGAAGCTATACGTGTGACACCCCACATTCCCAACAATTGACTGAGGGGTGAAGGTTGGTGCTCTTTGCTGCCTTAAGCTCACCATCTGCCTCCTGCAGCAGCTGCGAAATTACTTCCATAGAGTTGTGTGCATCGTACGGAGGAGATGAACATCGTGGAAGTGCAGTGGCATTGCGAACAGGAGAAAGTAATGAGACAGGAGGCCTTTGTGTGGGGGAGGGATCAGACGTAGGGAACAGGACCTCTGACACTACCTGAAAAGACCCAATGCGAATACACTACTAGTTAATGCAGCTCTCGATTACCAAAATTACATACATTGCACTTGTTGCATTTAAAAAAAAATGTCCCCATGTTATTCTACCATGTTTAGAAATGAACACCAGAATATTTTCTAATGATTTAAAAGTATCTGACACACAGTCCATCTTCGGAAGACAACATGGAGGGATTTGATTTGATAATCAGCTTGCAAACAGATAGCAACTTTGAGCTTTATATACACTTGTAAACTACTGGATTTGGAGAAGTGACACACTGATATATTTTAGTTCTTCACACATACTGCTGCCAAGTTATCAGGTTATTATGACGGCAGGCAAAACAGTAACGTGAGAGCTGGTCAGGTGGGTAAAAACCTTTGAAGCGTGTGTATGTGCTGACCTGTCCTAAGGCACTGTGGATTGGAGAAGGAGGCGGTGCATGATCGCCAGTACACCTCCCACTGGAAAACTCCTGGCTTCCCTCCTGTTGTTGTTGTTGTTGTTGCTGCTGCTGCTGCTCTGCCCGGGGTGTGACCTTTTTGGGAACTCTATGAAGTGAAGAACTCCTGTTTGTAGGGCCATGGCCATCAGCATGTTCTTTATCCACAGTATATCTGCAACAAAAAGGTATAGTAGAATATATTAAAGTATATTAAAGCCTCTGGAAACCTGGTCTAAAATAGTAAAAATCAATATATGACATCAACGTTGGTTTACAAAACTATAAAAATGTTCTTAAATCTTTTAAAACGTTGTCAAAACACAGCTTTTCTAATGTCTAGAACGACAGGATTGTGCAGGCGTGGCCATATCAAAAGGTCTCCAAGTCAATAGTCATGTTTTAATATAATGTTCGGGCAGAGAACAGCCGTGGTTGGTTCAAAATACTTAATGTGTCATAAGGACCAGAGCCTAGCCCACCTCATCTAAACCGAATTTCTGTAAAAACTTAAATACCGATATCTTTATTTTGGATTGTTAAATATGGCTTACACTTTTCAGAATCTAACTATCATGCAACTAACTCCCCAAATTACATAGTTGGTTTTAAAGGGGCTTTAAGCATTCAGACTTGACTTTTGTTCACTTTGTGCATGTTTCAATACTTGACCTTGGGGATTTCTTCTGCTTTCTGAGGGACGCTGCCGTCTTCTTCTCACTCTTCTCTGACTCTTTTGTCGGTGCTCTCTCTTTCGTGTTCCTTTCAGTTCTTTTGTGGTGACTAGGCCCCTCTCCTCGGATAACTCCGGACGACGCAAGCAGAGGGGATAGAATATGTTCACGAATAGGCTCATCAGTGAAGGTATCCACTTGGGTCTTTTTATGGACAACTTTGGTCTGAGACCCATCTGTAGTCTGTGAAACGTTTGCGTGTTGCTTCTCGGGACAGGGCAAGACATCACAGAGTAAATGCATGTGGGCAGGAACATGGGCAACAGTCTGGGCTTGAGAGACTGAAGAACTAGAGGCAACAAAGGCAGGGAAGGGAGATGGACCTAAAGCCGGAGGACATGATCGGTGGGCTTCGGTGGTTTCTGGCTGGGGAGCGGATATGTGTGGATGTGTAGCCTTCTGTGAGAATTCAGGAGGTTGAATACTCAGCTGTTGCTGTAAACAATGCAAGAAATAGGGAAGTATAATGATTAGTAAATAAATGTTTATGGAGTAAATATGGAGTAAACTTCAAACACGTATGACTCTAACCTTGTAAGCCTGTCCATCGGCTAATGCATGGCTTGAACTGGGGGCCTGCCAGCTAAATGTGGGGCTGTGATGACTGGAGTGTTGCACAGACTGGGGCCCCTCCCTGGCCTGCTCAATCTTTCTCCTCAAACGCCACTGGAACAAGATGTCCTCTTCCGGGCGTGCGGGAGGCACCAGAGAAGGAACGACATAGGCTTTTTGAGAGGACCAAGCTTGAATTGAGTCTGAGACGGCCTTGGCTGTAAATGTTAAGAAAACGCACTGCACAATTACACTGACGCAGTGGTATGGTGCAAAAATAATAAGCATGAAAAACAGAATAATGATCCTTTACTGCAACTTGCATGAGGAGGAACAGAATCAAGTTTAAATGGGAAGGAAACAGTGGGAAAATAGTCCATCTCAAAAGTTATGTTACTCCACAGTCTTGCCTTACCAGCAGTAGATTTTGTTGAACATGAGATCAAAGGTCTTCGCACTGGCTCATCTACGCTGACTGTTGAGGAGAAATCTGAGCATCCCAGGCCGTCTGAGCTGACATGGACAGATCCATCACCCAGTGCACAGTCACTGTGAGAGAGAAAAAGTTACTTACCATTGAAAGAAAGAAGTCTTTGTCATTAATGTTACGTGCTGGTTTTTAATACTCTCTCAGCAGAAGTCTGTTGGCCCTTCCTTGAAGGAGGAGTATGTCTGTGTCCTCAAATTCACCCTGGTAAGTGTCTGACAAATTCTGAGAAATAAAAGAACAAGCAAGAAGCTCTATAAGCCACACTCTTATATATTATTTCACTAAAAACACTCACAATACTGTGTATATAAAGAAAACTCGAAGATGAAATTTGCAGCATTTGGGTAAGGACAATGACAAATTTGCTTACAACTATATGACTCTTATGATTGTGTGAGGATGACACAGGCAGGCTGAACATGCAATATGTGTATCAAATAAGGTTGCAGAAACAATGGCTTCCCTTGTGTTACGTAAACACAGATGTTTCCAAATAAGCACGTGGTGTGGTGTGGAAATGCTAATATTTATAGGCACACTAAGTTGGAATAAGAAGTCTCTCCGGCAGACACTTTGCTTTGTGGGCACTCAGATAAACCTGGCATAAACAAGGGTAGGGTGACTGCAGAACAGACCCAATAATCTATTTGACAGCAAACACAAAAAAAAACTTTTTTAAAGAAATAACTAAATTTCCGAATACGTTTATCCTACAAATGCTAAACCTATTATTTCAATTAAGCAGCGTAGAATAGAGTAATAGAATAACAGGCTATTCTGATGCTCATTCCCAGTAATCCCCCAAATGTACTCACACTGAGGGATCCTCTGCATGGGGAAAGGGATCTGTCAAGTCGACGCTGTCCAGCTCTACTGAAAATGGCAGGTCTGTGGTCATCTGTTCAGAGAAATAGATTTCACACAAAGCTTTTACCAGGAAAATGTATTTCTCCCTTGAAATGTGTGAGCTTTAACTTCTAATAAACCCTAAATTAAAGAATAATAAGTCAGCAATGAGTGAGAATCTACCTTCGTCAGTTGTTTTAGTTGGTGTTGAACTGAGGGGTAAAGCTGAGGGTGACATCCACCAAAATGGAAGCTGCTTCTCTCCAATGGCAGAAGCCGTCTGTTGGCGCTCCTCTCGACTCTGTGGTTGACCATGACGAAAGCGCTCTATGTACCTGGGAGAGCAAAATTCAGTGCTGGTTAAAAGCAGTGATTCAAATAACAACATAAAAGAACCACTGACTGGTTTCTTTATTTTCAAGTCTTCATATCACAGTACCGACACTGTCATGTTAAAGTCTTAGATATTGCAACTTCTCTTTGTTACAGCTCTATTAAAAAGGGGATAACTTAGAGTATGGGTATGTTTGCTACGTTTCAGGGAATCATCATGGGTCTATGAACTAAAGCATACTTTGCCAGAACTGAATCCTGCTGATATCCTGGCTCTGAAGAAATGGTGGATGGTTTGTGTTTGTCCATGTAAGATGAAGGCGTGGTGCTGGCAGGAGAAGATCCACATTCAGTGTAGGGCCAGGACTCTACAAAATCAGATTGCTCATCTGTGGTGGCAAATACTTGATCACGATTCTCAAACAGCTGTTGGCTGTGTGGGCACACAGTTTTTAGCTGTGGACTGGATCGCTGTTCTGAACGTACAGGACTCAAAGTCTGAAAACAAAGATTGATAATGGGTGTTTGAAGGGACTTAAGGTAGAACCATTAGAATCATATGTCTTTCAGTAGCCTATATGTAACGTTTACGTTAAACATACAATTTTCTTCTTTTTCTTGGACAGGGACTGGTTTCGGGATGTAAGGTAGTGGGCCTTCCCCCCTCTAGATGCTGGTTGGAAGGGATCCTGCTTTGTGAACACAGGCCTACTGTCAAAACGAAAGAAACAAAAACACATATTTCATCAACTGTACACAGGCTTGAGGGTAGGCTACTACAGAAATGTCACATGTAGATCTTACCCGGATTTCATTACAGACAATGAGCTTCACAGGTGGTGATTCATACTGGCACACACGTAAGGATGCCCAGCATAGGTTCCTTCAGAGCGGGTCTGATTTCTGCTGGTCCTAACTAAGCTCTTTGACAAAAATGTTTTGCTGGGTCGGCATGTCTGACTGACTGACTGACAGCCTGGGTTACCGAAGTTCTACTATAGTAAATAACTAAGACAATGAACAAACGAGAGTTGACTTGGCATGTCCACAAAGAAAGTTAGCCTACCATGGAATCAAACGCAAACCAAATTCAGTTGCTAGATAAGGTATTTTGAAGATATATTCACCCAACAAATCCAACTTTGAAACTGAAAGCATAATAACTTTGCTCTTGTTTTGACACATATAAGCGTATCGCTGAATCCAGTAGAAAGTTCACTGTTTATGCCGATCGTTATTTACTAATAGCCACACAGCCAATGGGCATCGAGTTATATATGACGGACATAAAATGTAGCCAATCACGTAGAAGAACGTTGCTTGACAAGCGCCAATCATTTTATAGGAACTCGGCAGCGCGCGGAAGAGGAAAGTCTGCTAAGGCTCAAAAATAAGCTAAGTTAGCAACGGCAATTTGAGCTTGTAATCACTACCGTCCGTTATAAGAAAAGAAAGGATATTCTACAGTATATTACTTGTGAATGTATGGAAACCGCCAATTGTAGTTGTTATTCAGCTAGTCTTTAATAGATACAAGTAGATAAAGTTTGGCTTATTGTGTCTACTTTGGCTAGCTAGTAGTAAACGGTCTAACAGTAACCGCAGCTAACCTGCAGCTAACAAGCTATCGTTAACGTTAGCAAACAACGTCCTGTAGCAGTCCAACGTAAGCTTTGTTGAAACAGCATCAGTCAGAGGTCGTCTTCAGCCCGAAGACACTGTGCATTTAGGTTATTGACAGCGAACAAGTGGTGTAAAACTCGGTGTGTGCTTTACTCACTATACCTAGAAAGGTGGAGATAATGCACCACGTCAAGATCAAGACGGAAAGGCCAGGTAAGAGGAATGATTTTTCGAAAACATCCATTGGGTGTCATCATAATCTGTACAGATTGTTAAAATCCCTGATGCAAATTCCTACTACTAGGCTATAAAAATACAACTACTTAACTTCCGCAGATTTGGAGGGGGCTGGTGCACGCAGCAGATTGGATGCTGTGTTAAAGGGACTGGTAGAAAAAACTGAAAATGAAAGGTCAGTTAACAGTCTATTAATAATTGAAATGTATCTAATTATATGACAACCTTCAAGTCAAACTAATATTATTGTATATTGAACAGGGAGGAAAATGAGGGCGATGCTGGAAAAATATCTGCGGACTCTTTGAGCAAGTATGGATCAATGATTTTTGTTGTGTATTTGTTGAATTTGATAAATGTGTGTTATACTGTAGCTGGTGTAAAAAATAATCAACATTAAATATAAAGTGCAGAAGCTTTTTTCTTGGTTTCATCCTCTGCTTTGCTATCCCTAGGGATTTGTCGCCATCATCTGCCGGAAAAAGGCAAGTGTAGAGTAATTTAGTCTATTGGTCAACAAGTGCTGACAGTTGTTCAAAAGCATGTATACACAATTGTTTGTCTTTAATTGTGGATGGGAACAAGGGGGTCCCACCCTGTCAATTAATTTTAACATTGACAAGTTGCACATCTGCACACACATTATAGATCTTTAAAGAAGTAACGTTCGTAATTTATCATTACATGCTTTAACGTCCTCCTCATCCTTGCTTTGAATTTTCCAGACCATCAGCTCGATTTCCACAGCACCGGAGGAAGAAGCGAAAAGAGATGGATGAGGGCATACCAGAGAGCAATCAACATAGACAAAGTAATCATAATTCTTACATTCGAAAATAATTCAGCAAGAACAAAATTATACTTATACTTATGTTGTTTGTCATTTTTACTGTCTGATCACTTTGCCTTCCTCTTCTGTCTTTCTCCATTTGCCAGATTCTTACATTATCAAGTTGTTTGATCGCAGTGTGGATCTGGCTCAGTTTAACACCAGCACACCGCTTTATCCCATCTGTCGTGCCTGGATGAGAAACAATCCTTCTGTTCGAGAGCCAGCTGCTTCCCCAAGTCCCCAACATAGCATGGTAGAAGAAGAGGTGTGGCCCTACCACTTTTATCACACTGAACACTGAAACGTAATATAATGCAATTTTGTTGGGCTCAAAAGCCTTTATTTGCATAAAAGAAACATTAATGTACTGAGACACAGTTACACTGGGCTTGTACAAGCCACTAGCACCACTCCTTGTGGCTAAGCAATATAACCGACTTCTAATGAAGAGTGATGTGCTGTGTTCACAAAAACGTGGAAAATCGACTGTAGTCAAATCGTCAACTGTGTTGTCACTATCTATGTGTTTTACCACATTATAAAGTAAAACTACCTTACCAGGGCAGTCCTATTGCAGAGGGCAGTGACTTTAGTCAGTGTAGATTAACAATTTCTGAGGTCTAAAGATAGCATTATTCCTTGTTCTTGAGGCATCATAACACGTTGGGTAAAAGTTCCACTGCATTCCTTTTTCCACATTTCTTTCTTTTTCTGTTTTGCCAGGTTACAGACATGATAAATGGTAAAGGGCAGAATGTGTACAGACTCCCTCCTCCAACCTCATGTCCAGTCAGCACCTCTGGTGAACCCATCAACCTCAGGATCCCACAAACTGAAAAACCAACTGTTTCCAAGGTTTCCTATAATAGATTTTTTTTTCATTGTTTTTATAGCACCTCTATTATTACATCAAGTTAATTTGTAATAAAGGTAACTAATGAGCTTTAACTAACCAACTCTTAATGATTTTCGTTTTTCCCAGTTAACGGATTCAGTTCCTGTATCAGGTTCTCTCATTGGTGACCACATGGAACGCTGGAAAAAGATAAGGCAAAAGTATGTTCTCCTTTTTAAAAACAATTGTTCTTTTGTTGAAAATAATTATTCACATTCACAGCATATCATCAGCATATGTACTGTCCAGTGTCTTCAACCCCCCTTGAGGTCAGGCTGTCACCCAAAGGTCAACATGTAACAACTACTTGTGTATATAGTTCATCAAGTATTTAACAGTGCTACCAAAGAACTTTTTTGTGTTCTGAACGGCAATAGAAATTTTAAATGTGTTCTTCGTATGTGGTCTATTCAGTGTTTCCTGTTGCTTAAGAAAACGTTATGAAATTGCTGTTCTGTAATACACACAGGAAGTGAATGCTTTACACTGACTCATGTGAGAAATGTAATAGCACTAATTCCTCAGAGCTTGCCAAAAAGGCCACTTCTTGTTTTACTACTTCAGACAAAAGTGAATAATTTATTACATTCTTACTCTATAGCCTTGTGTTCCATTCTTGTTTAAATTGGCAAACAGACAATCAGGGCTATCAGGAGAAGAGTACACAACTGTTCTCAAATACCATATGCTAACAATTGTAGCATGGTGGATAAGAAAGTGAGAAGTTCTCAATTCTCAAACTGTATAACAAAGGTAATTTACATTTACAGGAAACTAAAATCATACTTTACAAAACCATCTGATCTGGTTATGATATACAGTGTACATGAGTGTGTTTTGCTATTTTATATTTGGAAAAACCACAGACATCTAAAAGGTTGGAATCACCTGAGCTAACCCATAGTTGTCTTTCTTCCAGATGGAAGGAGTGCTCTAACAAGAACCAGCTGAGATACAGCGAGAGTATCAAGGTCCTTAAGGAGATGAAGGAGCTCTACGATCGTTAACTGGCTTGTAGCTCTCCATCACAGAATGGACTCTATGCTTTTGGAAAGGAGCCATGGTGGAGCGTGGAGAAGTCAGTGTTTGAGTACACCTGCTATCCACACCATCAGACTCCTAGGAAGGCATTTACAGAACCTTCAGCCTTAAATCAATGTATTTGCTGGAATGCCTTCAGTTTGGATATGGGACTATTATTTCATTCAAAACTATTCTGGTGTAGACATCATAATAAATTAACTTATGAGTAGAATTTGTATAGACACTGTGACTTGTCCATGCAACACAAGAACAAGACTGATTAAAGTCCATTGTGGTTTCCTCTACTTTCTGAATTTCTTCCTTAACCTCAGCACAACACAGCAACTGATAAACTAAAATAGGTGTGTCTTTATTGATTAAATAAGGCTACAAGAGATAACACTATGGGTAACATGTTATATTCACCATCACTGAGTCTTGGTTAAACTGTGATTACATTACGTAGTCTAAAGTGAAGTGTCGGTTATTAATCACATCCATAGAGCACAGGTCTCAGTTGCACTGTAATGTTGCTGACTTGGTGGCAGGCAGTTACAGGAACCTAAATGCTGTCGGAAGGTGTTGGAACAACAAATACCTAAGTGTTTAGTGAGATAAAGAAAGAAAACTGATATGCTATGATAAGTGCAATCAAGGTTTCCCACTCATAGTTTTTCATAACCTTATCTTTAACTGATGTTTTTTATTTGTGACCTTTCAAGTCGTCTGAGAGTGGTTTTATTAACCAAGGGGTTTCATTTTGCAAAAACTGGTGAGTAGTGTGTACCAGTGTTTGTAGTGTAGTAGGAAGATAACGACTCATCAACACTAGGACTAAGTTTGTATTCACTAAATTGAAAACTTGTAAAGCTTAGTTGCTAAATTTCACTCGTCAGTAGTACCATGGATGAAGCTACGCATAATTGGTCTTTCAATAAACATGAATAAATAAGTTAAGAGCATCAAACACTTCCAAACATCCACTAAAACATAAAACCTGTCTTCATTGAATTATAAATAACAGGTGATATCTGATATGTGGGAGGTCACAATTTGATGGTGCAAAATAATTAGCTTTTATTTGTTACACAAAGAACTTAATATTTAAAACAAATGATTAAAATCACATAGCAAATTTTACATAGCAAAAACTTTTTTGAGCACATGTTATTTTTGAATTTGCATTCATTATATTTCCATGACATCTCAGGTGTGGCAGGTTAATCAGTGCTCAGTGTCTCCCTCTCAGTGATTACCACTGCGCTTTCTTCAAAGTTTAAGGGGGTGTCTTGGTCTTTCCCCTCTAATGGTGCAGCAGGGTCAGATTTGCGGGAAATCCTTGAAAAGTGTGATGACAAAGAGCGAGAGGACACTTGTGACAGTTGGTCCTCTGCCAGGGCACTCTCTAGGACAAAGCATATGGACTTCTTGAGCTTCTTCCGGAATTCATCACACATGAAAACATAGAGAATGGGGTTCAGGCAGCTGTTTAGATAAGCCAGACTGGCACTCAAAGTACCTCCAATATGAACAACCTCAACAAGATATTTGCTTTTAGCCTTCATTCCTATAAATGTCCAAATATGGAATGGTAACCAGCAGATGAAGAACGCAAGAACGATGGAGAAAATTATTCTGAGGGGTCTGTTTCTTCTGGTCCTCTGCATGCGGCCTGCACGTGCACGCACCCCTATTGCCACATAAGCGACCAATATTACCAAGAAGGGGATGAGGAAGCCCACAACGAAGCGAAAAATGTGGAGAATCAACTTTTGTTCCTCTGAGTGGTCATTATAACAGTAAGTCTTTCCACTATCCTGCACAGTCTCACGGAAAGTGGCATAAGGGATGCTGCAGACCATAGCAGTCACCCAAATCACAGCACATGTGATCTGAGCTTTGCGAACGGTGCGCTTGTTTTGTGCCCACACCACCACCCAGACTGACACGCAGCGATCCAGACTTATGGCTGCTAGAAGAAAGATGCTGGCAAACATGTTGACAACACCCACGAAATTGCAGAACTTGCACATGAATCTCCCAAACTGCCACTGGTGCTCTTGAGAGAGCGAGAGAATCGCGAAAATCAGGGAGGCCGTGAAGAGGAAGTCAGCCAGGGCTAGGTTGAGAAACCAAACTGAGTTGACTGTTCTCTTCATACTGAAGCCTGTCACGTAGATGATCAATCCATTGCCCACAATCCCAACAATAAATATCACACAGTAGATTATCAGGGATGCTAGTTGCACGTTTTTGAAAACCTGCTCAAGCCCATCTGGTTGACCTTCAGTAGAATCTTTATCTAATGGGCAAAAAAGACATGTATTACTATCTTCTCTCATTGTGCTCCTATTATGGGACATGGTCAAAGCAACATTAGATCCCACTATAATATTAGTACAAATAATTTGTACCAAATAACCTGTTGACTCATATTTTCATCAGAAAACATCTATTGTCTAAAAATAAAAATGTGCATAGATATCTTAGTTAATTTCACAAATAAATTATAGATCTCCATTCTGCTAATGAGAAAAAAGGAATGCAATACAATTATAAGGTTAAAGTATCTTACCAGCACTCATTTTGTCTGGTGAATTAGAGGACCAATTTGATCTGTCTCTATCTGGTCCTGCCTTTACTACTTCTCTCTCATTACTCCTCCTTCTCATTTCATGCAGCTGCCAATCAGACAGTGCAATGCACAGGGAATGGACAAAACTGTCCTGAATGATTACCGCTCTGACACAGTTTATACAAAAGTTGAAATAAGTTTCATTTGGATGGTAATTATTGCAGGACTCGTAGTATATTTCCTTATATTTAAAACATATGTTTTTCCAAGCCCCCTGTGGATTACCGAAAGTTGCCCGCTACTCTATCAAATAGAAGTAACTCAAAATATGAATGTAAAAACATTTAAAAAATAAAACCAATACTAATGTTTTTTTAAAGTTATTTTTTATGCATGATAACATCCTTAAGACAGCTAATATTGATGCTGCACAGAATCCCTCATTGATCACAGTGAGGAGCAGGATGATGAAGTGTGGGAAAACATGCACATGTGTATAGCATTAGTTGGAGGCTACAGTCTGGTCGATCCAGCTGCGCAGGTATGACACACGGGCATACACAGCTGGGGTGCGCACGTTGCAGTTAGAGGTGCCCCAGGACACAATACCCACAAGGGACCACACTCCACTGTTCTGACAGACCAGAGGGCCACCAGAATCACCCTAAAATGAGAAGAACATACAGTATATAATATGTATTTCTAATTGACTTTTGAAGGCATGCATGTGCTCATAGAACTGAGTAACACCTAGAATCAAGATTTAGTTTTTGGTTGATAATGATGCATTGCGGGGACTTTGTGTTCTGTGCAGCCTTTGACAGGATGTGGGGCAGCCTGCACTTCAAATGAACTAATAAACAGGAAAAATGCGGCAAGGCCATCATTGTCTAGCAAGAAACGAGAACCCGTCTTAATAAATGTCATTATCAATTTATTTACAACCCATTATTTAATGTTGAAGTTATCAATTGCATTAGTTATTTGCTTACTAAATGCGTGGGACTATAAACACTGCTTTTGTGTAGTCTGCAAATATTGAATCAATCAATTATCAACAAACTGGAATTATTTTTAATAAATTATGCCAAACATTGACCTATATGTGTTATTTATCAACAATGTGCAACGTATGTATGTATCTAATGTAGTTCATTTTAAACATTTAGTTTATAACTGACTTGAAATGAAACTGGCTTTGAAATGTTTGTTACCTGACAGGAGGACACTCCAGAAGCACCAGCACATATCATGGCGTCAGTGATTCTGTTATAACCCCAGTACTGCCTGCACTGCTCAGGGCTGAGAATAGGCAGAGCAACCTGCTGGAGGTAGCGTGGGCTTGCTGAGAATAAAGAAGAAAGGAGATGAGGCTGGCTGCAAAGGTTTGTGCAAATTAAACTGTTCATTCGTGTGTGAGCATACTGTATGTTTGTTTGTAATTTACCCTGCATGTAGGACTTAGAAAACAACCTCTCACTCACAGGTTTGGCCGGTCTTGCCCCATCCAGTGGTGACACATCTGTTTCCAGTGGGGGGGCTGGAGGAGGCCAAGCACACAGGAGACACACGGGAAGTCATCTGCACTGGGGAGGACAGCCTCAGAAGGGTGATGTCATTGTTGAAGTTCTGGCTGTTGTAGTAGGGGTGAGTGATAGCCTGGATGTAGAGGTAAGAACAATACATCATAAGCAAATAAAATGCCAGCTTGTATGACTGTCAGCTTAACATTTTTCTGAAGAAAAAGCTGTTAGAACTTTATTGTGTTACTTACCTTGGCAATGGACTTGACCTGAATTGGCTCACTGTTGGACTGACGATCATGTTCTCCCAGGATAACGCGATGACTTCTAGGACTGGAGAGAATAAAAATAGGCAAGAATGATCACGGAGAAGGCAAGGTTGGAGTTTTTTTTCTCCTGTTAATGTAGGACAAACAATAATCACTCACGAAACACGGCAGTGAGCAGCAGTGACAACCCAGTACTGGTTGATCAGGGATCCTCCACAGAAGTGGAATCCCCTACCATCCTAGGAGTGAGAAGGTGCATACATACAATCCTTTTAAATAATTGTTTCCATTTGAATTACACAGGTGGTTGGGATTGTAGCAGATTGTGGTAGGTGCGTTACTTTGGCAATACCTGAAGTGAAACCTGCCAGGGCCAGGACCCAGAAACAGCATTCTGCCCATTGACAATCTTGTTGTCCCCTTTCACTTGGGGCCTGATAGCAGGTGTTCCACACCCTTAGGACAAATCGCACAATGGAAAAATTATCAGCTTGTGTCATGATATATACCAGCTAGTCTAGTGTGTATTATGGTGTTTAAATCCTTAAGATTAAAAATATACTCGCAACAGCAACCACACCTTCACAGATAGATGAAGAGATGAATGCCTGCAAGTAAACTGCCAGTCACTCACCCAGTGTGGAGGCCACAAGAGCCAAACAACTGACAAGCAAAAACATGGCCGGGTCTCGATGGAAACAGACTTTCCTGAGTGTCTCTTCCGAGCAGGACCACGGCATTTATATGCGTGACACATGCACTCCCTTGACCCTGAGTCTCATGTGAAGCACTCCATATGGCAGGTACACCACAACCACACACCACTGGCTGTGATAAGTGTGTGAAAACATCTGTTAATAAGCACCTGTGATGACTTAATGTGTAGCTGAAACATCATCCACCTAGTCTTATGCTTGTTTTCTCCTGTTCTTAGGCACATTGGCCATGGCTTTTGACAAATAAATTGTTGCTAAATTATTTCATGGGCAAGCAAATATACTGCCCCTTGATATTTCTCTGAAAGAAAAAAAACGTTGGTTTTCTGAAATTGTACAGTCCATAGTATGTTGAATTAATTTTTAGGAAACATGTGCACCATATTCTACGGTGGCGCTGAGCATTCACTCTTGCTTGCTTCCTTGTTTAAAACCTTACACCTCAGAGGAAATGAATGCAGGCTACGCAGCATATACTGTAGATAAAATCTTCTCCTTATTTTATCAGATCATGACAGCAGCACACTTTTTCTCGGGTAAGTTTGAAGAAAAAAAAATGTAATATGTGTATTTCCCGTACAGGGCTAATAACAGGAAACAACAGATATCAATCAAACCTTTCAGGTCTGTTTACAGGAACTGGTTTTAACAACAAATAAACAAATTAAATGCCCTAGTAGTGCATTTTTATTTTATTTTTTAATACAGACAAAAAGACAAAATAAGTACCGGTAGACACATACAATACACACAGACAGACAAGAAATACAAAAATAAAATAAAAATTAAATAAGCAAATAAGACAAGATGATTAAGAAAATAAGCTATAAATACACACACAGAAAAAAAATAAAAAATAAATGGGGCAAACCTCTCATGTCCACTGCAGGTGGTGCAAGGGGGCATACATTTCAGGCCCCGATGTGCTGCAGCACTGGGCCCCATACTGCGAGGAAGCCACGAGCGCTGCCGGACAGCTCATATCTTAGCCTCTCAATATGTAAGATGCCCACCAGTTCCCTCATCCAAGAGTCAAATTGAGGGGCCAAGTCCGATTTCCACAGCTTTAAAATACATATTTTAGCAATTACCATGCCATAGACCATGATTGTGTGAGCATTATGGTCCAGTTTTTCCAAGGCTGCGGAATGTCCAAACAGAGCGGTTTCCGGATCAGGAGTTAAAGAAACATTTAAGACATTAGAATACCATTGAAATACAAGACACCAAAAGTTGTAAAGATTTGGACATTCCCAAAAGTGGTGAGCAAGTGTACCCTCGGGAATCTTACACCTGTTACATAAAGGTGAAAGATTTGTGAAAAAGTTATGCAGTTTAACCTTAGAATAGTGTAATCTAAGTGTGACCTTAAATTGAATTAACTGAAGCCTCGAGTTTATAGAGCAGGATGTTATGCTTTTTAGCGCTCCCTCCCAGACATCGTCGTTTAAGTCTTATTCCCAGGCTTGCTTTATTTTTAAAGTGGATTTGTCCTGCCGGTCTAAAAATATTCCCACAAAAGATGAAATCAGGTTTTTAGCTTCTGGTGAGCCTAGCAAAGTTTTGGACAATTGATCATCTGCGGGCAGGGACTCAGAGGATGGTAGATTTTGTCTGACATAATTCCTCACCTGTAGATACCTGAAGAATTGAGCTTTCGACAGTGAAAACTTTGATACTAGCTGATCAAATGAAGCAAAGTGACCATTTATATAAAGGTCCTCTACTGTTACTATTCCCTTCCGGCTCCAATCTCTGAATGCTGAATCTGTGAACGATGGGGGGAAGGCATGGTTATGCCAGATTGGGGCATGTATGGTCGTGCTCGGTAGTTCGCAGGCCTTCCTAGTTTGGTTCCAAATTCTCTGACCGTTGGATAGAATAAAGTGGTCTCCTCTAAAGGAAGCAGGCGGTCTGGGAGAAGAGAAAAGGAGGGCAGTAAGAGAATTTTTTGGGGCCAGGCTTTTTTCAATGGCCATCCAGGGGGGCATTTCAGTTCTAATATTTATTTATTTATTTATTTTTAAGGGACAGCGCACATTAATAATCATGAGCACCAAAGTTCAACATGTAAATGTGCCAGATTTAGCCATGCAGGCTAATTTTCACCTGTTGTCCCTGGCAGGTAGAAAAGAAAAAAAGAAACATTAAAAAGAGACGGTTACAAAAATACAACACATAAGCACAAAAACAAAATGACACAAGCACAGACATGTAAAATGACACAATCACTTTTCCAGCACATAACATAAGGCTGACTTCATATGTAAATTGCCAATACACCATGACTCTAGCATTGGCAGCCCAGAAATAATGTAAAAAACACGGTAACCCCAGTCCGCCATGCTCCCTGGATTTCTGAAGGTGGGCTTTTGAGATCCTATGTGCTTTATATCCCCAAATGAAAGGCATTATAAGTAGTGCATTTTGTTTCTCGTTCATTATAATGAAAATACTGTACATGAGTGATTCAGAAATGTAATGCTATTAAATAAAATGAATCAAAAGAAACACACAATACATTTGGCACATCAGAATCCCATTGGTGACCCTTATTGATTTATTGTTTAGAAACCACAAATTAGAGATTAATTTCTATCCTTCATGCAAATCATCTTGAAGCCATAACAAACTAATACAAGTCTCTGCGACTGAATATTGTAGTACAAGTACCAGATTGTGTTGCTCAAGTTAGTGAAATATTGAAATCTTAAGGTTTGAGAGAAACATTCTAGCATAACTTCAAACAAGATAAGCCTGCCATCAAATGTTTATTGGATGTGTATTCTATTCAGGCAAGAGTATGCTGGAATCTGAGATAAATATACTGTCAGCAGTGTTTAGTCGACCTCCTCAATGGTTGGGCCAGAGGAGGAGCCGCCTCCAGCTCCACCAGGGAAGCCGCCGGGCATTCCTCCAGGCATCCCTCCTGGCATCCCACCTGGCATTCCCCCGGGCATACCTCCCTGGTATAGCTTGGTCATGATGGGGTTGGACACCTTCTCCAGTTCTTTCTGATGATGATCATACTCTTCCTTCTCTGCTGTCTGGGTAACATACAAGGATTAAGAAGAATTAATTGTGACAGGGGAGTGGCGAAAATTGCTTCACAAAATATTAATACAATGTGAACATATACAGTAATAGGCTGCCTCTCTGCTTTTTACAGTGTCAGCCATAGAATAACCTCTTTCTGCAATCAAGGCTCATGGTTCAGTCAACAGATATTTTACCTGGTTCTTGTCCAGCCAGGATATGACTTCGTTACACTTGTCTAGGATGGTCTTTTTGTCCTCAGGGCTGATCTTGTCTTTGAGGTTATCATCCTCCACGGTGCTCTTCATGTTGAAGGCCAGAGACTCCAGGGAGTTCTTGGCTGTGACCTTTTCTCTCTGGACCTCATCCTCAGCCTTGAACTGCTCGGCCTCCTGCACCATTTTTTCAATGTCTTCCTTGCTCAGACGCCCTAATGGGAAATAATATACACAGCTCATTACCTGTGTAATGTTTTTACATTTTTTCTCTCTGTTCATGTACGACATTCTTTCAGTTTTTGAGCAACATCCCAATTTGAGAAATATGTAAAATGGTCATCTACCTTTGTCATTGGTGATGGTGATTTTGTTCTCCTTTCCAGTGCTTTTGTCCACTGCAGACACATTGAGAATGCCATTGGCATCAATGTCAAAGGTGACCTCAATCTGAGGGACACCTCTGGGAGACGGGGGGATACCGACTAGCTCAAATTTGCCCAGGATATTGTTGTCTTTGGTCATGGCTCTCTCACCTTCATAAACCTAAAAACATTAACCCAAATTCTGACCAGTCAGTGAATACATCCACGATTAATTACAGCACTGATATGGGTAGTGAACTTATTTCAAGAAATGTACTTTGCTCTATACCTGAATGAGCACACCAGGTTGGTTGTCTGAGTAGGTGGTAAAGGTCTGGGTTTGCTTGGTGGGGATAGTAGTGTTCCTTTTGATAAGAACAGTCATTACTCCTCCAGCAGTCTCGATTCCCAGGGATAGGGGCGTGACATCCAGCAGCAGCAGGTCCTGTACGTTCTCAGACTTATCACCAGCCAAGATGGCTGCCTGCACAGCTGTAAATAGTTTCCAAAGGATAATGTTAATATAATGCAATAATGACAATATAGCTTTTCTTTAAGCCACTTATTCATTTTGGAACAGCGCCTTCTGTACTTGAATACTAATACGACTATAATATAAGTGTGAAACCTAAATGTTGTAGAGAGACCCACCTGCACCATAGGCCACAGCCTCGTCAGGGTTGATGCTCTTATTTAGGTCACGGCCATTGAAGAAGTCCTGAAGCAGCTTTTGAATCTTTGGGATGCGTGTGGATCCCCCCACCAGGACAATGTCATGGATCTGGCCCTTGTCCATCTTGGCATCCCTCAGGGATTTCTCCACGGGGTCTAAGGTTCCACGGAACAGGTCGGCATTGAGCTCTTCAAAACGGGCCCTGGTGATGGAAGTGTAGAAATCTGTTCCTTCGTAGAGGGAATCGATCTCAATGCTGGCCTGGGTGCTGCTAGAGAGGGTGCGCTTGGCACGCTCGCATGCTGTGCGCAGACGACGCACAGCTCGCTTGTTGTTGTTGATCTCCTTTTTGAACTTGCGCTTGAACTCACCAATGAAGTGGTTAACCATGCGGTTGTCAAAGTCCTCACCGCCCAAGTGAGTGTCACCGGCTGTGGACTTGACCTCAAAGATGCCATCTTCAATAGTCAGGATTGACACATCGAATGTACCACCTCCAAGGTCAAAGATTAGGACATTACGTTCACCTCCAACCTAAAATAAATAGTAAGAATGATTACACTAATAGGATCCCAAAATCTGCTTGAGGTTCAGACAAGTTATAAGTTAGTAACCTTCTTGTCCAGGCCGTAAGCAATGGCTGCAGCAGTCGGTTCGTTGATGATGCGCAGCACATTCAGGCCAGAAATGGTTCCGGCATCTTTAGTGGCTTGGCGCTGGGAGTCATTGAAGTAAGCAGGAACTGTGATAACTGCATTGTTCACGGGCTGTAAAGACAGTAAGACCTTGAGTCAATAAAAAGCATTGTGCGTTCCAACTATTCCTCTTTTTAAAATATAACAGGGCCTTGCAAAAATTAAAAACTAAGGTTAGAGTCGTTGAGTGTTTGCTATGGTTCTGAGGTATTAGCTTTTAGATAACCATTTGTGTTAGCGTTGTGAATAGTAGTTGCTGGACAGTTGCAGCTTGTCATTGCTGCAATGTTGTCTGCATGACACGGTATTACCCCATGCCATTTGGAGCAAAGTGTTCAACACTTATTTATTGTCATCTACCTTGCCAAGATAAGCCTCAGAGATCTCCTTCATCTTGACGAGGACCATCGAGGAAATCTCCTCAGGGTAGAAGGACTTTACCTCACCCTTGTACTCAACCTCCACCTTGGGTTTGGTAGAGTCATTCACCACCTTGAAGGGCCAGTATTTCATGTCAGACTGCACCACAGTATCGTCAAATTTACGACCAATCAGACGCTTAGCATCTGAAGGGGATTAAACAGAAAATACAATACACTGAATAATATGTTAAGTTCACAGTGTATATACAGTTAAAAATGGTTATGAGTTTTTTACTTTAAAATGTAAAAAGAAACACACAATACGGTGAGGAAAATGAGAATACAATTTTTAGGTTAGTGTTTTGAGCCAGTTTTGGGTGCTGCAGCCCTTACCAAATACAGTGTTGGATGGGTTCATGGCCACCTGGTTCTTGGCAGCATCTCCAATCAATCTTTCTGTGTCCGTGAAGGCCACATAGCTGGGGGTGGTCCTGTTTCCTTGGTCGTTGGCAATGATCTCCACTTTGCCATGCTGGAAGATGCCCACACAAGAATATGTGGTGCCCAGGTCAATGCCTACTGCTGGTCCTTTAGACATCTTATATAGAAGACAAAAAGAAACATGTTAGTAATTGAAGCCCTTTTTACTCGGACAGTAATGGCAGACTAGAGCACTGATTCATAATCACAGAATAAAGTGTATAAATAACTTAGTGTATGCACCTGCATACTATGTACACCAGCATATACCCACTGAAGGTGTTCCTACAAAGGGAAGCCTGTTTTTGTTATTTACTGTACATCCAGTCCAGATGCACGGCCATTGGAGGCTCAGTTAGTGGTGGAGTGGCATCCATGGTGTAGTGGTTTAAACCACCTCCTGACACTCGAGACTAAATGACTAGACTCACACTGCCCTTTCATTCCCTTTGCATACTGCTTCAATTTCCACTCCCTCAGCAACATAACACTTCAGTGTCTCTGTCGTGCTGGTGAAATGTGATGTACTGATCCTGGAATAGTGATCATCAGTGTGTCTATTTTCCGACAGCTGGCTCCAAATAGCTTACAGTTACTGTGATAGATATCAGTGGATCTACATGGGAATGAATGGAAGGTTGCTTAAAATTAAGAGAGACTTTTATCAATGAATGCCTGGTTTGTATTATAAAAAAGGGCAACAAAAAAATAGACATGGAAAAGTACAGCTTTGAGGTGCAGTATACATAGCAACACATTTGATAAGTGAAGAACAAAGGCCTCTTGTAGCACGGGGAAACCAGCAGACTGAGGCAGGGAATAAAAAATATTCAAAGCAGAGATAATCACAAACAACCAGTAAAATATTCCACCAAATCCCAGGGCACAAAACTGCCTTGTTTAAATATGAAAGATTCTAAGATGGTCTTTTTTTTATCTGTATGCCTAAAGGGTGACAGTTGAGACTTTCTTCCTGTCCCAGAACTTCTTCAACTGCTGACTATTGAATTATCACTTGTTATCCAGTTGTGTAATACAGAGCTGAAAGTGTTGACTCATTGCCGTTGCTTCACTGCCTGTCCTAAGCCTACATTTGAAACTTGAATACAGAAAGTCCATTGCATGTGAAAAAGCATCACAAATATGGAAGAGTTTTGTATTACATTCATTCCATAATGTAAAGTTAATGCAATTCACTAGTTTCCTTTGGTTGATGTGATTCATAAGAGGCAAGATTACATCCCCAACTGACGCTGTTGTGACGATGGAAGATAATAATTTGAATAATTTTGTCTGCTGGAGTCACTGTACCGTTTGCTTTTTTCTTGGTGATTATGCTTCAGCTTGCCATGCCAGTGTTTGACAGAAACCATGCCAGCTTCACTCACTTGGAAATACCTTGTTTAACATTTGGCAGTTAAGCTTTTAAAATCAGCAAGCAAGACAGACTATGAAGCCAGGCTCAGTGCAATGCTTCTTGTAGAAGGGGTTACCTTGCGCCGTCAGATGTTCTAGTACGCAAAACTTTTATCCAGCACTCCTTTCCCTCTCCTGGCAGGCAGACTAAGAGGGCGAGTGTCTCTGCTCTCCGGTGTTTATAGAGCACTGTGCAAGGAGAGCCCATCAATCAGGGTGTCAGATGACTCCACCAAGGAAAGTTCTAGGCCCGTGTGTGTCCCTACTCATTGACTGGATTTCCTTGAAAGAAAGCTTGCAGTTGTGTTAACTACGTGTATATAACCATCTGCTAAGCAAAAGAAAAAAGCCTAACGTAATATGTCGAAGGCTTTGATTTGACACCTTAAACAAACATGTTTCTATTATTACTGGAGCATTGCTCTGTGATGAAACAGTATTTTCTGAAAATAGTGTTCACATTACCCACATGGATAGGACATTTAAAAGTACAGTGTTACTTTTTTTCAAAATACTTTGTAACAATTCTGAAAATCTATTCACAGCCTTTCACTTCAAAAACGGTGAGGCACTCTTTGTGTAAAAGATACAACTTCAGTCCTTTTACACTTGCTGTCGAGCATATGGGCTTTATGCATGAATACATTAAATGGTAGTATTGGGATAAAGGAGAGAATAAAGTTACACAAGTCAAAATGTGTATAACCTATTTAGCATTTATGTTTCAAATGGGGTGTCTTACTTTTTATATCCCAGTTTAGGGGATGGGGGGTCTTTGATTCAAAACATTACCTTCTGTATAATGTGAGACATACAGTATAGGAAACCTGAAAATGAATCTTGTCCACACAACATTGCTCAACTCAACTCAGTAGTTTTATTGAGGTATAACATTTCAGATAATTTATATTGTAGTGTTAACTTTAATTCTCTCTTTAAGACACAGTTGTGCAGTAAGCTTTCCTGCCCCGTACTGCGTGTTCCCTCTGCCAGAGCTCAAACACCAGGCGTCTATTCTTGTTACATGGACCCCTCTGACACATAGGCCACGTAGTATTAAATATAACTGTGGTTCTTTACGGACACCACCTGTTGCCACACACCACATCGTAGTATTCACACACGCCTGTCAAGTAGCTAGGGAATATTGCAGAACCCGGAAAAGCGAACCCTTCTGAGTTTCTAAGGTATTGAGTTGAGCTATGCATATTCATGGAATTTCGGGAGAGCAACAGAAATGATGCACAGTTAATGTTGGTCATACAATAAAAACTATACATGTATGCCTCAGCGGTACCTAATCAAACTCAAGGTAAGCAGCTATCGTTACATTCATGTGTTTCCCTCAGAAATAAAACACTTAGACAAAAAGATACGTGCCCTAAAATCTCCAAATATGGATTATATGTTATAAATTACAGTTTCAAAAGATTATTTGACCATAGGTATTTAAATAGTAGCTATCACTTTAAAACAAGTAAACACCGGAGTTGATAAAGAAAGTCCTCTTCTTTGCTTTTGTGTGAACTGAAGTGTCCATCCATGCAATCCCAGGCACAGCGCTTGCAGTAGTTGTACAAATGGTACTCTGCTTTCTTCAGCGTGCTGTTCAGATCCAGTGTTCCCTGAAGGCTGCAACAAAAAGGCAAAGGTTTATCCAACACCTTCATCATTACCAAAAAACTGAATTTTGTGATATTATGTGATAATATTTTCATGTCTTAGTGTACAGACAAACCTGCTAGTAAACTGGATGAGTTGTACATCATCTCGACACCGCAGCAAAGACTCTCTGTTCTCTAAAAGGATGGCCGCACAGATGAAAAGCTCAAACGTGAAGTCAGTGTTTAGAGCCTGCAGCTCTGGCTCTGAATGGTCCTCTGCAAACATAACAATGCGAAGACATATCTCTATATTAACGTCAGCCATTTTACAGAGTAAACTAAATCACATTACATTCCACCTTATTTATTATGTTAAACTGGAGTTCTGGGTTTCACCTGTGCTGTATTTATGGGCCAGCCTTTCCCGATAACGGGCTTGGGTTACTTGTTGGGAGATAAGCTCCAAGTGGTCACAGCTCAGGATCTCAAACAATCGTAGTGCGTCGCTCTGTTCAAATTCCCTTTGGAAACCCAGCAGCAGCCACCTTTAGGGAAAGACGACACAGTCAAAGAAAATGGGCATGCTGAATTCCCAAAACGCATATTCATACCATAAAATCAGGAGCAGAAATCCAAAGATATATATGCAGATCTACCTGTGGCAGAAGGCAAAGCTCTCCATGCTGTCTGTGACCAAATGGGCATAAAGCGGAGGGTCCAGTTCCTTCAACAGGGCTGCCTCCAACTCTAAAAGACGGTAAACACAACTTTAATTCCACATGCTTATACACTACTGCTGAGCTATGCTTTTTCTCTGGACATATTTTCTCTTGTACCACTAGAGGTCCTGAATCTCTCTTGCAATTTCATTTAGAGAACAAAATGATGTTGGAAAGGAGAAATGAACATGTTGGAAAGGAGAACATGTACATGAAGTTGCATTTCTTTTAGGTAATCTCACTTATTTTACTGTGGAGACCGTCAGCCATGAAGTCCTTGGAGAATTTCTCCATGTAGCAGGAGAAACTCCAGAAAGTGTCCACTTCAGAGTCAAGAACCTCCAGGAACCTGCTACACAGGTCATTCATTCCTTGGGCATAACTGACCTCTGGATCAACAATGAATGCAAGTTGTGAACAAAACAAACAAACAAAAAAAGACGGTTAGCCCCTAATGATGTGTGGTCTGGTCAGAGTCATTAAGGCCAGGACACACCGGTCCGACTACCCAAAAATGGAGTCTGCCATTTCAGGCAGCTCCAGTCTGCCCGTCGAGGCCAAAAAAGTGCCAAGAACACACCGAGCCGACTACTGACTTCCCGTACGCTCTGCGCTTGCGCTTGTGCGGGACGTAATGTCTCCATTACAGCAAGCGGCGCTAATCTGTATTGTGGCCCAAAAAAATACGGAAGCCGGAAATGATGGGACAACTCTCTAGACCATAAACATAGATAGAAATACGTATTTATATTTATGGACAATAAAGAGCACCATTTTTAGCAGAGAGTGTCGAGCATGGTGTCGAGCAGTCAACAATGATTGATGCATGTGGGTACTCGCTGAACGAAACAAACAAACACATTAAAACAATGGCTGACTGTTGTTAGCTGTTTGTGCTACCCGCCTCACTTCCGGGCATCACTGATTCGCTAGCCCTCCACCAATCAAATTGCTCCAACTGAAAGACTGCCCGCCGCCGATTGAACAACAAAAGGAGCCCGACGACATCTACGACGACCGACGTCACGGCACACACCAAACAGATTTGTGTCCCCGCCCTTTCCAGACTCTCCGACGGCGATTATCGGGCCGGTGTGTCCTGGCCTTAAAACCTGCGATGATGGGCTGATTTTAGAATACCTGGATGAAAAGCAGCGTAAGTGATGAGAATGTCTCTCAGCACCAACAGACTGCCTGAACCTTCCCCCCTGCAGAGACATAAATGATATATTGAATAAGGACACGCCTCTACTGTTACTATTATATGTCTACTATTATAGGCTATGATGTTTTGCAAGCATTTATATTCATAAGACAGGTGAGATAATGTATTTATTATATAATATTATATGTCATTTATTAATTTGAACCATTATCTATTTTAACCGTATATGTATTAATTCTGTTTTGGACCAACATACTTTCAACGTGTATATAAGAAAAACAGTCTGAGTGGTTCTTCAGCATTGAGCGGCAGAGTATCCTAATTAGGTCGGTTTTCTCCCCTCTGTATTTATCTAAATTCAGAGCCCATACTTTGTATTCTTTTTTCTTCAAGCAACTCACTACTACGCTCACTAGTCGTATGAGCTCTAATAGGCCAGGCAAAGTAAGGCATTTTGGGGCCAAAAATAGAATAAATTGTAAAAGAATTTTTTTCAGCTCAGATAATTTCTATGAGGTGTCCAGAACAACATACTAAAAGTCCTAAGAAATCCTAGTTGGGGAAATATGTTTAATTCTCATCAATCCGAGATGTGTGCCAATAAGGCGAGACACCAATAAATCCCAATGGGGCAATTTTTTTCCTTTACTCCTATCAAAATGAAACTTTACACAATGAAAGTATCCATGAAAATTTAAATGTTTTGTATTACAAGTTTCTTTGGAAATTTATTTTAATATGCAAATGAGCTATACACTAATCGTACACGCCCAAAATAAACCCAAATAGGCTTAATTTTTTCCTTTACTCCTACCACAATAAAACTTTACATAGTAAAAGTATACTTGAAAAGTAAAACATTTTGTATTACAAGTTTCTTTTTAAATGAATTTGAATATGCACATGAGCTCCACACTTATTGAATATCCAATCATCGTACTGCCAATGGGTGATGGCAATGCTGCTTTTAGACTGGCCTCTAACCTGAAAAACTGCCTGGCTTACCTGCCAGGGGTATAACAGGTGCCTCTCATGAATTAGATTTGTCTCTTCAAATACCACTGCACGCAATTTGATGGCACTACATCCAATCAGAGCAATGAACAATGTGACGTATTAAGCCCCGTTCGTTTAGCGAACAGCGGGGTTAACTGTTAAATCGAACTTTTGCCGCGGTCGGTCAGCAAAACAGAACATTCCTCTTACTTGCTAATGAAAGATTTGCGTGCCGTCTTCCAAATTGTAAAGGGTCGAGGCCCCAGAGCACCATACATAGGGCTCTGGCCCGCCCATATCAGATAGAACCAATTAAAACGCAGCTCAGGATTTCTTGACATATTTAATGAGCTTCAATGGAGAGTGCCCAGACCAACAGGCGCAGCACATTTAATTTGCCAGCGCCTAGTGGCAGGTCTGGAGTTCCAGGCTAGTGCCATTCCCTTTCCTATGCCAAATAGACGAGATGTAGAATCACAGCCTGAAATGGCGAAAAGAAGGAGAAAGAGGAGATTGTCACACACCTTGGGACCAAGTAACTCCTTTGTCTACTTTATGCACCATATCCGTCTTGTTTTTGTTGCTTTCTTTGGTTCTGGTGCCAGAAACAGCTTGTGTGCATTCAGATCAGCATGATGCAACAAGAGTACTAACAAGTCTGTGTCATCACCTACTGAGACTGTGTCTTTTGTTCTGGCAGAGGCAATGGCAGTTTGGACAATGAGCACATCTGCATCGTGCTTTGCATGGTTTGTTATACACCATTTTTATCTTACAAGTTTCTTTGAAAATGAATTTTAATATGCAAATGAGCTATACTCTAATCAAATATAGGCTACCCAAAATATATCCGCATAGGCTTCATTTTTTCCTTTAAAGATCCAAGTGACTGCTGCAGATATTGCTACGGTTGGTTGCATACACATTCAGTACTTTATGATTCCTCCTATACGTGAACCTATTGTGTATCAGCCACTGGCTCTGTTGCCAGCAGATAACAAAACATTACAGCTGGATGTTTTGTGGAAGACATCCCTACTCCTTCACTCTCAAAGGCCATCATGGTCTGGTATGATGCAGATCCTGCATCTTCTAGATGAACACCCTGGGAGAGCTTCAGTAACATTACTTCCAATGATTGATCTTGATCCCAGTGATGAATCCTGCATATACTCAACATTGAGGTTTGTGGCAACTCAAGCTCTGCAGTATGATGTGACCCCTGTTCTGACGTTCGACCAACCCCTTCTGGAAAGCCTTGACCAATATAAGTTAACTTCTAATACAAATGTTTTACTTTTCATGTAGACTTTCATTGTGTAAAGTTTTAATGTGGTAGGAGTAAAGGTAAAAATTAAGCCTATGCAGATATATTTTGGGTAGCCTATATTTGATTAGTGCATAGCTCATTTGCATATTAAAATTAATTTTCAAAGAAACTTGTAAGACAAAAAATGGTGTATCACAAACCATGCAAAGCACGATGCAGATGTGCTCATTGTCCAAACTGCCATTGCCTGTGCCAGAACAAAAGACACAGTCTCAGTAGGTGATGACACAGACTTGTTAGTACTCTTGTTGCATCATACTGATCTGAATGCACACAAGCTGTTTATGGCACAAGAACCAAATAAATTAATGTATAGCTGTCCCCAGACAAATGTGCAACATCACATCTCTCTTCCTGAGATCCTCTGAGATTGTCTTTCCCTTTTGGCATGTCTAATCTGTATGGGTTCACTTTCGTGGGCCTACACTGACCTGGTTTAATCTCTGTTTTATCTGGTGCCGCCCAATTACTTCCCTAAAGATCTCTCATTACATTGGTCCATTTCATCACTCAATTTGGCCCACCTGATTGTGTTTACCTGCTCCATTTAAACAATGCAGCTCAGGGTTCACAAACTTTTGCACATACAAAAGTTGTCAAATAATTAATTTTTTATCAGTTTTAACAATTGATTTCCGGTAAAGAAAAATGTGGAATTGATAAACAAAAATCTGTTATTTCATATAAAAAATACTGGTATTGATAAAAATTAATTAATGATAGTCAAAATAAATAAAATTCCAAAAGGCGAGTTAATTGGTCCCAAGGTGTGTGACAATCTCCTCTTTCTCCATGCCATTTCAGGCTGTGATTCTACGTCTCGTCTATTTGGCATTGGAAAGGGAATGGCACTGAAAAAAGTAAAAAATGACACTAGCTGGGGGGGGGGGGGGGGGGGAATCTAATTCATGAGAGGCACCTGTTATAAGTAAGCCAGGCAGTTTTTCAGGTTAGAGGCCAGTCTAAAAGCAGCATCGCCATCACCCATTGGCAGTACGATGATTGGATATTCAATAAGTGTGGAGCTCATGTGCATATTCAAATTCATTTAAAAAGAAACTTGTAATACAAAATGTTTTACTTTTCAAGTATACTTTTACTATGTAAAGTTTTATTGTGGTAGGAGTAAAGGAAAAAATTAAGCCTATTTGGGTTTATTTTGGGCGTGTACGATTAGTGTATAGCTCATTTGCATATTAAAATACATTTTCAAAGAAACTTGTAATACAAAACATTTAAATTTTCATGGATACTTTCATTGTGTAAAGTTTCATTTTGATAGGACTAAAGGAAAAAAATAGCCCCATTGGGATTTATTGGTGTCTCGCCTTATTGGCACACATCTCGGATTGATGAGAATTAAACATATTTCCCCTACTAGGATTTCTTAGGACTTTTAGTATGTTGTTCTGGACACCTCATAGAAATTATCTGAGCTGAAAAAAATTCTTTTACAATTTATTCTATGAAAAACGCTATTTTGCCTGGACTATAAGCTTAACAACCTAATCCAGGTGAAAACATAGCATGAACGACCTGAGTAAGTGCTGTGCAATAATATGTCATGTTCCTTGTTTATTTTAAAGTCCAAAATTCGATGTGTCCTTAAGAGTTAATTGTGGCACTTGGTATTACAGTCTTACAACAATAAATTAAAGCTGATTTACCACAGTCAATACATATTTTTTGTTTTCCTTTGCCACGTCAAATGAAGCGAATGATCCCTTTTTAGCTGCTTAAAAATCAAAGTCTGGATGTTTACTCTCACAAAACTCATGTCAAGGGTTAGCAATCAAATTTCAAACTCTATCTGTTGACTTGTGTGTTTATGTGTTTATGTTGTGTCGTGTTTTTGTATGACAACAACACGACACAACAATGGTTCACAGTCACTTACTGATAAAAACTCAGGTCTCTGTTAGTTCTCGGAACATCCTTGTCAATGATTCGTATGGCTTCCCGCAGCTCCTGTTGGTCGAATGTGACCCGCTCAAACAAGATCTGGTGACAGGAAGGGAATGTAGAGACAAATATATTTGACACCTCTAGATTCTGATCCAAGTATTAACATATTTAGTGGAGTTCATACATATGAATGATTCCCTTTAAATACTCTATAAATCGTGTTCTTGCACTTGATAAGGCAAAATTGATTTGTAAACTAGTGTGCACAGTTTGTTTAGGTTATCACTCAGTTAAGGCTGCATGTCAAGTATCACTGACTGAATGTGCCAACCTATCGGCTGTTCCAAAGTTCCCGTCACTCTTCAGACAGACGTGCTCAACATGTATTACGACATGAACAGTTTGTTTAACACTGTCCAATCCTGTTTTGCAACTTCACTAAACACACTTAGGCCATCCCACTTTAAAGATTTTTGTTTTTGTTTTTTGGCATTTTCAAGCTTTTATTTTTATTTTTATTAGATAGTACAGAGTTGAAATGGGGAGACAGAGAGAGAGGGGGGATGACCTGCAGTAAAGGTCCACGGCTCAGATTCGAACCCGCGATCACTGCAACGAAGGCTGGAGCCAATATGGTACGCGCTCTATCCACTACGCCACCGGAGCGCCCCAGGCCATCCCACTTTAAACACTACATATTTTCTCTTCACCCAGACAAAACCAAAGGAAACGTATGTAATGGAACCAAATCAGATATGCATTGAATAGAAAAAACAGAGGTGTAAATCAAATAGAAAGGATATCATGTAAAATATAAAGAATTGAATAGTACTACTAGTTTAGTTTATTTATTTAGCACACATTAACAATTAATGGTGCAAGGAGGGAACAAAGCCCAATGGGCTTGTACAGTGTTCCACCCCTATCAATAATCACAATGAAATCATATTCTAACATAGATTTAACTAACCTGTGCCTGAAGCTCCAAGAAAGCCAGTCTGTCACTGACCTCCTCGGACTGGTTTTGTTGATGGGCCAGTTCCTGCCTCTGGTCAAAGTACCTGACTGCTGCTACCAACTCAGCTGGAGATAGGATCATGTCATCAAAGTTGGCCACATGAGAAAAAAAAAGATGAACACAGTTGAGAGCCGTACGACTTTGTTCATGGCGCCAGAGGTTGTGCATGTGTGGCACTCTTACCGTCAGTGCCGTTGAGGTGCAAGCGGACAGCCGAGGGAACAAACTGCTGCCACTTTGTCTTCATGACCCGGTAACGTACCAGCAACTGCTCCTGCAGCAGAGAGCGCTCTAACGCTGTGGAGCTGCACGGGTACATCCCAAACAGGAAGCGCCACACCAGGCCACGCTCAGAGGGAGGCACGCCACCTGGACAGGGATTCAAAACAGTTTGATCAGTGACGGCGGTCTATACATATCTGGCTAACCAAGAGGTCATTTCAACTAGTGTCATTCAGCCAAACCTATCGCCACAGGATCAAAACAAACCCTGGTTTAAAGGTGGATTCTGAAAAATTATTGATGACGAAATCACCTTTTGTTAAAATCAGTGGAAATCACCTCATAATCCGCTACTTGTTCTATTGTTACTGTGTGCGTTGGGAAAAAAACTGGTGTTAACACACAGCCTATGCTCTGTAAACGTGTATGTAATCAAAGGGTATGTAAACTAAGGGGGCCAACCGGAGCTAGCAACATGCCCGTTTGCAGAGCCTAGGCAGTGTATTAACACTGGATCTTTTCTCAGCGCACTAACAGTACGTACAAGTAGGGGAACGTGAGGAGATTTTTCAGATTTTTACAACAAATGTTTTGACAACAATAATTTTCCAGAACTGCTGCCTCCACCTTTAAATAATGTGCACAAATAGGGAATCTGTAGAAACCAATCCAGTCCAAAATTTGATGAACTTTACCCTGATTGCACTGGGATTTGAGACAAGGATTTGAGATGTCTTATGTAATGTTTTGCTCCACAGGTTTCTTTAATCTTTCAAGTCTCCATGTGTGTAGGGATGGAATGTGCACAAAGGTCAAAAAGACCACAGAGAAGGAGGGTGAGTTTCCACATTCCTGCTCGTAGATGATGGATTCAGAGTGATGTATCAATCCAGAGAGAACTCCTACTGTGTCTGTGTACAGCTTACATTTAAGAAACTTTCAATGACACACAAAAAAGCCAATCTGTTTGCTAAGACAGTGCCAGGACCTGTTGATTGACAAAATACTGTTTTAACAGATACTGTATATGTACTGGTGAAAAAAAATATCCAAACACTATCCATCCTGCTTCACACACTTCACTGAACACATTTTTTTGACGGTCGAATCCCATGTGATTTCATTCCCCTTCTTGGAATCTGTTGTTCTATCTCAGTAGTCACGCTTCTTTGCCAGAGGGGGTCCGATGTGAAATGCAATGTTTAGAGAATAGCCTGATTGTGGCTCACGCCCGAAAGCAAAGCATCACTTGACTTCCTCTTGGTCTGCAGGAATGACCACAATTCACAGTCAGAGATTCAGATTTGAAAAGATGAATCTCCTTTATGAGTAAATGCAGAATAAGTGACACCTTTTGGACTAATGAGAACATATCAGACTGTAATGCTTTTGTACTTTTATTTGTTTTGTTCAGATCAACATTAGGCCCACTCAAAACATGTGTACAATCTTTTTAACATGAATTTTGAGGGATTAGAAAAGGATTTGCACTTTTAAATGGGAATTATATGGATTATTTTAGGCCCGTTCACAGGCCAACAACACAATGCAATGTATTGGACAGGAGTGGGTACGCAGACAGTAGGCCTATAGGGTCTATTCAGCATTTACGTTGTATGTATATAGGAAGTATAGGCTGTACTCAGATGTGCACTATGTAACTTTAGGTGTGTCAGAGAAGGGAAGCTTTGCTAAGAAATATTCTCAAAACTGAATAAACAAACTTTCCGAACATTGTTTGAAGTTAGAAAGCTTCCGGAAAAGTTACTGTTTCACTGTTATTGTTTACAGCAGCAGGGCCCACAGTTTGGTTTACAGTTATATTCTATTCTATAGGCCTACATTTGCTTCCAGGTTCCTCAAAATAAGTTAGTCTTGATTTATGATGAGAGAATTATGCAATACCAATAATTAGCCTACATGAAGAGAAAATATGTTTTGCTGGCTAAACTAACTGCAGGCTCTGTGAATGTAAACAATTCCCCCTCCTCAGAAAATGCATAGTGCACCTTTAACGTAAAAAGTAGAGTAGGCCAACTACAAGTAGGCCTAATATAATAATAATTACATTAAAGAGAACCGGGCCTGCAGTCTATAGGTTAGGCTACATAAAAGGTTACATTATTAAATGGTCTTGACAGACAGAAAGACAGACAGACAGACAGACAGACAGACAGATAGACAGATAGACAGATAGACAGATAGACAGATAGACAGATAGATAGATAGATAGATAGATAGATAGATAGATAGATAGATAGATAGATAGATAGATAGATAGATAGATAGATAGATAGATAGATAGATAGATAGATAGATAGATAGATCTACCGTTTTTGAAAATATGCATCCTCAGTCTGGACTCGTCGACCCTCCCCTCTGCGTCCATGACCCCGGGTAAGGTGAGACGCGCGGCGGCCAGAGCAGGAGAGCTGACCGCTGCTACTCGCCCCTGGAAGCGGACATCTGGCTGTTGTTGACTGTCCGAGGGGCTCGTCCCTTCTCCCGCTATCTGCCGTGGACTCCCGGTATTCAGACCCTCCATGTGTGCCAGCTGTATTAGCGATCACACACCACGCACAGGTGAGGAAGAGCTCGATTGTCGCTCCGCATCCAGGGCGCATCGACAGACACTAAAGCAACTGGCATCCTCCTACGGGCTACAGCTCCCTCAACAACACACAGCTGGCTTCACCTATCGCTGTGCTGTGCGCGCAGTGTTGCTGAGACTTAAAACTCCCAACAGACTCAAATGAATCGATTCAGGAAAAAAAACATGTCAAGCGCCGTTGTCTCTCGCTCAGCCATCCGGGAGTCACATGACTGCACCTTGAGATCTGAATTTGACCCAAACATTCCAGGTGGAGGACAAAGTTCACATTGGTTTTGTGAGCATGTATTGCTCCACCTAGCGGTTTTTAACAGCATCAAGCACCAAAGGTTTCCCTGAACAACGTGTATCACTATCATCGAGTGATAAGAAACATAGACACTGTTATGATGTAATTATTTATTTGTAAGGCCTATTATTATAAAGAGTATTATTGCATTAGAGAAGCATTTGGATAGTATATTAAGAAGCATTTTTGTATAGGCCATTCTTTGTAATACATTTCAAAACTATAATGCTTGTGCTGATATAGTTTAAGATGAACAAAATGAGAAACCCAGGAACAGTTTCTAGAAAAAGGGGAAATCCCTCCAGTAGAGTTGCAGAAAATTGGAGAATCAATGCCAAGGAGCAATGAAGCTGTTCTGACGGCAGGTGGTGGCCCAACACTTTACTTGTGTTTAATCTGCCATGGATGAATATGCAAAATATTGAATTGAATCACCATGCAGTTTGTGAGCTTTCGATTTCTAGTCAAAGGCCTTATGATAAAAGGTATCATCTGTAGGTCTGTCTGTATGTACAAACTGTAAAAACCTTTGAGGCAAATTTGTTATTTTGAGCCAAACATACAGTATTGACTTGATAGCTAATTGTAATCTGTGTGATCCATAATCTTTACAAATGGAACAGCAGTGGCATTCTTAGCAGCAGGAGACTTTGCATAAAAAACCCTGTGTGAAACGTGTTAAAAGAAAGGCCCACATTTCTTTAAGTCTTATAACAAAGCTTGTTGTATGTTTGAAGGGTTGCTGATCACTGTTCATTCTTCCTGCTTCAAAGTGTTTCCCCTACTCAGGCCATTTTTAAATCCGAGCAAGAACACGTACTTAAGTTGTTCAGCTATAGCTTACAGTTTACTATTTGTACACAGCGGTTGGACAACGCATCTCTCTGAGCAGTGTAACACTTACTGACTACCATAATGTGACTTTCCTTTGCATTTTCACACTTCTGAGCGTTTTTTAAAACTGTCAAGAAGAGCTGTTGGTGTCTCAGAGAGGTGAGAATGTATACTAACGGCTATACAAGTAAAATGATATCCCCTATAGACAGCACATAAATGTAATACTGTGGTCTGTGTTGGCCTTTGCTGTTTTAACTTCCCTTTTCTTTTTCCCTCGATTCACTGCAACTGAGCAACAGGAAACACACCCAAGAATTTCACATCAGTGTTAAGACTCATTAGATCTACACAAAGCACAACAAAGCTACAACCACTTCAGGGTCCCTCTCAAAGTGAGTATTTACTTAACGCAGTGGATTACAGGCAGTTTATCTACAAGACCTTGTTGTATGTAAACTACCAGATGTGATAGGCATTGCATGTAAAACTGAATTCACTCTTAAGATTTCATGATCATATCGGTTAACCTCATAATGTCTTTCTTTGATCAGATGAAGCTGTCGGGCCTGATTGTTCTCTATCTCACACTTATCCTGGCCTATCATTCAGAGGGTTGGTGGCAAATTGTATAGATGTGTTTGTTTTGCTTTTTCTCTCATGAAGTGTGCACTTGAACACATAAAAACTCTGCTTTGGTTTTCAACACGCAGGTCAAAAGTGGAGTATCAATGTCACAAGAAAAATTGATACATCATTGGGCTCAACCGTGACCATACCATGTTCGTTTACCTGTCCGCCCGAAGAATGTACTGGACCTGTTCAAGTTTACTGGAAAAAGCGAGAGAAAAGTAAATTTAACACCTATGACAAAGACCGGAATGCCTTTGTCTCTCACACGAATGAGTCTTTTGTGATCGAGAAGTACAGAGGACGCACCATGCCCATTGGATCTAAAGCCAATGGAAACTGCTCCCTCCAGATACGAAACATCACCGACAATGAACCAAGGATCTATGTGAGAGTTATCGGAAAGACTGACAACTTCAGTTTCAGGGAAGAATTTGTCTCCATTTCACTGTCTGGTAAGAAATTCAGGAAAACATTGGAAGCAATATTCTAATCATGTTTATATGTTTGAGTCATGAGAAATGTAATCAACACTGCATGTGTTTCTCCCATGTGGCCAGGTGTTAAGCCAGTCACTCTTAACCCAGGTATAACCTCTTCTTTGTTTACTATCTCATTCACATGTATTGAGTTTGCTTATGTGTTCCTCAGTTTGCTACAAGGCTGCATATTACGTTATGACAAAGAACAAAGTAAATTGTAACTATAATTAAAACTCTCACACACTGATTTGTTTTTCAGATATTAGAATGACCACTTATGAACCAACAACACGTAAGTTCTTAACAGACTTAAAAGACTAATATTTAATACGACACAAAATCTCTAAATCAGTTTTCAATCAATCAATATAATTGTTTTTAAATCTGATTGATTGATTGATTGATTGATTGATTGATTGATTGATTGATTGATTGATTGATTGATTGATTGATTGATTGATTGATTGATTGATTGATTGATTAAATCAGTTTTCTCCATTGAAAAGATCTGATCATGGCAATCTTAATTTTCTTCACAGAGGGTGCGAAGCAGTCGAAGACTTCGACATCAATGTATATTGGCATCTTTGTACCAATTGCTGCCCTTCTGATCATCATATCTGTCATGGGAATTGTCTTTTGCATAAAACGCAAAAGGTAACTACACGTTTTGCTCATTTAGTAATTGTGTTATTATGTTTGTTTCATGAAGGATCCGTGTCTATTTTGGCAGCCAATCATGTGATGTGGGGAAAATACCATTTATTAAGACATTTTAAATAGCATTTTAAATATAATCACAATTTGTAGCACACCTCATTGCAATGACCACTTTTCACAGGTCACAACCTTTTACCAGGGAGGCATCTGGGTATTTTGCATCTTTCAGAGGAGCAAAAAGGTATGTTTCTTGATACAATCATTACTGTGTATTTGTATGAGTATTAAATTAAGTTTAAAGTTCAGTAGTTTATTTCTGTACATACTGTATGAAGATGTTTGTGAACACTCTTGACTCCAGCCAAAACAGTTCTT